>NW_026542596.1:102876018-103488369 GCF_028750875.1 Macrosteles quadrilineatus | reverse complement strand
ATATCATTTAATTCTTTCAACCTCTAATCAGTTGATCACTATTGTTCTAGGCCTTTGAATATCATGAACAAACTACTGTATATGATTTTTTTTATATTACTTCTACATATTGCAATCTTTTATTTATTTTTTACTTTAGTTACACTTATGATACGTTTATCTTAAGTATATGTATTAAAAGATTTATGTAAAAAAGCTACAAGTCACATCCTAGACTTATAAAAAAATCTATCTTAAAAGAATTATAAAATTTATTAATATAAATGTAATTTGATTTATTACTTCTTAACTTATTTGATAAATCATTTACAATTGAAATTTTTTATGTTTATAAAGACAATTTACATAAATAAGAAAAAGATCTGTCATAAATTATTGATTTAAAAGCCCCTCTTTTTACCACTGTATGGATAATTTAACTAGCACAAAATGTCGATGTGGTGAAGATATTGTTCCGTTAAAACTCTTCTGTTCTAGAAGGTCTTAGAGAACGTCTACAAACGCTAGCAAACACCTTGACAAAGTGTGAACTACCTCGATTAGCCTAAACGATCCTTCCAAAGACTTTATGAGCGGTAAAATCGACAGCAGTGAAAACAATTCAACTTTTAATGGCTATTTGAAGCCAGTTTCGCATGCAATGGTTCGGAAAATATCCTAATTAATTTAGATTGGATTCCGGTGGTTAAGAAATAGCCTGCATTCCCATGTAATTGAAACAAGTGTTACACGTAATTAAGAACGTTTGTCGAGGGAACGTGTTCCGAAACGCCATCTGGTGGAGACATGAGAAAACAGTCTCGTTTGTCTCGTGTCGCTGTTCTGTAACTCATCAGGGCCACGTTCTACGTACGCACGTAGCTACACAAACATACTTACGTGCGTAAATACTTACTTAAAAGTTGCATAGCTTCGTAGTTAACTAAATAAAAGTTGCATGACTTCGTTCTTACATACTTACTAACACATGTGAACGCAAATTTAAAAATTGACATATTTACGTACGTTTCCAAAATGCATAATTTCTACATATGAAAAAATTTGTTATGAACATTACGTACATACGTAAACAGTAAAGTTCGTAACTGTTTACAAATTTAAATATTGACGTACGTAACTAGGTACAAAAGTGTATACTAATTGTAAAAAACGTATAGAAAGCATTTTTATTACAATTTTGTCCTAGCCATATTGCATTTCAGTCATGAACCCAATTTCTTACGATTTCTTTACATATCTGCCTTTAATTTTCATATGAAACGAGCCAGTAAAAACTAACTACAGTGAAAAAGTTAAAAGTAATACTAAAATTTAAGGTTATATTTATATTGACGTTAGTTTAACTTAGTTTGTACAACTACGTAAACAAAAGTCATATTGCAACATTCTTTAACAAACAAAATTATTATTCTATTTAAAAGATTTTACAGCTTTAGAAAGATCAATCTATAAGGTGTAAAGAATGTCGAAGCTTACAAATTAACATCCAAGTACACAAATTTATGTTCTTATTTATATCATACAAAAATTCAAATGTAACAATATAGAATGATCATTACAAATGTTACTAATATATTATCATACCCATTAGTGTGATAATTATGACATAATATTGTCATTCAAAAATTTAAATGAGCTTCGTCAGTGAGTGTGCTGATGGTGACATATATTGATGAATGCATGGAGATAATAATACATATTATAATGCTAAATACAACTCGTTTCGGACTAATAGACCCAATAAAGCTCATCACAAAACCTAGCTGTCATTCCGACGTTTGTAAATGAGTTGTCAACATTTCTAGTGAACCATGTATAGGATTTTTCAATTTATTTAGTTTTTATTGGTTAGTGTGCTACTTCAGTGAACTTATATTTGTGTCGAAAATAAAAAAAAAACACAATATTGTTTCAAAATTTACATATTAAATATTAGAAGAAGTGTAGAGTCCAATTTACTGAGTAGGTTTTTAGTATTTTTAAAATAATGTTTTTCTTAGATTAGTTATATTTATTAAAATGGTTGTAAATTACCTGATTCCATCTGAGGTGCTAAATTTTTGTATTGAGCAACCCGTTTCAAGGTTATAACCTCATCATCAGGTCGGGTTTTAAGAACACACAAAGACAGTAATGTTTAAATAAATAAAACACAAAATATTAATCGTCTGTCAATATGTTTTGTGTTTATTTATTTAAATGTTTCTTTGTGTGTTCTCAAAACTCGACGATCTCGCAAGAGTGACAACAAGAGCCTGATGATGAGGTTATAACTTTGAAACCGGCTGCTGCTCACTACAAAAAATTATCACCACAGACAGAATCAGGTAATTTTATACCTTATAAATATTCAATAAGTGCTCCTGGACCAAAACCGTCAACATGAAATTATATTTATGTTTGTGTAGTTTTGTTTTAGGACAGAGCTTTAAAGATGTCACTTTGTGGGAGAGCGAGCTTCATATTTTGTTTCAAGAGGTTTGTATGGCGTTAAGCTATAGACTAAACAAGGTGGGTGGTCATGAGTGTTACAAAATATTTTTGGTGTAAGTACAAAGCAAATTAAGTGTAATGCTATAAGAGAGTTTCAAGTCAAAAATTTTCTTCCCAAAGATTTTAATGATTTTTTTTAATGATCATGTTTTTGAACACAATAGAGTAATTTCTCAATTACCTACAAACGTATTTGAGTAGATGATATCTGATGTTTTTGAGTTTAAAGTTAAATTTTTAATCAGGTTTCTTGAAAATGTTGGGGGATCAACAGTAAACACCCCATTGTAAATAGTTCCAAAGATAAAAATGAAGTTCAATGATAAAACTTAAAAAATGCACATCTATGGTCTATTGTGTTTATCTACACCCTATAAACCATTAAGGTAGCAAAATAATGTTAAAAACTGCACCACTTCCAGGTTTTCCAGCCTTATGCTTCATTATTGAGGTTTAGATCTGCACATGTTAGCTTTAATGGTTTGAAGACTCCAAAACACGGAGGTTTTAACACTTTAAACATAGATTATAGGCATGTATTCAGCAAAACTTGAATTTGTGTTTCAGTTTGAATAGTAAAAACGTACAAACCGTAACATGTTTCCTGTGTTGTCTAGTGTTCAAACCACTAAAACAAACAAGATCAGATCTAAAGTCTTATGAGTGTTGAATTAAAATCATTGGAGGTCTCTTTCACATCTATCCTGCTGTAAATTACAATTTAATAAAAGTTAAAATCTTTTGTTGGGAATTTACTGCAACTATGACATCTGAGACGTTGCAACACAACAAATACATCAACCCCTTCAAAATATCCCGCATGAAGATCACCCAAACATTTGGTACTTTAAATTATACCTTTTCAAAATCACTATACCAGCTAATTTCAGCAGCCGGCTACCCGTACAAACCGTGCTAAATGTGTTTACCACTACAGATAAGTATGTGGGGAAGCACATTCATTGCAGTCGTTGTCAACAATGTCAGTTATATGCAGCAACACCAACAACGATGGAGTGAAAACAACGTTGAACGAGGCTTTTGTGGAGCAGAATACTTTGCACGGATACTTCAGGTTTTGTAATTATGCGTGTTGTCACTGAAAAATGGTGGACTATGTAGGTCGAAGTTCACTGGAAAATACAATTCTAATTGTTAAGAGTGATATCATATGTTTTAAACTTAAATTGGGTACTGTCAATTTAATTGAGTTAGGTTAATTTTAATGTGACGAAAATAATAAAATAAACATGTATCTTTGAGGATTTTACATTTTCATTCCTCATTATTAGCCAGGTTTATACATAGAAACAACCCTAAATGTATTTTTTTATTATTAAAACCATTAGGACCAAATATAACAAAGTATGTTTAAACTAATAAATATTGTTGTAACCAAACCTATTAAGCTTAAATAATGCTATGCTATGGCCCAAACACATGATAAAGAAATAAAATGGTTTTGCCGACATAAGTACAATGAAGCGATACCGGACAAGAATAAAACATTAAAACTAGCTCAAGAGTTTGAAATAGGATGATCCCTTGGTTTCAGTATATGAAGACAATGAAATCATTAGTAAATATTAACAAGTAACACACTATTAGAGACAACACAGTAAAATAAAATGGGACTTATTTTATAATAAAAAGGCAGAATAAATAATATTATAGTAAGTTATAGCGAAGGATGACGAAAAGTAAGTAACCTAACATGGCCTAACATCAATTATTTGTGTGGGGGGGATTATCTACTAGTTTTCAATACAAAATTTTGAGAAAATACTAACCATTAGCAACCATTATTCTCACTTTAGTGTAATCACACTTAAATTGGTGTTAATGTCGTATATACATCTTTGCATAGGCCATCCAATGTTTGGCCATCCAATGCTTATTATACAGTATACTACGAGATCCTTTAACATTTGAAAAACCTTAAAGAGTAATAACAATGCTCTTTTTCTTAACTTTTCTCTTTGAAATTGTATTACTTTCCATGTAATAAATAACTAATATTTTTATATTTCTTGTTATCACTGAAGCTCTAAGACTAAAACTCATATCTCAATAACCGTCTCAATAAGTGTTGAATTTAAATATCACATTTTCATTCCCTTCTGTTACCTAAAATATCTTCATTTAAGCCATGTGATGCTAGTCGAACATTTGGTGATTAGTGGAACCTCTGATGATTATTGGTACCACAAATATGTGCTGTAGCGATTCTGTACGCCAAAACCTGAACACACATCTGCCATATTGTAAATCATCGATAACTTAGAGACATGAGCGACACTTTGCCAATTAGTAGCTCAAATAAACTTTTGTGTTCATGCCATCAATGCACACGTACGTGGTATACATATAGAAGATACGAGAAGTAAACACAGCTTTTCTAAGTAATGGAAAGATGGATTAAAATATCTGATAAAGAAAAATCTAGAAAAATGGACAAATCTAATGGAAAAATCAGATTAATAACGTCAGTTTAATAATTGAATAACAATACTAAAAACAGTAAGCTAATAGATACAAAATTACCGAAGAATGTGATTCGTTTTGAAATTATTTACTTAGCTTACAATTAATTCTAAAACACTTTTAACAATTTATAAAACACATTTTTATTGTACAATCAATGACTAAGAGACAAATTAGTTAGTGATGGCATGCTTTTTCTTCTTGTGGTTTTACAAAAAAACTATTTTCCTTTTAATCTTATTTTTCTTTGCACTTGTTTTTCGTTTGTGTATTTTTGTTAGAAGGAAGTATATATAAATGAAAAGTAAGTCAAGACAAAAATTTATGATTCAATGCTAATTTGATTGTAAAATATGGTTCCCATTATTTTTTGTTTCTTGTGGAACTTTGTGTATATCACTAAACAGTTGCCATTTATTATTTTATGAACTCACGCAAAATCTGGTTTGATTAATTCTCAAATAACATATTAGCATTGATATTATTTAATAGCTATAAGACTGAACAAACTGTATAGCAGTTACTGTGTAACAACTGTAAACAGTAAATGGTTCTATGACTTGATCAGAGTCTTCGAAGTTTTGGAAGAAATAAAGCTCTAAATCACAGTGTATTTATTTGTTATCCCCTCTACCGTTATTATACTATACAATACTATATACTATACAATCAAGAAATCAACCGTTCAATCAACGATTCTCCGTTACTTAAACTGGAGTGCCCCAAATGTCATGAATTAGGCTAAGGTAAGTCTTGTAATATGGAAAGCAATATATTTTATCAATAAAAAGTCATTGTTTGTTACCAATTATTTTAACACTATTTAGCAAAAATGTGTGTAAACTTGTTATATAATTCCAAAAAAGAACCCCAATTCGAATGATTACGTGAGCAAATCCAACGATTATGTATGCAGGTTTTTACTTCATATACCTAAATATAAAAAGCGCCAATATGTCTTGCTATGCAATATATTTCTTTAAAAAAATGTAGTTAACTTAGGTAAACAAATTTTAAGAATGAAATCAAAAGAGCACCAAAACGTTTGAAATAATGTACGTCTCTTCATTGAACAGTAGTCTACTTATTCATCGTTAGATTTTTAAGTAATTCGTTTTATAATCTTAATCAATATTTATTTCACATTGTTACAACATCAAGTACACTGTTTGGTATACATAAACAACAAATATTTCTTTTTAAATATATCCGTGTAACAACTGGTATGCGATGTAAAGCATTGGAAATATATTATAACTATATTGATACCGATTTATTAATTTATCGGTTAATGTTTACTTTCATAATATATCCCTATACTATACGATCTCAAGTTTGGAGCCAAAGTTTAGTACGAATCATTGCCTGTAGATGCCAGCACCTCCCGACCTCTCCATGAACTGAACGTCACTGTGTAAGTCAAACATTGTCAAAATCAAATGTAAAGGTCCAAATAACATTAATTGACTTCATTTAGTCATTAAGGCTGAATTATGGAAAGCAATGCTGTTATTGATAAATTATTTAAATTACACAATACACAATATTATAAATAATGAAGTATTCAACATATTATTGTTCACAAAGCATTGAGTAGGCCTACTGTCAGTAAGACAAGAAACGTTATCAATTATTTTTGTATGAAGCTCTTTAACTTAAGCCTGGCTAAATATGTCTTTTTGCAAACCTATCTGAAATCTACCTAACCTATCTGACCTATCTGAATTTAGGTACAATTGTAAAATGATTAAGTAATGTTTCATGTTTCTTATTAATAACCCTGAATTGTATTCTTTTATTATTTCAAAATAAATAGATGTTTGGTTGTTATTTGCTATGTTAAAAAAAAATTAAAGTGGAAGGCATAGAGGTAGTTTTTAACAGATTATTATTTAAAATCTCAAGTTCAAAAATCCACTTTTATAGATAAAAATAATTACCAATTGAATTAATTTAAAAAATAAAATGTCCTGGTTCATTCGTGCTGTTTACGCCATACAGCTTTTTGACAAAATCTGAAAGTAGCAATTATTAATTGTGTGCTACCTAAACAATACTTACCTGGCTAAATCTAGAGTAAAACAAAATCACCTTACCTTTACCATTTTAACTTAATTTAAACTGTCATAAATTAAAAATAACTTTTAGTGATATAAATAGACGTGCCGAAAACTTTGTGATCTACATTAAATGAAAAAGAATAACTTACTTAAGTTCATTAATTAATTAGTTATTATTTATTATTAATTATTAATTAACTATCTAGTAGACCTCGTAAGTGAACTAATTTACTACAAGAATATTTATATCAATTATAAAAGATTGTGAGTCAGGTGTATAAGTACTCTATGAAAACAGTTGTGTATGTACTCGTTCAATAAATGACTCTTATGTTAAAGTAACAACACTTTGCAGGTGTTTCAAATCTACAATTTTATTCCAACAAAATATGTTCTTGTTCAAGTAAGAGTATATAGTAAAACAAATAGCAAATATTAACACAGATATTTTCAGTAGTGTCAATGGTGGATTTTTAGAAACTTAATAAAACTTTAGTCATAAACATTTGACCATTTGAACAATCTGGATACAACACGACCTGGATTCCATTCATCGGAAGAATCAAAACCTTAACCTCCAACGCCTCCAATATTCAGCAGTAGATGGAATGAAGTTTCCTCGAAAAGAAATGGGAATGGTTGAATCTGGTTTCAAACAAATGTGGCTAGGTACTGCTCGAAATTCAAGTAACGAAAGGTCCGGATCGAATATGGAACAGTGGCGATAAATTTAGCTGTTTCTCCTGATACTATAGTTTATAATTAATATAGATATATACAGGGTGTCCCGTACCTCTCTAGACATATGTACATAGCGTTATTGCTTAGATAAAGACAAACACATTTCACCATAGGAACATGGGCCTGTGGTGTATCTCAAACCGTTTAGGAGTTATTAAACCTAAAAAAAACACATGGAAATTTCCTATGGTGAAATGTGTTGGTGTTGACCTAAGCAATAACGTTATATATATATGTCCATAGAGTTATGGGACATCCTGTATAGAGAAAGATTGTCCATGACGTACTTTATCAGATGAGATTTCCCACAGTTCAAAAACTCAGATTATGAAGCGATAACATAGCTATAAGAACTATATCTAATGTAGTAACGCTAGGACTTCAAGTTTATATTGATAGTAAACAAATGTATTTCCATAAGGCCGAATGAATTCTAAACTACATATTAATAAAAAATAATTACATATGCTTTAGGTAATAGAACAATCGTTATAAATATTTTTTTACCTTTTTAATTGTTTTGCAGAATTATTATCTATGGTTTATTTTATTATTTGACATTTACATAAGATGTTGTAAAAACCTTTGATTTTACTGATAAACAATTGAGAAAGTTGTTATTATTTATTTAATATTATTACAGAATGTCCCGGAACTCTCTGGAACACTTTTGTATATTCGTACATTAGTTCCTAAAACAATGCAAAAGAACATATAAACATGGGTCTAAGATTATTGGTTTCTGTCTGTGTGTCTGTATATGATTTTCACAAAAGAATCCATAACTTTAGAACTCCTAAAGCGATTGACTTAAAACTTGGTACGTAAGTAGAAAACAAAGTAAGTCCAATCTTTGCACAAGGTATCAGATTTATAAACTGTACCAATCCAAAATGGCGGCCATTTAAAGTCATCTATCTAGAATTTCCAAAAAAGTGATGATACAAAAATATCAAATTAAAGCGTTTTTAGGAAATTTTACGGTACTTAAACGGTACTTAAGTTGTAGAGATCGGTTAATAAACAACCAAGATACGTGGTGTGGAACAACAATGGGGGAAAAATTAAAACATCACAACATTCATATTTACACGGTGTCAAAAAATGTTTATTACTTGGTTGCTTTAAACCGATATTTACAACTTAAATACTGTTTATTATTCATTAAATTTCCTAAAAGTGCTTATTCTTCATTTTTTTTGTATCATCACTTATTTTAAAGATATTTAAGATTAAAGATTTGAAATGACCGCCATTTTATATTGGTAAAGTTTATAAATCATATACTGTACTTTGTGCAAAGATATGCATTTGCATTGCATTGCATACGCAGATATGCAAAGATATGCATTTTACTACTTGCGTACCAAGTTTTTAAGTCAATCGCTTAAGGAGTTCGAAAGTTAGGGATTAATTTGTGAAAATTACACACAGACACACAGACAAAAAAACCACACATTTTAGACCCATGTTTATATGGTGTTTTAGCATTGTTTTTGCTTAATGAACAAATATAGAAAAGGGGTTCCAGAGAGATCTGGGACACTCTGTATATTGACAGTTAAGCATGGGTATGGATACACTCCCACTTAACATTTTGGTAGGTTACATAAAAAAATCTACACACCTAAATATAGCCCAAACATAAACTTTTTGGAGCTATGACGATTATCCTGGGACCCCGAAACAGATGGTTTGGGAAGCAACTGAAAACGTTCAAAATGTAAAGCGCCATTGAGTGACATTTCATTTGATAGAATTTTGTTACAGAAGAAAATCAATTAAAAGTACACCTAACTCAACATCAAACTAATTTATACAATATAAAGTTGTACAGACAGTTTTCCTGGTGTATCCGATTGAAAGGTTTAGAGGTAGTATTGATATTTTTTCTTAATCTTGAGTAAATAACTGAACACAATTGTGTAGGGGAAGTTATTCTTTGAAAAAAACTTCGATTAAGTTCTCAATAGTTTACCAAAATAACTCTAAATTTGTACTTGCCATCAATATGAGTTGAAAAAGTTTTGAAAGTCGTATGTAATATACTTTAGAAATAGTAAAATTACAAGATTAATAATTCTGTAGGACTATTTAAAATATGTATTGTTTTTTCTTATGATAATAATGGTGAAGTTTTCTGGCGTTTCTCACAAATTAAAAACCTAACCATTCCAAGGTGCCTGGGTGCACATCTAGATCACTTAAATGGAATGTCTATTTGCAGTATCCAAAGTCAAAATGTTGCGTCTGGTTCACTTAAATGGATTTTCTACTTTCAGTATCCAAAGTCAATGCTAGATCTGGTTAAAGTAAATGGGATGTATACTTGTAGTATCATAAGTCATTTATTGGGCCAAACTGACAATAACTTGCATTAGCCAATTCAATACAACGAAAAATAATGTTTAGTTCATTTGAAAAACAAATGTCTTACTGTAAATAATTATATAACTAAATAAACTAAACATGTGCTCATGAAATTGTGAATGACCACTAAAGTAAGTATTCATGGACGCTGTAGAAAGATCTGTCTAACAACATGGACTTTAAACCTGTTTTAAACTTTTTTAGAAAATAATGCTAAATCTAGCTCACGTAATGAGAAGTATCCTTACTATCCAAAGTCAATTGTACATCTGCTTCACATAATTGGGATGTCTACTTGCAGTATTTAAAGTCAATGGCACATCTGGTTCACATACATTAGGAATCTAGATTCAGTATTCAAAGTCAAAGGTATATTTGATTCACATAAATGGAGTTTCTACTTTTTTTATAAAGAGGGTGGCAGCCTCTTTTAACCTTGCACTTGCCCGTCCACATAAACTACAGATCTGTGCGTGGAACGTATCGAGCAAAGCAAGGGGTGAGCTGGTACAGTACAAAGGTGAACTGTACTGATAAAAGTTGGTGGCAGTGACCAGAATCCGAACCCACGACACTACTGCCTTGTCGAACAGCAATATAAGTACTTTCCTGTGCTGCTGATATTGCCTAGCGCTGCGCCTGCCTTAGTCCTTGCGGTTGTTCAGTATTTGAATGACACTACTTTAATAAATTAACAGAGGTGTTTTTATTATAATAATCATAGTAATAGTAATATAAACCTTTATTAAAACATCTGGAGTATGCGCATAACCTTTTTAAAGTAGCCACATCTTTGCTTATGAGAGAATATTTTTCTTACTTAAGAAAGGCCAAAATTATAACTAATTTTAATGTCAAACTGTTTGCTGTTTTTCACTACTATGGTTATAGTAAGCCAATTCGTTAAAATTCATCAATTTACATGTTATAATTGATGATTATAATGTTATAATCTCATAAACCCCCAGACCCATGGTTACAGCGAGCATTTTCTTTTTATCTACTTGTAATCCTCAACAAATATAATGAAATAGATACATATTGTTGATCAATTACATAAGCAATAATAATTAAAACCAACAAAGTTCTTTACTTTAATATACTTGTTACAAAGCTTCATATTAATAGATTTAATAGTTTTGACTAAAACGTTCTTAATAAAAGCATTACCAATAAATATAATTTAAATTAACCTATAAATAATTTCTCAAAATATTTTTTCCAAGTTTTTTAGACATGTTCATTTCTTATATAATATTTCCCTTCCACACGAATTTTGTAGTTTCTTCTCATAATCATATTTACAAATATTCACACTGTTAGAATGTTAACAGTTCTACTAATTTAATGTAACAAAGATATTTAGAATAATCATAATATTAATAATATTACAAAAGTGACAGTTTGAGTGTTAGTTTGTTTGAAGCTTAATCAAGCACTAACTATTGGTTGAATTGGGCTATAATCTGGCATTATGATAGTTCATATTCTCCATTGACATATAAGCCTATTCTTATCTCAAAAATCCTTTTGGGCTCCGCCTCAGTGGCTCAAGAGTTTTCAATGTTAACCCTGTAAGTAGGCATATTTTAAAAGAATCAATGGATCCTGGAGTTTTTTCAACTGAACCGATAAGTTTAAAACCAGAGTGCAGCATAATTATTTTTGTTTAAATATATGAGAAAAACTGCAATTAAAACTGTCAAAGTAGGATTGTTAACAGTTATTTTTTTTTCTAATTTAATAAATTACTGTATCTGTGATATTGTGCGAATAGGGTGTTTTTATTTATCTGTGCATAATTTAACAACTTAGTGACATTAGTTTATCAAAA
Organism: Macrosteles quadrilineatus; assembly: GCF_028750875.1. Taxonomy (NCBI): domain Eukaryota; kingdom Metazoa; phylum Arthropoda; class Insecta; order Hemiptera; family Cicadellidae; genus Macrosteles; species Macrosteles quadrilineatus. The sequence continues at coordinate 103,476,387 of NW_026542596.1, read as the reverse complement.
TGTGTATGAATGTGTTCCCCAGAATGAATATTTTTAGTGTGTTACAGGTAATGCTTAAGACTTTGGTGAAAGGAACTAATAATATATGGGGAATCTTTTGAGTATGTTGTATGTAATGGCTCACTCTAGAAAAACTAAACTTTGCACATCTTTATGGCATTTGATGAAGTACCTTTTGAGCCTAATTGCTACTTGGTTCGCAAACCCAAAATGGGGGATTTTCAGGGAAACTCCAAAATTTGAAATTTTAAGCCCCTTCGAGTGGCCTCTCATTTTGAAGGTAGAGATAAAAGAAAACTAACAATCTAAATTCTGATTCCTAATGATTTCAACTGACTGCCTTATTTTGCTGGGTTAAAATAGAGACCTCTAGTTTACGTTGTTAGTTTTATTTTATCACTACCTTCAAAATGAGGGGTCACCTGATGGGGCTTAACATTTCACATTTTTGAGTTTCCCCCCAAAACCCCATATTTTAAGTATTGTACACGAAGTGGCGATTATGCCCAAAAAGTACTTCACAACATGTCATAAAGGTGTGCAGAGTTATGTTTTTCTTGTATGGGCCGTAAACAAATTTACAGGGGGTCTCCATATTTGTATTAATACTGTATAAAACCCCTAATTGTAATAAGGCGTGAGGAATTCACTAGGAATGCAGATATTGCATTAAGAACAAAGTTTTTCTCGAGAGAATCCAGTGTATATGTTTGCGATAGGGACAAAATTATAAAATACTCTAAAGTAAGTGTTATTCTAAAAGTAAAAACTCGATTTGAAAAACATTTAATTTATACAATTTTAGTAACTATAATTTATACAAATTTATTTTTAAGCGTATTTAAAATAAATTGTTAAAGAGAACGAAATTTCATCACTATTATCATAAAGTTGATGATGTGAAATGCATTACGCTTGATATCCATGTTAGTTGGCTAACGAATTTAATTATTCAGTCTCTTCGCCTAAAGACATTATAGAACGCCAAACGGGGAAACCGACTCATAATGAGTCGAAAAGGGCGGGAGATAAGGCAACTCCGACCAATTACGCGGGCTCACTTCTTAAATGAATTAACCATTATGAAAACAGGAGGGAAGCTGCGGCGGTAAGCGTCTGCAGAGATAACTGAAAAAGCAACCCCTCAAAAGGCCTCAGTCAACATGACATCCGGCACACGCTGCAGAGACTTCGAGGGTCGAAATTAAATAGGTTTCCTTTCAACCGACAACAAATTCGTAAGCAGTTTTGCCACAGAAGGTAACTGGGAAAAATGTCGACCAATAAGAAGACGTAGCTTACTCAAGGCGGCGGTGCGACGGCGTCGCTCCAGCCGTATTGGTTAAAAGACCCGGGTTTCTAACATCGGTATAAAGGGTGGCGGGGGCGGGGGAGGGAGTGATTTTAGGAAACGACGCGCGGCGTCTTTCCCCTCCTGCAAGATACGATTTAATAATGTAAGGTGGAACACAATGGAGCCCCACCCGGCGACGCCATCTTTCAAAATGAAATGAAACTCAAGACAAAAGCTTTCCAATTACGACTATCTTATTTGTACAAAGACCTCTTTGAAGCGATAATAAATGGTCCCCTATAGGGAAGGATTAATATACATTTGAATTTTCCCCACCTTCCGTCTTAAGATATTATTGTTCTGTTAGCAGAGCTGCGGGCAACCCTTAGGGATCCTCTGTTGGTTCAATATAAGAACTTGTTGAATACCGATGGCTCCAATAAGCTCACACACTGAGGTAAATTATCGTTGGGGATTTTCCGTGAATAAAGGATTTTATATATCAGGTCATTATGTAACATTATAGTTGTAGTCATTGTTTTTATTACACCTTCAATGACTTTTCATTATAGAAATGATCTTGTACAACAATCCATAAAAGCTGTTGGATAAAGCGGTGTAACATTACATACAAAAAAAAAACAGCAAATGCCTTTCGAGCATAACAATTACATATTCAAAGTTTTCTAAGCTAAGCCAAAGAATATACTACAACCCTTTAAGTATATTTCTTGAGAGTTTTGTGCAAGGAAGTACATACATAAATAAAACCTTTTATTTGGAAATAACTAATACCTATTTAAATTGCATACAGTGTTTTGTATGTAATAATAATTTCACTATACATTTCCAAAGCAAATTTCTCATTACATATTCTCCTGAGGAAGCGAAGGCACTGAAAGGGTTAGTGTTTGAAGGGAAGGTGTCGGTAGGGGGGGGGCAGATAGGGGTGTTCCTCCCTCCCTCGCAACTAGAAGGGAAGTATTGCTGTTAGATCGATCTCTTCCAGATGCAAATTAGCCTCGGGCTGAGAAGCTTCATAAGATGTTCACTCAAGGAACGGCAAGATTAAGCCAGGAATAATTGATGTCTCAAGTGCTCAGACAAACTTTACATGCGAATAAATTATGTAGTCTATTATACCAGCAGTAAACGAATTACGACGGTTTGTGTATTATTATTAGGGCTGTATATTGCATAATTGGATTTAGAACAATTACCTGTAAGATTCGGAGTTAAAGGAAAGTATAAAACTTTTTGTCGCAAATGTTTAAATGGGTGACCATACTTATTAAACTTATTTTACGTCTTGTTTAGCTTTTGCACGAAATATAATCACGTGTTATTTGGAAGTATCGTGTTCTTATCTTCAACACGATAAAAGACATTCAACTAAACTATAGAGAAGATTTATCACACTCCTATGCACGTTTTTTCATTAACCAGATGAAGACAATATAAATGACGTGAGTATGGTTTTTACCCTTTAGTTCTTTATGTTTCTAAGTACTTTACACAAACTGAATGAAGTTAAATGTAACACAAAAGTTGCAGTTTAGGCTATATAAGTGCACTCAACTGTTACCATGGTCATAAAATTTTCGAAACAGTATATAGATGCATAAAGGATGAGCATCTTGCAATACCAAAGACAACTATCCTTGGTCAGATTTATTTTCTTTATGTTAATTGTTATGTTTTGTCAAGACCTACAAAATGATACCAAACTCGACTATACTTGCTATATAAAAATTTTGAGCTACCCCCTACCCCCGCTACCCTTAAGGGCAAAATTTTCAAAACTGACCATAATTATTGTAGCCCTTCATATCCAAACAAGTTGCCGCAAACCGATTTCAAATATCTCTAATAGTAACAAAGTTAAAGTGGGTGCAAGTTAAATTTTTTGCCACCCTCGTGGTTATTTGGATTTGCAACGTTTTAGGGCGCCATTTTGTTATTAGTGAGCCGATTTTGGTTTTCTTTATGTCAATTTTTATGTTTCGTCAAGACCTGTAAAATGATACAAAACTCGACTATACTTGTCTTTTGAAAATTTTGAGCTACCCCCTACCCCCACTACCACTAGGGGCAAAATTTTCAAAATTGACCATAATTATTGTAGCCCCTCATATCTAAGAAGGTTGCCGCAAACCGATTTCAAATATCTCAAATGGTTGAAAAGTTAAGTGGGGGTGCAAGTTACTATTCAGCCACCCTGTATTTGTATACTGCATGGCTTCTACTGACTATTCCCATTTACATCACGCATTGTGACTACAACATAATTTACACAATTATTCTAAATTTCCAAACACAGACTTCTCACAGTCTGTTCAGTATTGTTCCAACTTCTCCACATCTCCAACTTGACATAGAGGACTCGCATCGCTATTGTTCCGCGGTAAGTTTGGCCGTTGAGAGACGTATGTCTGATTTCCGTCGGTAATCCAGCCGGAACAAAGCTTGTCAAAGATTAAGCACATCCGGCATTGTCTGCAGATGAGATAAGTCCGCTGCGTCTTGTCAGAGTGAGACAATGGTGACAGCGTGCAATCAATCTTCTCTCAATCCGGAAGATGAGTGTTTGCCAGAGCCAAGTAGTTTTGTTGGTATTCAGCGTTGTGTATTTGGGTGTCTTGCAAAGCATCTTGGGGGTTTTCAACCTCTTTTCAATCTATTGTGCTGTACTTTTGAATACTGTTCGGTGGTGTTGCGAAAAATTTAATGTTTTGAAACAGAAGTATTTTATGTATAAGCAACGGTCAATCTTACTAGGTGTACCAGCTCGTTTTATATATGAGTATTTTAACAATTCTGACGCGAACAATACTTTCTACCTTTGGCTAAATAAACTGAAACAGTTTGCAAACACGTGGATCTTTCTAGCTGCCTTATCCAACTAAGAGTAGATTTTCTATTTTTTAAGACACTTTAACCCCCTTGGTAATGGTCGCAGAGTATAATAGTTCACCCTTATATACCCTTAAGTTGTACACTAATTGGCATACAACTGCTCCCGGACACATTATCAGAAGTGCCACCAAAGTTCACTCCTCATGAGGAATTTTATAATTTTAAATAGTAAATGAGCACTATGAGCACTATGAGCACTATGAGTAAATGAGCTGTTGGGATATGTCCCCATGGGGAAGCTACATTAGAATAAGTGACACAGATCACTTCAAGACAAATATTTTAAATACAATTTGTGGTGGTTAGGACCATACTCTTAATAATACCATTGAGTATAAACCTAACTAGGTATAACCTTATGAGTATAACCTTAGGTTTATACTCAATGATAATACTGTGCTATTCGGCACGTTCTCCACTATTCTTAAGCTTGTCAAAGGTTTTAAATATCTGTAAGTCGGATCTCCAATTTTGATTTCGTAATTTATTTCATATTCAGCATATTTTGAAAACGTTAAAACGCAAGAAAGCCATATTTCCCCAATACTTTTCTTGTTTAATTCATTTGTGAATGATGACGGTTGGAGTGCCACCGAAATTGATCACTAAAACCTGTTGTTCCTAGGAGCAGTATGTAGTAGTTGTTAGTATTTGTTTATTCTAAATAGTTAATGGGTGAACTCCCTAATCCCCACACCTAAAGAGATGCATTGCACTAAGTTTCAAGAACTGATTTGCCACTACAACCAATTTCAATCTAACACCTAGCTATCAGCCTCAGGATACGTCAGGACATCCGGAACGTCAGCACCTGATTGCTGTTAGTCACTTAGCTGCTGATTTCGTTAACTGCTGACGAAGATGAAGATGACTCCTCCTCGAGCCGATCGTCTTAATTAGCTCCTCAATCTCGTCTAGGGATGAACCGGATCTGGAATTATTACAGACGCTGATTGTTAATAACTGCTGCAACGATACTTCACGTCGAATTGCTGGATTGGTTTCCCGGAATATTTGATACTGTAATTCTGGAAATTACAGTGTTTCGTAAATTGTAATATTGATATGGAAAAGATTTTAAACAGTTATATTCTGTATTTCAATTTTTCGAAGTGCACAGATTTGCTGAACTATTGAAACACATAGTTTTACTTTAAAGGGTGCAATTTTTGAAATGTTTTAGTAAAGGTCATACCTTATTTATAAAATTTGAATCTTTACACACTACCTAAAAGTTAAGTTAGTTTTTTTACGCTGGGGTTATTTAACATGGTAGGAACAACTGTAAATAGAAGAAGTTTTATATGATTTAAGGTTCTGGGGTTCTGGTTACTTATAAATCCTACCCATGTCTGTAAGATGATTTTTATCAAGAACGTGGCCTCCAATAGTGAATAAGTAAAACTTGTTAATGACTTGTGGTTTATATTAATTATCTTACAAAATATTGCAACAAATTTCCAAAGCAAATATGTTTCTTGCTTATAATACAGCATTTAACCATCGTTTAGTTTTTTTAATAACAGCTTATGAAGAAAAGGTACACAGTTATGATGAATAAAATTAAATGAATAACTCAAATATAAAATTAAAAAAGAATTCACAATTTTAATAAATAACTAGCAGTCATGCCTGTGCTTCGCAACGGGAAGAGAAGGCTAATGAGAATAATTATGTTCCATATATTTGCTGTATGTAGATAAACTTTTAGTGATCTACTAAAAGTATTAACTGACTACTCCGTTTCCCAAATAATATTTTTGGGGAAATAAACCATACAAACACAATAGATTTTAAATAGGAAAAAAGAAAGTGAATAAATAAGCTAATGAACTATGCACTTAAAATGTGAAACCCCTTATTCCTACAATATCAAAAATTATTTATTAAATAAAAAAAAAACTTAACACTGTAAAAATCCTACTTTAACAGTTCTCATTTTGTATCACAGCTTTTTGTTGGTGCTTGGTTCATATTAGCTAAAAATGGTCATCAATTTAAACAATTTATAGTGCTGCACCCAACAGGGTAAACCATACAACTTTTTAATGCTAAATCCCAAAATCAAATTGTCTAGTTGGAACAGCTGTTAAGATTCTTTATTCCATTTCAATATGAGTACTCATAAGGTTGACATGGGAAACTTCAGATCCACTGGGGTGGAGCCCTTTTGACGGATCTGCACCAAACTCCACACAAACCATCCTTGATAAAGCTTAATAATGCCTGAAAGTTTCATTGTAATCTGTCGAGTGGTTTCGGAGTCCAAAGGGTACATACATACATACCTCTTGTATAGATATAGATACAAATGTATTATAAAAGTTTATAATGTTTACCATCACTAAACACACAGTTATAAAAGGAATAAAATTCATTCGAACTATTGGTTGTACTTGTGTGCCTACACATAATAGTAGTAACTTATAGATTCATACTATGTTTTAGAGTTGCCTGTAGAGAAAATTATTATCTATTGACCTAAATGAATCAGAATGTAATACAAACCCGATCTTGGTTTAAAAATATATACATACCGGTAACTCTATAGGACTTTAGCTTGTTTGAAGGTCCTGAATCGCGCAATGAGATTAATCCAAAAGTATTTCAAACCATCACCAGGACAGGCAATATCAGTAAAATCCCATTGAACAACGCCAATTTACAACATAATACACAGAGAACACTTTACATAAATATTAAATCCATTCACCCAGCTAATTACTGAATAGTTTAAAGCCAAAACAAGTCCGAATCGGAAGGAAATACACAAAACGTTCTGTTAATGATAGTTTTTAGTCCACGAAACATGGCAAGCATGCAATAACTACGGAAAATGACACAACTAAATCACCGGACTACATTCTAATCAACTAAATAATTAGGCTAGCATTTGTTTGCTAAACCATTAGCTTTACAAAACAATAACATTTGGCAGTTATTCAAATGGCTGTGTAAAACACGATGAAGTCACGGGAAAACAGCGGCTTGTGAATATTTGTTTATTTACTTGTAACGTCCGGTGTTGGACAAAATTTCGCGGTTTTTCCAGCCAAATAACGAGTGAAACAACTGTTTTCTGCTCTGACACATGTTTAAAGAACCGCAGTGAAATATTGGCGTGGCAAATGTTTTGCAGAGCATTTTAAATTATGTTTGTGTACAAGCGGTCTCTGATTTGTCTGTTTTGGTTGACATATTGTTTAAATGAAAACAAGTGGCTATTCGTTCCACAATATTTTGGACAAATGTACGATTTGAAAACCTTATCACAACGTTTAATTGATAGTGATTAGTTTTCAGCCAACTTTTTTTTAACTTTTTGGTGTTAGAAAGGCATTTAACTAATAGTTAAAGAAGAAAATTGCACGTGAATGGAGAGTAAAATAATCCCACTACTAACAGATTTATTCCATAAACGCCCTTTGATGTAAACACTGACAACGTTTTCTTTTTTCGAGAGAAGGTTGTATTATCTTTTTAAGTTATCTGTAAAAAAAACTATTATAATTCACCTTGTACGATGGTAAGACCTATGTCTAGGAATATTATCCTTTTACGTCTTAACGTCTCAAGAAGGCCAAAGCCCAGTTTGTTCTAATAATTTTATCAGTAATTTACCAAACAGAAGACCCAGATTGTGTGCTTTGTGGAGGGTGGCTGGAACCCTTAAATACTTAGAATGTCTTTACAACGATTTTATTTTGAAGTTAAACCAATATCTGACTTTGGGCTTTTTGGAGGCTTTTAGTAGGAAACCCTGTAAGATTTTTGGACTTTTCGCAGTCATATAGCTCATATTGTTAATTAAAGATACTGGGATAGTAGTAGTATAGCTTCTATTGTATATGGCAGTTCCTCTACACAAACTTAACACACACTTCCTTACGTTTCGTATCACCTCGTGTAAGGGGAAGGGAGACCCTAACGTTGTTATGTCACGACGACGCTTGGCTCAGCAACCAATCCCGGGACAAATTAAAGTCTGCAACATGATAATTCCCAACAAAGGGAGACATTTGGCCGGGAATTCAATATAGGCGGGTTCAAGGGAAGACGCTGCGGTGTCTAAGACGCTGCTCCCATCTGCAAGTAATCATCTCCGCTCAAAGCCCGCCTTCTCCTTGTTGAAAACTGATACTGCTGGAAACGACCCAAGACCAATCTATCGGCTTTCCTCGCTTCAAAGCCTTCTTACATCCTTGGAAACGCTTATTAATATGAGACGCTCAACACGTGGTGGAAATTTGAATACCACTTTGGTAGAGGTATGAATTACATAGAGAAATAGTAATTTTAGCAACTAAAATCAACTGAAAATACCCTATTGTTGCACATTTGAATAAAAAATTTGTCTCCGTGTATTAGTGTAATTTTATTCTAGAAGTTATTTAACACGGGTTAATATCGAAATAACTTTGAGATAAGTCATAAATCATAAGTCTTTACTTCATCATTTAAATAAAACATGCAAAATCAAATCTATCAACAAATGCAAAATAAATAAGCTCTAGGCAAAAGGCAAAACAAAAATACATGCACAAACCATGCAGGTGTACCTGAAAATTACCAACTCACATGCTTAACACTAGTTTGCTTTCGTCACAGTTAGAAAATTCGGTGATATGGTAAAAAGGATCTTGAGTGAGCCAATTGTTTACAAAAGTTGAGAATTTTGGTTTCTGTAAATTTCTTGTGCATTGAGGCAGTTTGTGGAAAAAATAGTTAATGCCTAAAAAAGGAATAGAGCACATTGATTTGCGAAGCCTATTTCTAGAGTATCATAACTATGTACATCACTATTTACAATAAGAGAATCTTGTCTGGCTTTTATTGGCATGAGTCACTGAAAAATATATCACTGCACAAAAACAGTTTGCTAAAATAAATTTTAATTATTGTAATACTAAAAACCATACTAACCGGTTTCGGGCTAGATCTAAGTGTCCTAGGATGTGAAGGTGGGACAAAAGAAAAAGTAAGTGCAATCTAGAAGTGTGGAAACTTCCCAACTGCTGGAGAGGTATTAATTCCAGCCAAAACACAAAAGATGCTGACTTACAAGTTGGATCTAGATTTTCTGGCTAGTTAGTTTGTACATAAAATGAATTCAGTTAAAAAAATGTCTAACTATTTTAAACTACAAACAAACTTGTTCCTGGTTCTAAGAAAAATTTGTATTAACGAGACAAATATTTAAATTAGGGATAACAATAGTTGGTCATTAAGTAGCAGGATTTATGTTTACTGAATTATGAAGCGGATCTGTTTTCACTTGAAACAATAAACTCAGCCGAATTCGTACAAAAAACAACATCCACTTGATACAACAAGTTTCTTACCAGTTGAGCCTCTAATCAGATTAATTCCAGAGCATTCAAGTCAAAACAAACATGAACAACTAAACTTGAAGAAAACTTTGGAACAAAGTTGGAACAAGACGCTGTTTGCTTGGACTAAGTCCCAAGATTAGACGGCCAACAATTCCGACCAGCTATTGTTTGCTCAAAATAATTAAAGTGTTTAATCACTCGGGGTCCAACTTTGATTGTTTTCCTCAGATGGAGAGCTTTGCTCAGGACTCAAGATTGCAGAGTTCTCGCGCCAATATCTTCGTTTGTAAACCCGAGGTTCATGTTGCAAGAACTGTAGAACAAACCCCCAATGGTAATGGATATAGAGGATTGTAGCGTATATCGACATAGGAATAGCTTTAAGAAGGTCTAAACTCGTTCCTCACAGTTTTACTTGGCAGTTTATTACTAAAAATTGAGGCATTGGAGTTTGACATAATATGACGACCAAAACAGTTTAATGTGGTTTATTTTTGAGATTTGAGATTTATTAGTCATTTTGAGTCATCGTGTTTTTAGTATTTTATCAATTACAATACACAATAGGGTCTATGCTTTTGGAGCAGAGGTTAGTTGATTAATAGTTATTAATAGATATTAATAGTTGCGTGCTCTACTTTTAGATGTATTTTTACACACAATAAAAGTTTGTTTATTACTCGTGGAGGAATAATTGTTCACTCGACTGTACCATGGGTTACATTTATTCTGAAAGTCTACATAAGATCAGTTACAGGTGTATATTTAGGTAAAATTAAAAATATTAGGTAAAATTTCTTATAATACCAATGAAGTTATACTTTTACTAAATTAAAACTTTGTTTTTGGTGTAGGCACCTACTTAACTGCACTTTCGGTTTTTCCGGAGTTGCAATTTTTGTTGTTGTTACTATTTAATTTTACTTAGGGAATATCGACTGATTGGTTAAATCAACCGACAATTGGTACTTGTCAATTTATTATAAGATTCCCACCACATCCTGACCCAAACTAGTACCGCGACTACTAGTTTGTAAACAAGTTTCAACTCTCTACTCCGTTCTCACCGTCCCGCGCCTGTAGTCGCCACTTGTCACCCTATGACCGGACCTTGGACAGTAGCTACAAGTTGTATCGTCCACTAACTAGTTTCTTTGCAATTAACTAGTCCGGTCTCTAGTTTTCATGGGAAGGAACGTTATTTTTCTATTTTGGACCTGGGGCGTTTGAAGTTTTTAAAATATCGTCGACTTGTTACAAAACAATAAGCAACTGGTTTTGGATCACGTCACAAGAATGAAGAGTTCGGACAATTTGTTTTTTGTATAGTAAGAGAGTTACTGTTTTTGTTGTATACAAAATTAATATTCATTCACAATTTAAATGTGTACTTCTTGGTATACATAATACAGGTGTCATGTCTTACTTTATTATATTTGCGGTAGCCAATGAAACTTGGCGAAAGTATTTTCAAAGAATGACACAATTTTATTACATCAAGTTTTACTGTACAGGATTTAATTATGATAGTTTATCTAGTATGTCAATATTAAATTTTTGTTCGAACCAAAATGTTTTACCATTGCACCTTAGCTATAAAAAACGTCAATCCTAAAATAATCTGCTGTTAAAAAATCTGCATCTAGCTTTCCCTTTAATGTACTTTAATATTATATGGAACACATCATGTTACATACATGGTGTTTATTAATTCTCTGGACACATTTTCTTGACTTGTTCCTTGGGCTAAGACAAACATAAAATGCCTAATAAGTATGGATCTAAAATGCCTAGATTTCTGTTTGTCGGTCTGTTTGTGATTTTTAAGGATAATTTTATATCTTGGGCATTTTTCGACATAGAAATTTCAAAATTAGTACAAACTAGAGGCTTGTAGGGACATAAGACCCTTAAAAGCTCAAATTAATGTAAAACAAATTATTATAATATTTAAACAAACTCAGAATCAAATTATCCATGTGTCAGGATAGATATCCCAGTACAACATGTCTTTTGTGTAAAAAACAGTTAGTTGTTTGCCTTTGTTTGATTTTGTTGATATTATTTTGAATAATAAATTTGAATGACTTCAGATTTTTAACTCTGCTTAAGGCAGCAAACATGTTTGTGAATAAATATTGGTTTACTAAGGTAGCTTTAGTATTTTGGTCAAAAAAGGCTTCCCTGATTGAAATATTGAAAATTGTCTTCGTAAAATATGAAAAGTCAAATAACGGTGTCAACATTCAAAGTGTCATCCGATTTTAACAAACAAAGTCTGATTTGATTTGGATTTAAATTCTCAATAAAGAACAATTTTCTTAATATATCATATATTAAGCAAGGTGTTCTTGATATTTGGCAGAATATATTCTATGATAATGTCCATAATCTTAGATTACATAAACCAAACACATAGTTCTGCAAAATTCTATATTTAATTTGTTGTCAGATCAGAGGTACTGTGAAATGAAATACATTTGATCCTTTTGTTTGCTCACTTTGAATTTTTTTTCGTTTTGTTTTTTGTTTAAACTCTACTTCCGTTTCGTCCGCTGCTCGCAATCGTTTTTGGCCATTTTTACGTGTTTTGTTAAAGTATGACTCAATGTTTTTTTTTATCAATGTGTTCTCACGAACGAAATGAAGATGATGACGTTCCCCTGAAAATGATTCCGTAAGAATCGAAACTGGTCACCTTTCAAGGTCACAAGGATAACTTGACAAGGTAATTGCACCAGTACACGTATTTCCCTTTTGTTTCTAGCATGGAGACCAATGGGAGCGTTGCTCGACATCCAATTGTCATCATGTCCAAAAGTATTTTTATATACTTTTATACTTTTTCTTTATACTTTTTCAATGAAATGGCGACCATACAAAGTAGGTATTTTAAGCCAAGTATGAATGGAAATTAGTGGTGCAATCTTGTAGTCTTGTTGGTGACTAAGGCCGACATATTCCTTAGACACACCTGTAATTAATAGCCCATACAGCTAATGACAACTAAGGGACCTACAGTTTATTGTGGAATCCGAACCACATTTTCTCTTGGTATATACGAATTGGTCTAATTTTTAGGATATTACTGCGGATAGTCGTAGTACTCACTAGTGCGGACGTTAATCCACACCAGGGAGTATCGCATCCACAGTGCATGCCTATAAATATCCACAATTCGTGAACTCCTAGTAGCTTGATTACAGAACGACGCCACCCGTCCCAGTCACTACAAGTACAATAACTGCAAGAAACACGCAGAAACACGCGTGTCTTTCTACACGCTTTGGACGTCATGGGAAGGGTTGTCGTGCAACAGCGCACTTTATATAGCACTCTTAAAAAACTTAGTCGTAGCACCACTTTCAAAACCCCTGTCAATATTTACTTTTAAAAGCCTCGCTTGGGAACTTTCAAATATAATGAGGCAGAGTCTTCGGTTAGTATTGTAGCTGATTTAGTCTCTAACTATTCGTGAGTTTAGTAGCTAAATTCTTTAAACATTTAAGCCCAGTCGGTTCAGTACTGTTTACATGGTTGAATAATATAGTCACAGACAGACACAATCGGTTTCTATACAAGATAAATTTAAGAATAACCGTAGAGTATGAATGGTGATTTAACTTGAGCAGATATAATACAAATAGCGATTTACATTGTAACTAGTTGTTACCCACGGGCTTCACCCCGTTTGACTTCAAAAATATTAATAAAACTATTGATTGGTTAGGTTAAGCTGAAATAAACAAAACAGAATACAGTAATACAAACAAATAATCTCACCTGATTTTAATAAGGTAATAAATTGAAATAATAACATACAAATGAATAAAGCTGAGGTATTTTTGACATTAAGTATATGAAAAGTTCCCTTTGGATAGCAATTACAACCTTATAGGGCAATTTCAAAATAATGGATAGTTTTGCGCAAGGTTTCTCGTCATGACGAACATTTTAAGTATTTGGTTATGGGTGTGACTTTTCTCAAAGTTGTAGTTTTCTCAAAAGTTCATGGGTACTTTGGGCTTTATATATAGATTTTTCTTTTTTATTTAACTCAATTATACAAAATCAATCAGAAGCCAAAATAATTGTGAAGAGATCGAGCTAAAAATGTTCCTGTAAAATGTTCTTACTTAAAATAAAGCCAGGAAACGTAGTACTAAGACACTATAATTCACTTCAGTGCGAATAAAAGAAAACATAAGACTGCTCTGGAACAGGTTTCTATCAGTAGAACATTTAAAGAAGGGTAACAACAACTAATCGTCAAACCGGATGTGTCTAGTTCTATCGTCTAGTATCAAATAGTCTCCTCTAGCAAGTAGCTTGAAGACCACAAATTCTACCCCTTGTAACATAGGAAGGGGTTTTGTCTGTGACTTTTTGATCCAGTTTTCAATTTGTAAGTGAAGCAAGATAGACATCTTTGAGGTTCGTAATACTGGCATACATTATTTTACATATTTTTAGTTGACTTTTGATCTAGTTGACTTTGACACAGGAACTATGTAGTACACAATGATAACTTTATATTAAGGGCAAAAGTCTAGCAGTAAATTTTACCTTACGACACAGTTCTGAGTTCATGCAAAAAAACTTTGGAACTTGACAGCGGTTGGGATAGCCTTTACAACAATAACAATTACTGAAGTTTAATGGGTTTTTATCATTCTTATGAATTAACGTCTTATATTTGATTAAATATCATGTCTTAGTATTGTGCTGCTGCATACTTATGTAATACAATTTATGTATGAAAAGTATTGTGTGTATTATTTGTTCATGTTGAATTAATATTTTGAATTCTACATAACATACTATACTGTTATATGCGTGGGTTTTTTGTTCCTGTAGGCCTATGGGTATGATCATTATTTGAAATAGTCCCTCATGTTTAAGTACGAAATCTAATAGTTTCCTTATAATTCCCTTATGTAAGTTGGCAACTAAATTATTACAAACAGTATCAATAAATGTTACGCACTCTTACGCTTTTACACGAAGACAAAATTATTATTTTTTAATAATGTTTTAATAATAACTAAAAAGTCTTTCATAAATACACTTGAGCGGGTCCTGGGAAAAAATCACGGGACTTATTTAAATTGTTTTGTTTCTTATCGTGATACATTGCTTTCTTACTTACAAAATTTATTAAATTATACTAAAATTAAAATTAATAATGTATTTTTTACAATATTTTAAAATTGAGAGCTTTAATTATATACACGATCAAACATTTTCAACTCAAATCACAGGTATAAGAATGGTGTAAATTTTTCATATTTTCCCTTCCCATTTCTTCCTCGTAATATTATGTTGTATAGATTAATCAAACAAATATTTCTTTTTATTATCATTACCAATTATTGTTTTTGAGATGAGTTTATTTTTTTATGTGGATATACCATGAATATTTGTTATATATACTGAAAAAAATTATCTTTTAGTATTTAACCATTTAAGATGTTTATGGAAAAAATTTTTAATTAAATTTTATTTTATTTTTCTAAAATTTATGTTTTGTTGTGCCCTAAACGCTTCATTTGACAGCTAAAAGAATTTAAAGATTGCTATTTATGTAAAAAAGTTCCACTGTGGTTTACAACTTTTTGTGCAAAATTGTGAAATATTAATACTTCACTAATCAACTCTCTGTAGACTCTCTGTATGTATTGATACAAAGTAGTTTCAAAATCAATAGCAAATGGTTGTTTTTGAACTGTTAGCCATATAGTATAGTTTTATTTTGTTAAAAGAATAACAAATAATTTTCCAAAATCAGAAACATATTAGCCTTGCGTATTAGTATTTATTGGTACAAGTATTAGATATTTTTATATACTTATTCATAATGAATCAGTTGCCAAAAAAATAAAAAAGTGTATTATTTAGTTTTATTTAAATTGTATACATTGTCAATATTTGTAAACTCACTTATTATTTTTTTTAATGAAATGTCTAAAAATAACTTAGTGATAATCGATATCTATAGTGTAGTACTAATAATTAATTATACAGGGTGAATAAAAAGTCAAGACCCCCCCCCATCTGAATATTTTTCCAAGTAAATATACAGCGAAATCCTTTTGGTGGCCGTGCAATCATAGCAGGAAGTTTCATTTTATGATGTTGAAATTTCTGATTTCCTCCCAAAAGGGGGGATTTGGGGGGCAACTCAAATATTTTTAATGTAAACCCCCTTCAAGTGACACCTCATTTTGAAGTGTTTACAAAAACCTAAAGAATGGTGAAAACTAGAGGTCGCTATCTCTTCTCTATCCATGATGGTAGCCCGTCAAATGTTGTGGAAAATCAATGGTAAAATTGGTTCGTAATGGTAATATTGGCTACCATTTTGGCTAGAGAAGAGATAGCGAACTCTGATTTTCACCATTCTTTAAGTTTTTGAGTGTACCCCCAAAAGGGGGGATTTGGGGGGTAACAAAAACTTTTCAATGTAAACTCCCATCAAGCAATGTAAACAAGCAACAATTAAAATATTTCATGACCGTTACTGAACATTATAACTGTAAAAATGTTGAATCATTTGTATAAATGAATCAAATATGTAAAAAAAGATTTTTTCTAACACAATGGGCCCAAAAACGGTATAGGTTTTTGGTTTAAAGTAGTTGTAGTTTTCAACTGTTTAATATTTCAATCATGAAATAAATTTAATAACTATCATGGAAGATATTCAATCAGAATTAACAAAGCCACAACCTCAATTTGCCCATATTCCAGATTCTCCCAAGGTACCAACAACTTGAGAACTTGCGCCTATGATTTGCAAAGTTCACAGACAACTTTACAAGATGGCATTGTAGAATCCCGCAGTTGGGGGAATTCGCGACAATTGTCTTCCAACTTAGATTGGACAAGTTGTGACGTGCCGGCCTCACAATGCTTCTAATCTCAACAATAAGATGGTGTGGAAAACGACGGGGTAACACGACTCACAGCCTCCATATAAATCCCTGTTATAGGCGTAAGGTACTAAGAACGTCGTATATTTTATAGGTAATCTCGAAAGGCTTAACATCGGTTGCTGAAATGGCTTTCGTGATTTTTGAAAGGATATCCGTCAAATTAGAAAGAAAGTAATAACAGACTGAAAAGCTCTGTAAGCTCGGATAAAATCCTTCTTTCACGCAGCGCGAGTGGCTGTGGACGCCCCGCGCATGCGCGAGCCCCTGCGTTCTCATTGGTGCTGCGCTCCCTTCTACCCTCCCGTTCGACCCTTTTTCCGTCTCTATTGTTTATCATACTCTACCCCGTTTATATTCCAAGGAGATTTGAAACATATTTGTATGATTACGACTAACTCTTACAAAAACATTTAAGAACTTTTATTATGTTAGCTCTGGGTTGTTCTATTTAGAAATATACATCGACTTAATTTGTAACTTGTTGCGAACAAGTCCATTCGTTATAATGGAGGATGTATTGCCAAACTTTCCTTCGTTAACTTTTGACAGCGGAGCCGGGGGAACTTTACTTTTACCTGGCTAATGCTTGTAATTTGGTTGGTAAACTTCGTTTTGTGCCACGATTAAAATGTTTTAAATTGCTACCAAAACTTTAAATTAAAAGAAATATTTAGTTAATTTTTATTTATTTATTTATTTATTACATATATTAGTATTACATGTATTAGTTTTGTATTAAAATATAATGTTGCAAACTAAATACAATACTGAGGTTTGCCAGGTATATAATTTGCAAAACATAAAACTTAAACCCTTAAAAATGAAATTAAAGAACAAGTGATTTCATTTAGAACCTATATTTAATATTTATGTTCTATTC
The DNA here is from genome assembly GCF_028750875.1 of Macrosteles quadrilineatus. NCBI lineage: Eukaryota > Metazoa > Arthropoda > Insecta > Hemiptera > Cicadellidae > Macrosteles > Macrosteles quadrilineatus. The sequence goes on along the minus strand of NW_026542596.1, from coordinate 103,459,029 downwards.
GCTGTTTATTTATTAATCACATTTTATTATCTCTTGTCAACCTAAAATAAGTACTAAAAGTTCTGATGTTCTACCAATTTTCCTGTAATAAACTTAATTATTAATTGTTCTCAGTATTGAATAAGAAGAGGACACAGACTCTCAGTAAATTATTGCCAAAAATAAATTCTTGAATGTAATATTCACATATGAAAGAAAAAAATCAATAGTATTTACAGATTTTAGAAAAAAACAATGGGTATTTATTAATTACAAGTTCAAAAGACCACCTATTGTATTGATTCTATATTGTGGCCAAGAAATGTCAATATACAAGTAATAATGTATATAATGTCCAATAATAAAGAATGGCATGTTCATCAATCAATGTGTATCAATCCCATGATCATCAAAATTAGTTTTATCTGTTATCTATATATTAATTTGAAACTGTTTTTCTTTGTCACAGCTATTTTGAGAGAACGGCTGGGCGTAGAAACTCGGTAGAGGTGTCTAAAGAAAGGTCTTGGTCTGTAGATGAGCCATCAAAAGAGAAACATGGTGAATTCCCTTGGGGCTCTGCCCCCGTGGCCTTTAAATTCCCATCCCATGTTATTCTTATGGAGGGAAACGGGGTTTTTGTCACAGCTAATTTGAGAGAACGACTGGGCGTAGAAACTTGGTAGGGGTCTCTAAAGAAAGGTCTTAGTCTGTAGATGAGCCATCAAAAGAGGAAGGAGGTCAATTCCCTTGGGGCTCTGCTCCAGAAGCCTTTAAAGTTGCCTCTTCAGATTTGTTTACATTACGACCATATGCATAATTCTACACTACCTTTTAATGCAACAGCTGTTAATATTTAAATTGTGATTTATTGAATTTGTCAAAATGAAGTACAGTATTTGCAATGGATTTTTCTGATTTTAAAATTGATTTTCTTCTGCATCGTGTCATTTTTTGCAATACAATTTTCTATTACCAAATCAGTGGAAAATCCTAATATCACAGTAGATTTTGAAATTATTTCTTATGGAGTTAAGTTATATCTATTGTATGGGTTGGTTTCTGCCTTTTTACCACTTCTTGGAGATTGTACGTAGGTGATATTCTTTGGCATATTGCATCTGTATACGAAACTTTGGTTGGTGTAATTATTACAATGGAAAAGAGCGAGAAATCCTGGACAATTTGATATAGGCTAAAAATTAAACTCAATTAACACTGTGCTACATTTCTTGAGCAATCATTGAAATAACCGATTTGCAAACAATGGAAACATAGAAAAAGTCATAGAACACAACCAAGTAGAAGAAATAGAAATAATGTTTTTTTTTCACACTAAAAACGCTCAAAAAACAAGATTAACTTTTACGAAAAGAGATAAGATATTTACAAAAGATTTTGATTATATCTAACTGTTGTGTAGATCGTGAGTATTTCCATAATCTTTGAGTCGCCTGTAATGTTTCGCAATTGCTCGAATTCGAGCAACAGGTACACTAGTCTGTTAAGATTTTGAATTCAGAGAATCTCGATATTACTCGGACCTCGTCAACAAGGCTTCAAAGGAAATCTTATGTCCACAACAGCACTTTCCTGGGATTTTTAGTTCAGATTCGGATGATAATTGTAAGTTAAAAATATTATATTTAGAGGTGTAAAATGCTATATATGTTATTTAATTTCCCTTAACTGTGTGGACTGTTATTATATGTCCAATACTATATTATTCAGTATAATGAAAGCTGCATAGCTTTTCATTTAGTCAATGCATTATACATCGTCAAAAATATCCAGCCTACAGTGTATAGAGTTGAAAAACAGTAACCTTTGAGATGTTACTTTTAACATTCAGGTATAAAGGACTTCTGAAAAACAAAATACCAAGATGTTGTTATAATAAACAAATAAACAAAACGATATTAGATTTTTTAAAGCATAACCCTATTAGAAACTAACAGTAGTTGATTACATTCACTGTCACTTAGCTCCAATAGTTATAAGACGAAAGATAAAATTATTTCTCATATGGAAATACAAAGACGATTCTCCTATCCTAAGAAAGGGTTCTAAGACTGTTTTATTTGGTTTTTTACCCCATGAGGTCCACTTTAACTTAGTTCCAAAACTTTTTTTAACTTTCACATTGTAACCAATTTAAGAAGTTTTAAGATTTTTTGACAAATTAATATCATTCATGTTTCACGACGATAACTAGATGTATTCTTTCTCATTGGCTACCAGAGCTGTTTCATATAATATACATATCAGAGTTTCAGTCACACCTTCGTTCACAGTATTATTACAGTATTATACGGGCCATTAGAGTATTAAATTCTTGGTCTAATTGTCGTTCTGCAGTGTTTCATTTTTTTGTTTTCGTTTCATCAAGAGATTAAGATTGTATACATTTTAAGCCCTGATGGGTATGACTCTCGCGAGTTCAAAACCCGGGCCTTCAACCAAGGACTGGTCTGAGATATTATGGATTCTCTAGTATGTATACAAAATATATTGGGAAAATACTTTTTTGCAATTTTTTTATCATAGGTTAAGGTACACATGACTGCGCTGCTATACACTAAACAGTCTAAAACCATCGGTAAAAAGTGGCGTTTAACCCGATCCTACAATCTGAACAGTTGAACTAATACGATTTGCCGTGGTCACTTACTAACTATACATACATAACTATAACTATACATTTTGTGATCAAAATACACAATGAGTATTTTTCAGGATAAAATATTAATTATTACTCATTATTTACCGAATTTCCCTATAGCGAAGTAGCTATACCGAAGGTGGCATGGTAAGACCTAGGCCCGGGACTGATTTACTTTTTCATTTTGATGTTCCTAGAGGACAAAAACACAATTCGTTCAAATTTGTATACATGTCCGTGAACGCGATAGCTTGAGTAATTTTTGTCCGATTTTGATTAAATTTGGTTTAAAGGTGTGAGGCGGGATATACTTGAATGAGTTTGCGAACCAGCATGATCGGACAATGGGAACAGGGTTTTACGGAAGGTTTTATGGGGTAAAAATTGGTTTTCCTCATTTCTCAACTTCAAAACACAAAATATCCCAATTTCTCTCTAGACCTCTTTAAAGAGCGTAAAAAACAAATAATTTAGTACATCACAGTGTTTTTGTACGGTTATTGGTAACAGAGAAAATTAAACAAAAAATTAAAATTTCCATGTTATAATCATGGAAAATAGTGTAAAATGTAATAGTTTGCTTGTTTATGAATAATTAACTAAAACACTTTAAGTTCTCTATATAATTAAATATATAGTTTATACCACCTATTTTTAATTGTTTTGACTACGTGATGTGACCCCGTCCGATACGGAGTCTATGTTTATCGGTACGTTCACACGTTCGACAGTTTTAAATCTCAGTAAATTAGAACCTGTACAGTATAAAAACACTTATCACCAAATGGCATGACAAATTATCATTTTGTACATCATTTTTTAAAACTGGCAGCACACTTTGAAATCAATGACCAGGTTGTGTTCAATTTTATATTTTGAAAGACTTGCTGCAAATTAATTTTGAATCCGTTAATTCCCTAGGAAGGGCTGTGTAGTTAAGCAGCGCTCCCATTTGTCCGTAATGGGGGAGACTGGAAACTTTGCTACTTAAGGAAACAATTGCTTTTTCCAAAGCCATTAAACTTGTAATAGGGCGAAGAAGGAAGGCACCGTGAAGGGAAGGCCCTAAGAAGCAATTAAGGGCCACATTTACCCTTCATGAATACTATAAGCAACCACTCCGCCTTCCAGAATACATTAGATCCCCTTTATAATGTAATACAGTTTTATAGTTGAGAATTGAGACCACGCCTAAGGGCTCCCATCGCAGGTGTAAATTGAATTTGATTAACAAAAGGAGACTTCTGCTACAATGTCAATAAAAATATTTACATAATGTATTTATTTTGATACTTTTTGTTTACTTCCGCCATACATAACAGTATGGTATATAGTCAATGATAACACCCATTAAAGCAACTACATAGGGGGGAGTGGAGGGTATTAGTTTGAAATATTCTATGTAACATGTAGGCTACAACAAAGTGTATTTTAAAAGTCTGAAATAACATCGTAGTTTGGAATTATTTAAGCCTAAATATATTTTCAACAGTACATTTAGGCCTATTTTTTGTTGTTAACATAATTAATAAAATAAATTTTAGAGCCCTAGACCCTCCATCTGGTTCCGCATATTCTGAAGACTTTTTTTAACTACTGCATTTAATGCTATATGGACTTATTGTTTTTAAAGGCTTTTATAAATTTAACCCCTTTCTTCTAATTAATCGATCTTTACCATTAAAATCGCCTCCAAAGAACAGAAACTTGGTTAGGTAACAAAGAGAATATTGAAGTCATATTGTTTTCAAAATTGTAACCACCTAAGAACAGAGGCAATGCTAAATAATAGAAATATAGTATTCACAGTTTTATTTACTAAGCTTTCAACTAAATCACTAATTTACTAAAACATTTTACATGATAAATATTTAAGCAGAAAAAGATTAGAAAACGTTACGTTTCGGACTTTAAAACTTGAATTAATCAAGATACCCAAAATACTGGCAAATTTACCAAGATTATATTTAAATATTCTTATAATTTAAAAGCTCTATCACATAAAAGGATCCTACTTCCAAAACTCAAACTTCGTGCCAAATAAATTAAAGCGCAGAACCTAAAAAAGACATGTTTATAATGGATACTAATTTCTAGTTTGTAAGATTTTAAGTTAAAGCAAAACTCTTTAAAACTGTCAAAAGATTTACAAGGTGCTCTGGATTTTTTAATTACACTACATTCTTAATAAAACCCCCTCTCCTTTAAATAAAATCTAATGTCGAGTTTTTAAAGGTTTTATGTAGTCATTAAAAACTTATCATAAAATGTTATGCGTTGTCATTTTTGTGGAGTTTAACATAGTATAGATAAAACAAGGAACAACTTTAGATCAATTTTGATTAGTTTTATAAGCTTTGTTTAGTTGAAGTTGTGAAATACTATGGCCAGATCCTTAGAGAATCGTTTCAAACTCAACTAAATATATTGCAACAAGGATAGTGCTATGTTGCATTACTCTACTGTATTATTAGTTTATCTCACTAGTAAACATAAGGGTTTATTAAGGTTTACTACAACACACTGATGTCCACAGGAATAAGAGGCTAAACCATTAAATCAAACATTTGCTCTCATTCAAGCCTTCATTCAACAAACGAAATTATCAAAGTCATCCATGTAAAATGAATTAGAAAATAAAATTGATATAATAATTTTATAAGACATTCAACGTTGAGAATCCAATATGCATATTTTGATTTGAAGATCAAACATTTTAAGCTGTTCTCTTTATTGTAGCACAAAAGATTTGCCAACCCTAAACTATGATGTGACATAACCTCTATTATATTATTATTGTATTATTGATGTTTTTGTTGTTCTCAAAACTACTTTCAACAAGCATATTTATGCAAGATGTATTATTTTCTATGTCCAATAACCTGTAAAAAAGCACAACTTTTATTTACCTTCATGCTCCATGTTTCTTAAAACCAAAGGATGTTTTGTTTAAAATAGTTTTAAAATATGACAAATTTTCATTAAAATAGTTTTATCTAACTCAAGTAAAAAACTAGAATGGGTTTGCTATAAAATTTCAAACTAGCAAACTCTATTAAGCTATTAATTCACAAGGCACACACATTAATGAGGGGTTCAGAGTGATGTATGGACGAAGAGTTGGGACAACTTGGAAACACGATTAAAAGTTGGCAAATTGATTCATGTATTCCACATTTGTTTACCTCAGCTCTAAAGACACATAGGAAGCTATTAGCGGAGTTAGGCACTATTAGCCTCATTTCTATAGCGGTAATGCGGATCCCTTGTACACTAGATGCAATCTACAACTTGTGGAGGTGAAGACTATCTGCACTTGGATATTAGTTGGGAACTTGCCGAATCTTTCCGATAAGACGTGCCTCAAGTCAGTGCAACTTTGCTCATTACAGATTCTTGGCCTCTTTGAGTGTAACCGGCAGCCACACACTTCCTAGCACTCCGTCGCCCGTAGCGATCAAGTTTGGATGTCAGGAACATTGCGAGTATGAGGTGTTTCAGAGAAACTAGCTTGAGTATGCGAATAAAAAAATGAGTTCGGCTAGTAGTCATATACTTACATTTTATTTTGAGCTTTAAGCTAAGTGCCTCAACATGTTTTATCAACATGTATATTTAAATAAAATTGTTGATTTAGTACAGTGGAACCTTGATAACAAGATCCTCGAAAATCAGTCACCCTTTTTAAACAAGGGTCATTTTCTAATCCCCTTGAAGTTTATTTTAGACCTAATCACAAGTTATTGCAAACCTCGATAAGAAGTCGACCTTGATAACATTTTTTTTAATAATACCCATGAGAGTCTTGTTATCGAGGTTCTGCTGTATTGAAAATATAACTAAAGCCATTTGATTCTATTTCTTTTTACCCTTCTAAGAATCAAACCAGGACCTTCTAATTTTGATTTATTTCATTGAGTATACAATCAGTCAACATGTTAACAGTTATGTTCTTAGTATGATCATTATTCGTTAAAAGAGCAAAATCTATTGTTGTACTTGAGATTAAAGAATTGTATATTTACAGTGAAGTTATTAGCTTTTACCCATCGTGGGATGGTATTATATTTTTAATTTCATACTAAATTGTTTCATATTATTACGACGAAAATATTTAATCACCCAGATTCAACAATTCCAGTAATATAAAATGCGTTTTTAAAGAAGTCAAAAAGAGCTATAATACTCAATACAGTCTTGACATGTACATTCAACAACGCGCACAACACTTTGAAAAGAACAACTAAAATGCAATTGCTTTTATGATGTAATAACTAAACCAATGTATTCCAGGTATGCATGGGAATTTCTAAAAGAAGAAGCTATGTAAGTTTAAATTGTAAGTATGATATATAAACTTTAAAATAAACGCCTTTGTTCACGGTTAATAGTTGGAAGATATACCGAAATCCACTTCAAATGTACTGATAAGGCTAGTATTGTTATTAAAAAGACCATTTATAGCTATTGTAGTACTGTAATTTTAGTTGGAGGGTATTAAGTTCACAACACATATATCAGTTATTATTACCTATGTGAGAATTTTATCTTCAGTCTCTTGGGATGAGACTACATCTGTGATGAACATTTTAGCTGTAGAAAACCCGGTTAAGTAAAAATAACGTAAAACCTTTTTATCACTTATTAATTTTGATGTATCAGAATATTTCATTCAGTACTGCATCAAAACTTTTGAGAATTGAATTTCGCAAACTTTACATTGAAACATTTGATTGAATCTATAATCACGGATAAGGAAGACAAACACCCCCGGGAGAGAAACAAGAATATTCTTGAGTCCAAGCCCATCTCCGCCCGGACCCATTATTCTCTCCGAAATCTTACGTCCCAGATGGAGTTCCGAAAACAGAAATTACACTCAAGGAAGCGGGAGAACATTTCCACCCACGGAAAGGAGTGGCTTCAAGAAAGGGGGGAGGTTATTGCGAGAGAATTTTCGACGTAATCCGAGTGCCGAGATTGCAGCCGCCTCGGGCCTTCTTACAAGGAGGGTTTGATGAACGCGAGAATCTGATTACGGCGATATTACCACAAGTGTTGGATCCCACGAAGATCAAGACGTCTTGGCACATCCTCTGACAAAACTAATTAGCAAAGTTTAATATGTATCCGTTACCTGACAGGGACAGTTTTCTAGACTGTGGAAAAGATATCTGTGGAATACACTTTACGTGTCAGTTTAAAGTTTAAGCTTTGACTAAGAATCTAAAACCCTCAGGTACATCTCATTCCGATGTCAAGTTGTCACTATAAATTAACTTGACTTAGTTCCGAATTTAATGTTAAGTTTGAGTATAGGTACACTACCGTGATGTATAACTACAGCTAAGAAGAGTTTATCTAAATATGAAGTCTTAACTATAGATATATTGCCAAAAAGTAGTAATATTTACAAATAAATAAATAAACAAATGAAAATTACTTTATTTACGAGCGTCTTTCAGCACAACTGTTTTACAAAGATCTGATGAGATGATTTTCTCATTTCAATATAACTAACTTAAAAATATACAAAAATTATTATACAAGACAATGTGTATGACAAAACAAAATTATAAGCTATATACAATATTTTACATCTTCTTCACTTTTCTTTTGAAAGCCAGGACCCCCAGCTGTTTTAGGTTCAAGGGGAGATCATTGTATATCTTTGGACCAAAGTAAGAAAACCCTTTTTTACCCACTTCTAGGCTTACTTTTGGAATGTTGAGCAAGGTTTTTTGCCGGGTCACACGTAGAGTCACCTCCCCACGTGCCACAAGCCTTTCCACCAAGTACTTAGGCTCTTGCTGAACCAAGACCCGGTGGATGAGGCTTCAAGTCTGCACCCTGCACACGGCACCCATTGACAGCAACCCCGCAGCATTCCGGAATGGGGATACGCGTTCACGCTTACGGATACAAATAGGAATTCCGCGGTAGAATTTCCAAGTTGACGTAGGGGCCAATTTTAAGATTAAAAGGAAATTAATTTAACAAAGCCACCCACTAATTGCGCTGCTGTAAAATAAAGTTTTTATTTCTTTTGACTGGTCACCATGTCAAACTATTGTCGACATGCTGCCGAGAAGACTCTTGTGAGCGTATCTCCCAACATACGGGAGAAGACGTGAGAGACTTGGGAAAATACAACATTTAAAACGGGCGACTTTGGTAAACAATGCATTTATGACCACATTAGCTGACTATTACATCTGTAAAAACCTCAAGATCATCTAAACTATAAATGGGTTTAACTCAGTCAACTATGGGTAAAAACTCTATTTGATCCACGTTAATGGCTTCTCTAGTGTGACTATCAGTTATCAGTTTATTTTTATTTAATTTTTTCACAAGAAAAAGTTTTTACTAAAAGGAGATTGTAAAATCTACATATAAATCAACATAAGGTTTAGTTGTGCTTAATATATAGTAACAGAAACATTTCACCAAGATGTATATTTATCGTAAATTATTTATGTGAATACCCGTATAAATATGTGCCCATCACGATTTTTTTTTAATATTTGACGGCTTCACTGTAATATGGTATTTGAAAGTAAGGTTTTTTTTTAGTGGTTGGGTTTTCAAATTCAGTGTATTGTAATAATATACAAATGAATTGCATTTCAAATAATATAAAATTAAGTAACGCGTGTTTAAACATAACAACAATTTAAAAAACCTTTGCTTGGTAATTACTCTTTTAGAATATTACAAATATGTTTTTCTATATTTTTTATAATTTAATAAAGTTAAATTTAATTTTAAGCCGTTCAACTCAAACAAAACTATTATGATATAATTTATAATTTAAGAACTACATTGACATTACGTCGAATTCAAAAGTACTTGATTCCCAACACACATACAACTGTCACACAAAATCAAGATGAAGTCATCATTGATTAGTTTTGACGTCACAATCCGCTCGAACATTAATCAACTTTGGAATGTCGACCAAAATCCAGAACATTATAAATCACCTGTTCTAATTAAAGGTAATTAATGTAGGTTCGAACTAATACAGCTGATGTTGGAAAACCGACTCGAGCTGTTAATACGCGCATTATGTAGCGTCTAGGCTGTTGTGCGTATCAAGTGTACGGTATCATTTATCAGACCCCCTCCACCGAGCCGTCTTCCCCCTCCACCGAGCCGCGTCTTCCCCCTCCACCGAGCCACGTCTTCCCCCTCCACCGAGCTTACTAGGCAAGCTTGCCTTAAGACGAGCCAGACTCGACAAGCCATGATTGATGCCTTTAGCAGTCTTATGTAATTTCAACCGACATATCATTAGGGCCTAATGGGTCCCGTTGCAGAGTCGAGGCTGATTAATTGCAAAGTTTTGCATCCAACTCCGCTTATCTTTATTAATACCTTCGTCTCGCCGCGGGCTCGGATTGGTGGATTTATCGGGGAGATTAGTCGAGTCAAAATCGAATACTTCGGAACGAACTTGGTGATGGGTTAGCTGGATTAGCAAGTCTTGAGACTCAATCAACTAAGTAGTCTACACTTGTTTGGATCGATTGGTCGGAGAAGTTTTCATTATTTAGTTTTAAGATGCATTAGGTTTGAGGAAAAGATTTTTTCGGTTTATGTACGTACAGTTTAACAGTGATAAGTTGTTAGCATATTAAATAACTGATTAATTACCAGTAAAACTTTCACACATTACGAGTGCTGAATTACTGAAGTAGTTATCCCTCCAATCAATCTATTTTTATAAAAAAATAAATAATTAAATGATTCTTTTTATATTGTAATCTAATATTGAAATTTTATCATACAGTACTAATATTATAAATGGGAAAGTTTATGTGTTTGTTTGTTTGCTTGAAGTTTTATCATACAGTACTAATATTATAAATGGGAAAGTTTGTGTGTTTGTTTGTTTGCTTGAAGTTTTATCATACTAATATTATAAATGTGAAAGTTTGTGTGTTTGTTTGTTTGTTTGTTTGAAGTTCAATCACACATTAACTACTGGTAGGATTGGACTGAGATTTCGAATGGTTATAGCTCACATTCCCGATTAGCATTAAGACATATTTTATCTCAAAAATCCTTTCGGGCTCTACCCAAGTGGCTCTGGAGTTTCCCGTGTTAACTTTATGAGTATTCATATTTTAAAATTATTAAAGAATTTAAATCAGCTGTTTCAACTACACAAGTTGGTTCTATGATATTAAATGGTGTTAAAACGTGATTTACCAATAGGGATGCAGCACTATTTTTCCCATTTTTATGACAACAGCTAATTTGAACCAAATACAACAAAAAGCTGTGATATACAATGAGAACATAACTTATTTTTATTGTTTAGGTGGAGTGATAGAACATTAGGGCTATAGTATATGTGCTATACTACAGCATACCGTAAATTAAAAGAACCAAATTTTCTTAAACCGTATCATCTTCCATTTCAAACGCAAAGCCAAGTATAACTGCAATAAGCATTTTATACTTATACGCCAACCCTTTAGCATACATTAATTAGTACTATTAGATACTAATAGTAGCTACTACGTTCATAGTACTACGTACTAGTAGCTAGCACCGTGCATCTAATATCGCAATTTATATGAACAAATAATTATTTATTAAATCTTATCAACAAGTTGTATCTATAATTTCATTATAATGATTGGTACGAGATTTGATATCCGGTATCAAACACTTATTTCACATTAGAAATCATTTTATCACTTCTACTAGACCTAACAGCATGACAAGTAATAGCATCCCCTAGTTTAAAAATCCAGTTTTTTCACCCCTTAGATTAAAAGTAGCCAAGGGCTAGTACTCGTAGGAACTTGTTTCACGAAATGAAACAATCCCGGCAAGTGTATAGTAACTTCGTGGGAACGTCCAGGTCAGCCGAGACTAGATGAACCTGTTCCAAACGGGGATCGAACCCGCGAACACGACGCGGTGGCAATAAAGTGGTCAGTGTAGCACGTAGAGATGAGCTGACCGACTTCGACAACCAGGTATCCAGCTTTTTATAATGATTTTGTTTATTGAGTTTCGTCAAATATGCTCATTAACTATAATTATTTTATAAAACATTACTTTTTATACAGGCTTGTGGATATGTCTTAAAATATTGTTAAAATCGTCTATTAAATTAAACCTATACAAAATCCCTTATTTTCAATCTAAAACTACTCTTATACTTCTCTTACTTCACTTAACATTTAGAAATATTAAATTTTAATTTAGCACAGTATTTATTATCCGTCATAAAATAACGTTTTATCGTAGGAATTTCATAATCCAAAAAACTTTTGCTTTTCTTTAAATCGTTAAATAAAAACCATTTGCCTTATGTTTTACTGTAGTTTGGAATACACTAAAGAAAATATGAAGACAAATTAAAGTTTTTTTTTACTTTATTTAATTTACAATCTGTTTAAGTTGAACAATAAGCAAATGATATAATTAATAATACAACATTATCTTGAAGAGCATGAGCTATTGATTGACCACTGTCAACACTAGCTAACAAAATTAAAGTAATTTAAAACGATTAAAGTCAATTAAATAAGGTACTAAATTTATTAAATTATGATAAAGTGTAGTCTACTTCTTGCTACGAATGAAACAGTCATAAAAATAATAAATTTATAACCATACCATAAATTAATTTCTTAGTATAGTATTATATTTATGTAGAATTCAATTTAGAATGCAGAGAAAGAATAATTCAACCAATTTTACAAACTAAAAATGAAATGTCATGTCCATATAGGAAAATGTATAAAGACTCTTGAAAGAGAGAGAAATGTATAAATTTATGAAAAACATTTCTGTAAAAACAAACTCATCCACCAGTGTTTTAAATCGTTCATAATCCATTCAGTTTTATCTAAGCTATCTTATTTATTGAAGTATCATCTAAGTGATCTTCTTCATAAATACATTCATACGTACGCAACGGGTATCAGTGTTAGTATTACACACACACTAACCACACTTCACTGCGGCATGTAAATCTAATTATTATTTACAAAGTCACCATAAATTGTATAATTTCAAATCCCGCTTTTCGTTGATTTAATATTGCTTTAAGGTTTAGGTTGTTTGGTTTTACCAAATTTATTAGAAAATATAAAAGTTAAACAAATAACCCATCACAATCCTTAGTCTGTTCTTACACATTATTAAATTATTAAATCTTTAATTGATTTTTTTTATAAAAAGCCATTTTTGTTGTCTGCTTATCGTGACAACGTTTTCAAGTATAAAAACTTATTTCATTGTAAATCTTTGAGTATCTTCAGTTCTCTATACAATAATGTTTCGGTTTTTTAAAGTATTTTATTTATTATTAAACTAAATTTGTATATAAGAACGGTGATCTAAATTGCACCTAGGTATGAACCGTCTTAGGTTCTCTTATAAATTGGAATCTAACACACGGTTGTTTTTTGTTGTTTTTTTTCATGGAACTATAGATAGAATAGACACTTGTCATAGTTACCAGATTTGTTAATGTAAGTTTCTTATATCAAGAACTTTTGAGGATAGATGCTTAAAAGTAAAATATTATTTTTTCTAATGGGTAGCCTCCAGATTACCAAGATACACTATAAAGTTGAAATATAAGTATTGTAAGTAATCCAAACGGTTGCGTTGAAGTAGTTTCGGCTCAAAATGTAGCCATTGGCAGGCTTTAGCCAGCTATAATCTTGTGTATTATGTGTTTTCAATGTATTGATGTTTTGTAAAATAATTTATAAACTTTGACGCCCTTCAAAAGAAGTGACAATGCCTGGCAAAGCCTGATGAAGGCTCAATTGTAAACCGAAACTAATTGTGACGCAACCTTTTGGATTACTAATACAGGTATTTAAACCACATAATATACATTTTTATTTTATTTAAGATATAAAAATTACAACTACAGTATAAGCGCATTAATAGGTAAAACTGTTATGGTATGATACATGATCACGTTTTTTTTGGTAACTTTTTCACAGTGCGTATACAAAGAACGTGTTACATAAAGAAAACTGCTTTCAGTAAATGTTTAGTTAGTTTATCCGAATTTAGACGATTATAAACTGATAAATAAACATATTCTAATGAATTTAACTACCAGTTACTAAGTTTAATTATTATAGTAGTTATCTTATTTGTATAGGTAAGTAAACAAATCAAATAGTGTCATTAAGTGACTTATAGTATGAATTTACATTTTAGAGAATGACAAATAATTTGATTGCGTCCATACAGTAAAAGTCTATAGATAATCAATTTAATGTTGGAAAGAGTTTTTAACTCTCCTTACCAAGCCTCACATGTTCATAAAATTACAAATTGCCATTTATTAACCACAATTTACTTTGTGGTAAGACATTTTGTTAATTAATCACATGTTTTACTCGGCTGATTACGCAGGGTTGCTGCTACGGGGTGTGATGCGCAGCTGCCGCCTAAGCCGCAGCCGCAATTTGATTCTCAATATCCAGTAATTGTGACCCATGATTAAAACCTGAAGCAGTGCGGTTGGTTTGGGTACAACGCTCCCACTATGCCTCGCCACGGTAACCGATATTAATAATATAACGTTGATGTTATCAAATAAAATAAAAATGGTTGCAAATATGTGTTTGAGATTCGATGAACTTGAGTTTCCAACTGACAGAATTGTATTACGATAGGAATAATTATAAGTTTATGGTAAAACTTAAGCTATCCTTTTGTATCGGCTTTATATAGAATTTGGTTATAATTTATTTATTAGACATAAGGCAAACCTCAGTGACAGTGACTGAAAAGTAAAATAGTAAATGCAGTTATCACAAAACATTAAATATAGTAGGATATAGTGTACTAGGGCTCAATATTAATTTAAAACAAGTAAAGCCCAACTACGATACATGGATTAAGTTATACATTGATATGTAAGCAAAGTAAGGTGAAACATTAATATTTGAAATACTCCCAAAGCATTTAGATTAATAAGATCTTCCCTTAAAACTGTTTAGCCAACCTATGCCCATAAAAGGGCTAGTGGTCAGTCCGATATTATTTTTTAAATCTTTTCTGATTTTTCTTACTGTAGTTCATATTAGTTAGGCATATTATTTTTGTTTCATTTTACATAATTTATTAGATATTTTACGGCTTACGGGTACATTAAATTGTATGGTCAGGCCCTTCCATATATCCTTACCGAGGAGCTTTGGTTCATCATCAAATGTTAACTCTCTTTTTTAAAACTTAAATTATAATAAAATAAGCTAATTTTATTAAATCTATTTTATTAAGTAGCAGAATTTTCCAAATGAAAATTGGTTGGTATAAATTTAAAATATACATAGTAAAAAGGGTACATTTATCCCTTTACTGTGTACTACCTGTATCCATACGCGATATACGGTACTGTACTTCCATCCATACCCAGTTAGGACAAGAATTTAATCTAGCACTGACTTAGTTATACAACAGTTATACAGGCTGCTTATTGAGGTAGCTGACAATATCATCCAGTAGTTTTTAATACTTTAAAGAATAAAGTATCTAGACGCACGACCTACTTAAAGCCACCCCGTAACTGGAACCATTCTAAGTATATTTTTTGTAATCTACTTATAAATCTTTTGTACAGGATGTCCCGTAACTCTCTGGACATATGTATATAGTGTTATTGCTTAGGTCAAGACAAACACATTTCACCACAGGAACATTCTGTGGTGCCTAGTTTTCTTTCTGTCTGTATATATGTGTTTTTTTACAAAAAACCATTAAAACTCCTAAACAATTTGAGATACAGCGTTGAGATTTTGCATAAATGTTTATCTTGTTAAGACCTATCTTTGTTTAAAATTATACTAAAAACTCATTTACCGTTTTAAAATGGCAGCCATTTAAAATATTTGATGCCAAATTAAACGAACGTGCTCTTTAACCACTTGTTTTCCTCCATCCAATGTTGTTACATTCACCATTAGCACTTAAGTCACAATCAATCATTGTCACACTCTCATTGTTCATACTTGTTATTGTTACGTTTTTATATTTTATTGCACTGTCAAATATTCAATTTTTTTATATTTTCCTTTTCGATCCTGTTTTTAGTGAAACAGGCTGTTAATGTTAGTTCAATTTTAAGACAATTGCAAGTTTTTTTTTCTCTCTCTTGTTTGCCGATGTTGTATGTTCATAGAATATATATTTGTTTTTCATTTTTCATACTCAGTTGCGAATCATTAGTGTTAGTGGTGTTAGCATGTACTCATAAAGCACAACCAAATAGCAAGATGTAAAACTTATAGAATGTTAATTAGTATTTATTGATCCACAAATTGTTATGCATGTAATTGATTGTACAAATGGCGATTTTGCCGTAAATAAATAAATAAATAAATAAACGAAAACCGTTAACCTAACGATAAGATTGCAAGAGGCAAAAACTTTAGTAAATTTTATCTAGTTTTCAATGATACCTCATTTGTTAAGAATGGATAAATAACAACAGAGATATGTCTACTTTTCTAATTGCGACTACTTTTATCCATTTAAACAATGCTAATACCCCCTTTACGTTGTTTAGCATTATTTAAAGGCACATGAATACAGACGGACTGAAAACTAGGCACCACAGACCCATGTTCCTATGGTGTAATGTGTTTGTCTTGAACTAAGCAATAACGCTACATACATGTGTCCAGAGAGTTACGGGACACCCTGTATATGATTTATTAACGCGTACCGTGAGTCATTGTACTTACAAAACGAGTTACGAGAATAGGCGTACAATAAAAATTACTCAATTGCAAGAAATACTACAAAAGAAACATGCCTACAAGATCTCCATCGCTGGCAGGAATGGGATCACTGACCTATATCATTGAGTCTCTATCGCTTTGATGATGGCGGGTCACAACAATGACCTTGCCGCCATTGGCTGCACCCCCGCTCCCGCCATTGATAGGGTGTATGGGGGAGTGTGGTGCGATGACGTATGCAACTGCCTTATCTGCTATGGTGGTCTATGTTGTGGTGGTTAGTAGCTTCCACTTTGAGGATGAATAGAGGTTTATAAAATTATCTAGTTTTGTTAAAAGCTAAAGATGTTTATATTTGTTAGCGAATTTCCCTATAGGGAAGAAGCTATTACCGTAGGTGGCACGGTAAGACCTAGACCCGGGACCGATTTACTTTTTCATTTTGATGTCCCCAGAGGCCAAAAACACCATTCGTTCAAATTTCTATATATGTATATATATATATATAGACTTATATATATATATATATATACGTCCGTGAACGCGATAACTTGAGTAATTTTTGTCCGATTTTGATGAAATTTGGTTTAAAGGTGTAAAGCGGGATAAACTTGAATGAGTTCGCAAACCAGCATGATCGGACCATGGGAACGGGGCTTTACGGGGGGGTTTTATGGGGTAAAAATTGGGTTTTCTCACTTTTGACCCTCAAAACACAAAATTTCCCTATTTATCTTAAGACCTTTTTAAAGAGCTTAAAAAAACAATTAATTTAGTATATAAAAGTATTTTTGTTCGGTTAATAGTAACGGAGAAAATAAAAAAATTGTACATTTAAAATTCCCATGTTATTCTTATGGAGAATATTGTCAAATTGTTTGCTTGTTTATGGATATATTTTGTATTTTGATAAAAAATTTTATTTTGTACTAAGCTATCAATATTTTACAAAAAACACACTTTATTAGTTTCCTTGTAGCAGCAAACCTAGGTACTCGTTAAACCTAATGTTATTAAAATATATTTAATTGAAAATCAATTAAGACAAATGGAAATTCGCTTAGTCGGCAGGTTTGCTGCGGCAGGGGTATTTTTATTTGGGGGTGACACATGATTTGAGCTCCGTGCGAAAAAGAATAATGCACATAAATGCGCCTATAAAAATATTCACATGTATTATTCGTCTACAATTAACATATTCGGTGTGCAGCTGGTGTAGTGGGACGATGGGCTTTTGACCTAAAGGTTTTTGTAAAAAAAGAAAAAACACCAAATAACCAAGAAATTACTTTGAGCAATGTTGTTTAATTTATTTTGAATTGATTTTATTTTATTTCCAACGGCACAGCAACTTTACAATGAGAAATTGCATTAACAATAAAGATAAGAAAACTAGTGATGGCCTAATTAACAAGAAAAAATATATTCCAGTTAAATAATGAATATGGAAAACGCATATTGGATTTTTTAGCTTACAGATTTAGAAGTTTTATGTTTTGTTGGCTTGGTTTTCATGACAAATAAACCAGATTACACAGAACTACCCTAAAAAATATATTGGTTGTAGCACAAAATTAATTACATAAAGAATCTAATCACGTACAAAATATAATGTGATGGATAAGATAAAAGTTAAAACGAAATATAAATTTGAACATAAATAAGCTTTTATGATCACAATCAACTCTAAAAGCCCCTTAATAAAAGATAAACAATAATAATTAAATACCTTACGTAATAGCTTTGAATATTAATACAACTATTAATATAGCTATTAATATAGCTTCTGTATCCCATAGTCAATGGTAATAGTATCTGGTAGTCTATTTACAAGTAACATGTAACATATAAATTGTAGTACTGAAAATACGTGTGATTTCTCCATAGAGCTCTTATAGTTTAGAAAGATTCACTTATTGTTGTATTTGTGAACTAATCTCTTAATAATGTCTGCTTGCTGTTCAACAAAATTTACTTAATTTGTGATTTTTAACCTATAGCTTAGGAATGAAAACTATAACCTTAAACTCCTTTATTTTGTTACGAATGCTTGGAAATAATTCATAGAGTAATTTACCTATGCTGAAAATTCTATACGTAGATAGTAACAATACGTATTACGGTATTATAGTATAACTTGTGCAGATACTGGACCTGAAGCTGAACATGTAACAACAGGAACAAAGCGTCTTACTCGCCATTTTGTTTAATCTACATAAACTGAAAATAAAATAAAATTCCAACAATTAAAAAAGGACATCAGTCACTGCATACTTAGAGATTTGTTTAGTCAATTCAAATTTAAAAACTTAATATTTATAAATCGACAAAGAATCTTTTTTAGGTTTTGAAAATTGGCAGATAATTACTTGACCCGGTAGTATCATGTTTGTTGGAGTTTTGATAATGTTGACGCTGCTTTGCCAGCCTTATATTGTGGCTTATATTGGTCTTCAAGTAAATTACTTTTGGTTTTTATATATTGTAATTAGCTATAAATGAAAAGGGCAAAAACGGTTCGGTAATTTTATTAGCTGTATTTTCCTTTATGAATTGATGACAGCTCATTTAAATACTATTTAAAATATTGAAAATAGATAATGAGTAAAACAAAAACTTCATTTATCGTGTAAAGATGTATTTCTTATAAAACCACATCAATCTTTTATCAGTAGTGGTATTGT
The DNA here is from genome assembly GCF_028750875.1 of Macrosteles quadrilineatus. NCBI lineage: Eukaryota > Metazoa > Arthropoda > Insecta > Hemiptera > Cicadellidae > Macrosteles > Macrosteles quadrilineatus. The sequence goes on along the minus strand of NW_026542596.1, from coordinate 103,439,962 downwards.
AAGAGTGTTTTAAAGTATTTTGGGGGGGTATTAACTGTTTTATAACTATACCCTGATGCAAAGAATATATCAACTAAGGACAATGGTGTAGTATAACAACTCTATTTCTATTGCCGTAAAACTTTAAGACGTTTTTATTTCTACATCTGGAAACATTTATACCTTTTTAATAGTTTATTTAACATTTAGGTTTAAATTATTAAGATTTATTAACCTGGGATCATTGAGAAATATTTCCCAGGCTTTAAAAGCTCTTAGGAGGGGCTTTTGGAAATAAATATCGACGCATCTCGATTTATTTATTATATTTACGATATTTTTTAAATCTATGTTGCAACTTATTATTTCTTTGGTTAACCCAGTAATGATAGAAAAAACATTCTTTCATCAATCACACTATTTTCCATCAGCATCAAAGATCTAGCCGTTGAAAAGCAGCTACTAGTTCAATTACAAGAATGTAAATCTTCCAACCAACTCCCGGGATCTTTCAACATAATATAAACACAGATCTGTTAGCAACTCTAATGAAGACATTCCAGCCCAAGTCTCTGGCCAAATGAAGTTGTTCTCTCAAGTTGCCAATCTTCCTTATTTGAATAGTTGGCATCTGTTATAGCGCACCAACACAAATATTTCCTGATTACCCTTCCTAAACTTGCCCCTCATGGGCCCAAGCCGTAATAACCGAGCTGCAACTTTCACTGGGTAAACTGTGTAATAATACACTCGAGATTCCAATGGTAATCGGGATTTACTACGATGCAGCGTGCATTATTTGTATGGTTATTTAAATATTATTTTTAAAGTACTCTAAAACATTGTTAATAAATATTTTGGGTTTAGTCACAAGAAGTATTTTCTCTAGGTAAGTTGGAGGTTTTGGCTCAATATACACCAGGGGGGATTTGATTAGTTAATAGCAATAAAATTGCAATGTTAGAATTTGTTCTAAAAAAAATAGTAGTCGATCCTTAAATTTAATGTTATGACTTAATCAATTAATGTGTAACTGGAGTGAGAAACAACAACCCAATTAAAACAAGATGGATAAGATATAATGAATTATAATAGAGCCTGGTTGATCTTGTTAATACTGTAAGTACGTATGTTACACGTTGAACATATTTTCCATGATATCTAAAAGCTTCCAAAAAGTGTCGTTTTTGACATATTTTGCCCTTCTTTTTACCCCTTACTAACATAGTACCTAAGTACTTTGCTACCTAATGCTGTATATCTTGTACTATGTCTGCATTTTGATCTCCAGGCCTTAAATAATACCGTTTTTAAATGCTTAAAATTTTCAGATGTTTTCATTGGCTTTTCCATATCTCGTAATAAGGTGTAAACATGCGTTGAAAACTAATTTTTTTTATAAAAGTTGTTTTATTAAGTGTTGTTAGGGCTTGATATTTTACAAAGATCTTATAGGCTACCTTTACTATTAAAATGTGTCCTATAAATGAAGTTTTATTTGAAGGAAGCTAGGGTTTAACGACTCGAGGTTACTCGGCAGGACAGGGTGGAAGCTGCAGCAGGTGCCAACATCGACCACAACAAGAGCTCGGTCCGCGGACCCGCGATCAAGATTCCCCCCTCCCTCCTACTCGTCTCTCTTCTACCGTATTTTTGCCAGCCGAGGGCACCCCTCCCGCCCAGCATTGAATTAACACAACAGCCCTTCCCTTTTTTGCACATCCCCACTGCGAAAAAAGTCACCCCGCCCGGGGGAGGTGGGTGTAAAAACTCGATTTTTCTACAAATGACACTGACGAGCATTTTTCCGCGCATGTACGAGTAGAGAACCTCGGAGGAAGCCAGGGAAAAAGAATGCGCTAAAACCCGGCGCGTCGCGTAGGTAGAAAGAATGAGGGAATAATGTCCAGGAAAAATGGGAGGGGAAGACCCCGGGTTATAAAAATGCTGAGTGTTATTCTAGTGCGACGAGGATTTAATAGTAGAGAGTGTGCGAGTCGGGAAGTTCGGGCCTTGGATTACGTCTCGTACCGTCATATCTTGGTGATTAGACAGTGAGGGTGTCTTGTGTCTTAATAACAAGGGGGGTCCTAGAACGGCCCCTTGTAGCACGCCGTTGACGGCTTCATACCGGGCTGTGTTTGGATAGCACCATTATTGACTGCGGGTGCATGTTTAGTTATTTTAGTTTAATATATACCAATCCTTCATTGATATAGTAATTTATTCAATATTGTTTATTTAAATGTACTTAAAGAAGTAAAATACCTTATATGGGTATACGTATTTTAATAACACTTAAGGTGGCGTTATCCGAGAACTATACTCTTAGATTATGAAGTCTTGATCCGGAGAATAATACTTTATTAAGCAGAGTTTTGTAGCGAATAATTTATTTAGTAAATATATTTTGGCATTTGAAAACTTAAAAGTTTTTTTTATATATATAATAAGTATCATAAAGTAAAAGGTAATTTCAGGACCCATCTGAAAGATTTTAGCAAACTGCTTAACTAGATCAAGAGTTGCCTAGAACATTCTAAGCAGTGATATTTACAATACTTAGTATTTTTACCTTTACCTTAAAATACAGCGCTTCCTGACGATTTTAAAGAGAATAGGATTGTTGTCCCTATACTGTAATATGCTGTTGGTATACATTAGCTTCGTACTAAACAATATTTAAAGGAATTTGAAAATTTCAACCAAGCTCATTAAAATTTGGTCGAACGTCAGTACCTCAGTTTCTCATAGTTTAACGGTTGAAAATGGTGTAATAAACGTATGAAAGGTAACGACAGAGAGTTAATTAATTTATTAGTACAAAAAAAAAATTGAAATTCAGCTTTTTTAGTGTACTTTTCACATCACTTAAAAAAAATCCCTTGTATTCCATACATGTTAAAGAATCAAATAAAAAAACGCATTCTATGGCCGAATAAAGCTTAAGTATATTACATAGTTGCATACTATATTATAGTAAGTTTTTATTCAACCAGCTATACGCAGCTAATTCGTTTTAGTTGAAACATTAAACAAACACTAACAAATACATAACAATAAAACCAAACAAAACCAATACCATAAATAACGTTTTTCCTGAGCTAAGCTTTCCAAAATCTCGTGTGATTTGTCAGTTAAACAAAAACACTTTAATCCCAGTTTATAGCGTTACAAAAGGCTACACTGCAGAAATAAACATTACTAATCCTCTAAATATAAATCTGTGACAAATAGACGGTAAACCACAGCAATTATTTACCAAAGTGATCAAAATAAAAATTCCAATGTGGGTATAAATAAGGGATTAAAGTCAGCTTAAACGATAATATGTCGCGTAAACGTTTGTTTGTTTGTGCATTCGATGACGAAGCAGTCAAAAGTCTTCCTTTGATGGTTTGACCGTGATATAATCGTCAGACCAAACTGTAGTCAATTGTATACGTTTAACCTGACCTTTATTACGAAACAACTTTTACATCCATTTTTATCATCGGATTTTTGTTATTAGTATGTGAATTTTAGCATTAAAAAATGGTAAATGACGTATATTCTAAAACTACCAAACCTTGTTGTATAAATATTTAAAAACTACATACGGATGTTTATTTTCCGCATAATTCAATTTTACCTGGTAAAATATTATCTGTCTACTATACGGAGGCCTTAATAAAACTCTATCTAAGATATTCATTTTAATTTAAAATTTATTTCAGAAGGGCGAAATTTGTAAATTAACATATTATTAGGTATCAATAAGTAAAATAAGTCATATTGTAAATTGAGACTACAACGGAAATGTTATTTATGGTACGTTCTGAAGGTGCGATGTTCTATTGTACTTGTGTCCTTTTTAATTTGTGTCAAAACATGTTCGTACATTTGACACATTTATAAGATAAATTAATACATTTAAAAAAACAAGTTACAATTTTTAATTTCGATACTTTTATGGTCGTTACTTATTAAAGATATGTAATTTGTCACTAAAACCTAAGTTGAAGTATATATAACTATATATATTTTCATTAGAATTGGTATTAAAATATTTGGGCTTTTTATAAATAGCCTTTTTCAACAAATGTTAACTTGGGCAATCTTTGTGTTAATAAATAATTGTTCGTTCTCAATAACCTAAGGGACAACCCCCTAAAACAAAAAAACTTATAGATCGCATTAATAAATAAGATTTTATATGTTCCTCAATTTCAATCACCCTGTTGGTTTTAAGCGTCGTTCAATATTAACTTAAAACTTATTATTTTAATTTTATGATAATATTGATTTTAATACGTGTTTAGGTTCCTTAGTGCCTTAGGTTCCTTAGGCTTGGGTAGTTCGTAACATTCTTTGTCTATTATGTTAAGGCTTAATTAGCTTTATGTCCTAAAAAATTAAAAACATCCTTTATAGGCAAACTAGAATATAATAAAAAGTATACCCCAGCAAAGAAGTAATTGAACTTCAAGAGAGTTTTTTCTGTTACATTTCTATTAATAAAAATATAATACTTCAACCACATATTTTAGCTAACGTAAACCGACCAAATAATTTACACCCTGTAAACTCTACTTTATAGACACGTCCACAGGGAGGAACTAAGCGTATTTGTTATTTATGAATTGTTGATCCCCTCCCATTATATAATGGCCGGACAAAATAATCACTGTTGTTCCAAAATCAGAACAATTAAGTCATAAATCTGGCCAGGTAATTGTTACCTCATGTTTTGCCCGACTATTTACACTGCCATAACATTACCGTTTGTTAGAATGTCTAAAATAATGGCATGTAAGTTGCATATACTTGTGACAAATTAATTTACGAGCGTTGGCTTTGTAGGTGTAAATTTATTTTGTATGATTGCCTGTTGTGTAAAGTACTGTATATTTTAGTTAGTAAACCTAGTTTGGTTTGTTCGAAGATATTTTCTTTTAGAGATTTTATTTTTTCTAGCCGAGGTACCCAAGACAAACTTAATTTTTGTTAGTACTTAAATGTTAACAACACTTAACCAATTATGTATTTAACATTTACAATTAATTATGTTGAGTCTAAAAATCGTAGCATATCAATTTTCCAAGGATATTATTGCCATTTGAGTTTTTTTTACAATTACCAAATTAGTTTGTAAACATTTTTACAATCGTACTAAAATAAGTTTTTATTTGGAACGGCTTAAACTTCCAAACATACGTGGAGCTGCAAGAACAGAATCCACGTCCCTATTTATAAAATATATAACGCTATGCTTGTGCTGAAATAATATTTAAATATTCTCCAAATTAGACTTATGTCATTGTTCTTAAAGTGATATTTTTATAAATGTATTAACAGAGGGACCCGTTCAAAGTAATGGTTTCAGTGCTGTGCCATTTTGTAAAATAATGTATAGAACTATTTAAATACAAATAGGTTACATACAATATGTTTATACTTTGGAAACTAAGGTCGTTTACATAATTTCATTCTCATGCTTTTTGGTAGCCTAATTTTTGCTACGCGATTTTAGTTTTATGGTTTTGGTTACTTAGTTCTGGTTACAAAGACCGTTCACTTACCAGATAATTATATGTTAATCCTTGATTATTTTCTTTATATTTCAGGATGAAACGAGACTAGTAAGTTATTCAAGACTCTATGCTGACATACCAAGAAGAAACTTCAGAAAAGAACACTATCCTGCACCTATTGCGTAGTTATATTTCAATTGTAATTTTTTAAATAGAATCATTCAAAGACGTAGAACAAGCAGGTCTGCTAGGTAATTAATCTTTAACTATTTATTTAATTTAAAAATATTCAGATGAATTATAGATATTACAACGTGTACAACAAAACCAATAAATAAACATTCAAAATGTCAGTTTTTGACTCGGTTGTCCGTTCTGAGTTCGGGTTTGCAGCATTGTATTTCACTAATGAAGACCTTATGTGCATATAAACCTATGCTTACATTTAAGATTTCCTTCTGAATTTCCTTTTTCCAGCGAGCGTCCACTGAGGAGGTAGGGTTTCGCTGAGTAACTTTATAAATAGATTTTTATAGCAAGAAGCCTATTTCTAAGTGGTGTTGTTTTTTCTCTATAGGTTTTAAAAATATTTTTCTGACCCTGGACCTTTTTAAGCCCCGTATAATTTAATATCCTAGCTAAGACCAAGCACTCCTCTTTAATGCGATACATGAGCCTTACAAAAAAACATTTAAAGTAATCTAAGAGACAATTATATACACATTCACCAGAGGCTAAATGCCTTTTTCATCATTATTTAAGTTGTTTACCGATTTTAGAATCTGTTAAATGCTAACAAAAAAATACTTTTGTTTGCCTTCCTGGTATTTATTTTGGATTCTATTTTCGTTAATATTTTATAGTGGAACACAGTATTAAAATATAATGCTAACGCTGGTAGTTTATAAAGATATGCATTTTCTCTATGTTTTATTCAGAATAATTTATAAATCATATTAAATTTACATTCACCTTATTAAGTGCAAAATTAAATACCACATCCAATTTCAGACATTTTTGTTTACCTATTTATTTGTTATGCTTTTTAATGCATTATAAACATTTCCAACGATCACCTCTATCATTATTTAATAAATCAACATCGTTGATAGTAATCCTACTGTATCCTAATTTGACTAAAATTAGACACGATGAAAACTCGTCAGGAAAAATGCGTACATATACAGGATGAATGAAAAGTCAAGACCCTGCTTGACCCCTCATCTAATATGTTTTTCTAAGTAAAGATACAGAGATATCTTTTTGGTGGTCGAGCAAACTTTGCAGGAAGTTTTGTTTTCTAATTCTTTTACATTTTGAGTGTCCCCCAAAATGGGGGATTTTGGGGGCAACTCAAAATCATTAATGGAACGGCCCTTTAAGTAACACCTCGTTTTGAAGTGAACAATCTACTATTTCGGATTGAGAAGAGACTGAGAACTCTGGTTTTCGCCATTCTTCAAGTTTTTGTAGACGCTTCAAAATAGGTTATTATTTACATTTAAACATTTTGAGCTGCCCCAAAACCCCCCATTTTAGGGGGTGCTCAAAGTTTTCAAATGAAACTAAGATTGAATGACCACCAAAAGGGCATCTCTGTACTTCTGTTTAATACTTAGAAAAATATTAGACGGGGGTCTTGACTTTTTATCCTCCCTGTAGAATACAGTTTAACACGAAGTATTGTTTGCAATAAGTAGTAGTCAACTCAACGCGTAAGATTCCTTGCGTAAGTCTAATATTCTAGGACAATTATAATACTTCTTCGCATTAAAAGATTTAAGCTTTCTCCCATATCATGATATCCTTCTTTTTAAACTTGTCAGTACAACAAATTATCAGATATGCCATTCTCATTTGAGCGTGTTTCATGAGGGCTTCTTCTCATTCTGTCAAAGAATCATTGAAAAAACTTTATATATCCTGTTGCACTCCTTAGATAAAAAATAAAGACAGTAATAAAAACATAGTCTTTGTAAAATCGTTTAACACAATGAGAACTTACTTTTTGACCCCGCAACACACGGTATCAGTTGTATCGCGTTTTTATAATTACAAAACGCTAAAATTTCCAAATTTGGTATTGATAAATGCACTATTTTGACGACTTGATAAAGACTGTTTATATATCTATTATCCAGGTATGAATTTATTTATTTTTTATATTTTCTAGTTGAAATTTGTGACATGAAGGCGAGGATGGTTATTTTTGGGCAGTGACTTTGGTTCTGTGGCAAAGATTAAGCTAATAAGTTTAAGTTATACATGGAGTTCTAGGGAAAATGTTTGGATAATTTTGGTTAGGGACATGAATCCATATAAAGATAAAGACAACTCACCTTCATGGTGGGAAATAGAACCTCAATGTTCTATAGAGCTATTAAACGTTGTTAGAATGTAACGAATTATCTTCTTAACCATTGAATGTAATTGAAAAACATAAATTCTTCTCATGAAATTATTAAAACCTTTCCTCAAGCAAAAAATGTCTCATGTCTAAAAACTAAAAAATCCTCGCTTAAAAGAACAAACAAAACACAATCTCAACACTACGAACGAGTCTACAATTTTTTTACTAGTACATCTAGATAAACGTTTCTGAAAATTCCATATTCTAGCAACATTATCGTCAACTTTCCTGACAGGCTCGAAAATAAATATAGCTTTTGCATAACTCATAGGAAAAATAATTAATGGTACAACCAAAGTCCATTTGTTGACCCAACGCCAAAAGTCACTTTTAGAATAATTTCAACAGTTGAAATGGATGACAGCACTATGCAAATCGTTCCCGAAACAATCACAACTCGCAAGTTTTAGTTTCCAGTCAAAAACAAACATCTACGTTATTTCAACGACCAAACTTTACTCCGAGCTTGATTAAAATTCTGGCTAGCAGTGACGGGAAGTTGCTTCTAGCTCTTTGCGGAGTGGCTGGCGAAATGTTCATTTATGTAGCTTAGTTCTCTGCTTTCTATTTGTAACAATAAAACTTTGATGTAACAAATACATTTTTCCTACAGTCACCCGACAAAGTTGGCTTCCCTGTACTGTTTATAGTACAGAAAGCTGCTAATTGCTGCATATTTATACTTTGCCATACGGTTTATACTTTGCCGCACGGTTTATACTTTGCCGCACATCAGGATTCCAACGAAACAACACAAAACAGCGTGGTTTTATTATGCACGTAATCCGTGTACGCTTGGAAATAGGTTGGCAACACTTAAAGATAATAATACTATGAACAGCTGATTGAGTATTATAACTACGATTTAACCTGTCATTTCGTGTTTATAGTTTTGGTATTTCTGAACTTTCTGGACTTTTCTTTTAAACGTTTTTAAAACATTCCTACGGTCTTAATAAACAAGAAAATACCTTTAAAGCATTTTTTTTAGGCGCGGAAACCACTTCAAATTACAAAAACATACGGAACTATATTCTCAAAAGACGGAGCACATTTCTTGCCGAGGAGCGAGGAAAAATAGCGGAGTGATACGGACCACGGGTACTACTTTCTCCAGGGCACCATTTGTGTAATTGTGTTGCTAGCTGAACCTAAAAACGTGTTGTATAGTGTTTGAAAGACTAATTATTTATGTTTTATAGTGACTGTAGGAAAAATATAATGTGTAACACGAGTGAAAAAGGCCTTTGCTGCACTCGAGATCATTCCGCACTCGCCTGCGGCTCGTGCGTAAACATTGCTCTCGTGTGCAGCAAAGTGCCACTTTCACCACTAGTTACACAAATAACTATAGTCGGGGTTCAAGTTTAATTTTGATGAACTAATATTTTATCATGCACTGAAAAGGGCATTTATATTTCACGTTTTATTAATCCACACAAACTAGAAGCTCTAAAATGTTCTTCATTTTCGTAATATATGTTTTTATAAATATTTCAAAATCATAAAATAAATACCCCCCACCATAGCAAACCTGCAGACTAAGCAAATTTTCCACTTGTCTGATTACATTTTTACTAAACTATTTCTATAAATAAGACATATTTATTCCCTATTTAAATAGCATTAGATTTAACGAGTGAGTACTGCTGAGTGGGGGGTTTGCTGCTAAGGGGAAGGTAAAAAGTGTTATTTTTACCAAACGTCAATAGTATATTATGAAATAAATAAATTTGCCAAATTTTTCCAACATATCCATAAAACCCATTTTTGCCCCATAAAACCCCCCCCCCCAAAAAAAACCCCCGTTTCCATGGTCCGATCATGTTGGTTCGCGAACTCGTTTGAATAAATGTAGGTTTACACGTTATACCAAATTTCATCAAAATCATTTTTGTTTGAGTTATTGTGCTAACGGACACACACACACACACACACACACACACACACACACACACACACACACATATATATATATATATATATATATATATATATATATATGTGGTGTTTTTGGCCTCTAGGGACCTCAAAAGGAAAAGGTAAATTGGTCCCGGGTCCAGGTCTTACCATGAGACCTACGGTAACAGTTTATTCCCTATATGGGAAATTCGTTAAAAGTAAATACACATACTTAATGGTTCAAAAAGTTGCACAGCTTCGATAAATTATTTCCAGTTATAACTTTCTTTTCAGTAAAATATTAATATGTAATTTAAACTCCAAAAAATATATACCCTAATCATAAATAAATCATTTTACATTAATGAAACAAATAATTTTTTAATGCGTGTTTCTGGTTACACATCACAGTTAATAATAAAATTATATAAGTATCAATAAACTAATGGTATTTACATTATTATTATTATATGAAACTACTTTTCCTTCGTCACGTCTATAAAAAAATCATCTTAATTTTGAATGCTAATATTTTTATTTTTGCTATTAGATTTATGCTGTGTTCTTTTACTATAATTGTGTTAATTTCTTTTTATGTTATTCTATTAACTAGTATTTGTGCTTTGTTCTTAGTTTGTTATTGTTTACTGTTGCATTATTCGATCATCTATTGTAGTTTTTCTTCTGTTGCCAATTCATTCAGATTTGTATTATGTTATTTTATGTATATTATAGTATATTTTAGTTAATATCGATATCATGTGTATATCCAGAGAGTCGAGATTTGTTTATTATACTATGAACATATTTTTTTTAATAATTTGCCAAACTAATAGATAAGCCAATGAGCAACAAAATAATCAACACAAATAGGCGTTGAGATGGAGGAATATTTTGAAAAATGTAGGCTATTGATGATGTCATATATGGTACAACTGTTCATAGCTTTAGGATCGTTAGCAATAACTGACTTGGAATACTTCCATCGAAAACCCGTTTCATCTGTGAATGATATCCTACGAAAATAAAGAGTATTTTAGCCACGTTGAACAGTATGATTTTAGCCCTAAGCAATGTGAATACCCAAATCCATTAAACAGGTATTTGAAGTTTTATTAAACAGTATACAAGTTCCATTTAAAATTGGAATTGTTAATGTATTACAAAATTTATTTAAACAGCAGCAACTTAACTAAAAACACAAAATATACCAAGTGCGCTAAACATACATGGTTGAAACCTTGTTTCAAAAGCTTCATTGGATTGGGAAATCATCACTACATAATTATGACAATTTCGCCTAAATGACCACAGTGTTTTTGTACAATATTGAAATCCGAAATTAGTTCAATTCAGGAAATTGTGTGTTTGATTGTTTTAGATAACTAGATTTCCAAACTCATCTAATGAGCTGAATTCGTGCAAAACACTAATATCGTGCAATCGGGCTTTTGTAAATTGATTATTATGACAATTACGTATCTTATGAAGAATATTAACATTTCAGATAATTTTAAATTACCAGCTAATGAACCCGTGAAGTTCCCAATCATTGGTGATTGTTTTCACCAATCGCTATAATTTTGTTATTAATTTGGTTTTGTTCTCGCGGCGTTTTCAACAGAGGGGCCTGCATGGAAATGTTCTAGTAATTTTATAAATGCAACACCTTCGTTCACAATGGTTCTATGAAAATTAGTTGTTTATTGTTTATGCAATTTTTCACATGGAACCGTTAAATATCTGTTTAGTTGGTATTGTATAGTGTAAATCCTATTTAATTAAATATTTTATTATTGACTACAATTACTGAGGTTTTGTGTTACATGTCAAAATAGTTATCAAATATTTATATAGATGACCTTTTAAAACTCCTCAAAGTTTTGAAGTCAACAAACATTAGACTTATTGCAGTGTTTCTTTTTAGGATAGTTTAGTTGTTTTTACAGTATTTGTGTTGGAGTGGTGATAAATTGAGGAATATGAAAACCTTTGAGTTCAAACTAGAACATCTATACATGATTTCTAGGGATCCTTCCTCAAAAATATCTATATAAAAGGACAATTGCCGAATTCGACGATAACGATTAGAAATACTTTGTCATTTCTGTGCATTTTATAAGTATTTTGTGTATTATATGCATGTTATAGATTTTATTTTTCCTTTGACAAAACTGTGTTGAACAATGATTTGCTGTTTTTGTAAATGTATTTACTTGTTTTTCTTGGATTTTATATCAATGAGTATTTTTAATATTAGATTGCCTTCGATACATACAAATTATTGAATGCACGACTATGGCTAGTATTTTATCAATCTTAAAATATATCAATCTAAATTTTACAATTTAATTATTTTCTACTAATTGAATTTAGTAGCCTATTTGTTTTTAAAGGAGAGTGGTGTTTTTATTCATTCAAAAAATTGGTAGTTCAAATTGGTTAATATTATTTTCACTAAAAGCCTTACAAACTGTATCCAATATGAAAAAATGTACATGGAAATAATGCTAGAGGGTTTTCTTCTTATCAGTGAAGTTCCTAGTTGATTTTCCTTGATCGCTGCATCTGATGGGTGCATCTTTTCTTTATAAAACAATAAACTAGTTCTTTTACTTACTCCTAGCGATAGCTACGTTCGACAGAAACGTAGAATAAGAGATTTACTCTGATAACTTTAAAATAATACAACGCTTTTTATGGCGTAAAATACTACCTTGATTTGATACTTATCTTACCAACTTTATTTATATGGTTAAATTCTTCTTACAGTATATCTTTGAATCAAATTAATTAATTCAAAAATTCCAAAACATAATTTATTTTCTAAAAGTTGTTTAAACATTTGTTTAATATTTTTATCCTTTACTTCATATTAGTTTTACCTGTGACCACCTCCCCCACTTCACCCCTTACACCTGTGATCTGTGTACGTAGTATGTTCATGGTCACTCTAGGGGTAGAGAGGGGGGTTGTTCTGTGGGTGGACGTCAGATGGTCGGTCAGTTCCAGCACTTGTTGTCCTCCCCCCCTGAGGTAAACTAGCCCCGACCCCCGAAATACTATCACTACTACAACCTCTCTATTTCTCAATGAACCCCCCTCCCACCCCTCATAGGTCATATCGGTTTGTAATTAGGTCTTTCATTGATGAGTTGCTTCAAGGATGTTGTTGGTCAAGCTCGTATTAGGGCGTCAAAATTATGTTTTCGCTTTTTTTAATCCGATGTTAACTATCACTTCAGTAATATTTTTGGAAAATTATAGTGTTTTCCTCATATTTATGTATTAGTAATTATTTCTTGTATTTTGGGGTTTCATATTTCATTCGTGTAATAAATAAACTTTTTCATTGATATACATTTTGGCTCTACAAATATACTTAATTTCCTTTTACTTCTTTCCCAACATGTATCGTATTTATAAAACTTTTTCTTTCAAAGCGGTTTCCACTTACATAAAACCGATTCGCAAACACTCCAAAACTTATTAAGTAGATAATTTCAGAGTTGATGTATTAGTTTGGAAGCCAAGACACGACACAAGACGCCGCGTTGATTACATTGGAGTACTTGACGTCGGCAAGTAAGTATTCAAGTGAGAAGTAATGAACCGTGTAGAGGTATCTGAGAAGGCCCCATCTTGGCGTTTCCATGGAAACGGCGGTAACCAAGCAACGGTGACGTCACAAGGAGCTGTGTCACCTCCAAGATGGCGTCTCCCGCACCCTTCCCGCCACAAGATCTGCTAAGATTCCCTCCAAATGTGTAAGACTTAAGATGTCAGTTGGAGAAACAGATGGTGAAAATTGGAAGTTTTGGGTTGTCTTGCTGCTCTAATATGTTTCAGAGGATTGCAACCTCTCCCTTGATTAAAAAAATAAATAATTAATTTAAATGTATTCATATCTTAGTTTATTTTAGATATTAGGGCCTACATAAGAAAATGCTAAAAAAAAGAATAAGAAAATGCTACATAAAAAATGTTTTGACTGTCGTGAATAAAATTATTTTATCCTTCCACAAAAAATACGCCATTTTGTAATATAGTGTGGAAATTGTATCAACAATCCATCTAGCACACAAAATATTATGTTTACATTATATTATTCTAAAAAAATTACTATATGAGATAATAAAGATAGGGTTGAACCTTAAAAGCTCATAATATTTCGAAAATTATCACGATGTAGTAAAGTAATTTACAAAATATTAATACAGTACCCCACTTCTTTAAGGAACAAGCAAAGGGGTTTTATTCGTCCTTGTATTTCTATTTCAACCATAACAGTTAATGCCCACTAGGAAATCCAAATGGTTTTTGTTACCATGACGCATATTAGTTTTTCACATTGGCCCCATTACTCAGTTTATTTATCAACAAAGAAACCCATGAATAAATAGTACATTTATGTAACAGAGGCTAGTGTATTTTTATTCTCGTGATCCAGAATTGTTTCTTATTTTAACATCGTAACACAAAAGTATTGCTAAACAAAATAACTAAATTCAACCCAAGTCATAAATTTTAATCCCCTTATTCAAGTTTCCCGCCAATTCCGAGCACAATACGGCGGGAACGGTGCCACGTCGGCTGTTTCCTTCCTCGTGTTTTCCCTGAAAAGCAATTGCTGTTCCATTATTCAACCCGCCAAGATGGCGAGGCGCCTCTATCGTTCTTAGTCACTTTCATATTCAAATCACAGCCCCAAGACTGTGATGAGATGCCGCTAAGTCTTTGAGAGGGGTGGGGGTGACATTTGCACATTTTGAACCAGCAAGGCTTGTGTGTACTAATGGAGAAACCTGAATACACGTCAGTCACCGCTAACTAACTCTTGTCTAAGAATCCACGATATCAGCTTCTATTCGAGTCGCTTCTTGATCAACAAGACGCTCGAGATGCAATTAAGTTAATTAACGCCTTTATGAAAGCTCCAAAGACTCGAGGAGTGGAAAATGTTTGGTTGGACAAATTATAATTGACAAGATTGAGGTTGTAATGACAGTAATTGGAAAAGAAATTATGTATTTTAGGTGTACATTATTGTTGAAATAATTCCACTTTGTATGTTGGTTAAAAAGATTTTTTGTTTGCCCAAAAAAATGCAATACCAACGGCAAAGACTGTTATTTATTTATTTATTTATTCTTTCAACGGTAACACCATTTTTACATTAGAATATACATTAATAGGATTTAATCACTTTATAAACATAGCATAATTAGGTAATAAATATGAGCAATAATAAGAATAAATTAGAAAGCAGACATGACATGCAAAATACATAACCAGTATAAAAGAAAACAAAAATACATTCATACATACATTCATACATTCATTGTTAGTATATGTTACAGGCAAAGTAAATAGTGAGGGCAGTCTTTACAATTCCTGAAGCTTTTAGGCAAAGTATGTAATAGAATAGTAACTATATTTTTTATACACTTTAACTAGTCATCGTAATTCCTAGCATTATATAGAATATCCAAATAGGTGTGTTGGCAAAGTATAAAATTCTTCCGCAGCAGCAAACCTACAGACTAACTGAATTTCAATTTACTTGGATGAATTTTCACGAAAAATATTCCCTTAAAATTGTCACATTTATTTCCTGTTTTAAATGAGTGCTTAAGTTTGCTGCTATTCATGTACAACCACTCATTGTCTGTAACATTGTTAACAGCAGAAATAACAGGCCTTTTCTTTTCACTGTTAATATCATCCTCATTGTATTTAGTTTCTTCTTGGCTAGGCCAATTTTCTGGAGATGCTGTTATCCAACTTGGGCCCTACAGGGAAGGTAAAAAAAGTTTCTTTTAAATTAAATGATAATAGCTTAGAATAAAATAAACAAATTTGCAGCATTCAAGTAAAATGTATAAGCAAGCAAACAAGAAAATTTTCTGTTTTCTCTAGAATAACATAAAATGGGAAACCCCCATTTTTACCCCATAAGACCCTGTTCCCTTAGTTTAATCATGCTGGTTAGCGAACTTGTTCAAATAGACGTAAGTTTACACGATTGTATCAAAAGTTAAATGTAAAATTGCAAATCCAATTTAAAAATTGGATGGTTTCTGCTCTCGTTAACGCGATAACGGATACACACACACATATATATCTATATATATATATATATATATATATATATATATATACATACATGAATTTGAACGAATGTGTTCCTGGCCTCAGAGGACATTGAAACAAAAAAGTAAATCGGCCCCGGGCCTAGGTCTTGCCAAGAGACCTACGGTAAAAGCTAACAACAGGCATTCTATAGAATAGAAGAGCAACAACAGTGCAGAAATTAATTTAATGTTTTGTGATTTTTTTCAGGTTAAGAAACTGGTTAAGAAATGTTAATTTAAAATTTCATCATTTCAAATTCCGAAATACATTTCACACATTTCAATTTAACATAAAACCAGGTTGTATTCAATTTGGAATGCCAAAATCTAGCAAAATTATACTGAAAACGAACAACCACTCTAACTAACTTTAAAAAAAAAATTAGTAAAGGTTTGAATATTACTGGCCTCTTACAGCTTAAAGGTCAGTTGTTGAATTTGTTTACGCATTTGCTACATACCACATGTTTCTGTAAAGCATTTTTGTATTGAAAAAAGAGTGAGTCAAATTATTGTTCGTATTTTAATTGTCTCATAGGATTTTATTAATTTGAGGTGAACTAAAATCGGTAATTTAAGTGTTCAAATTAATAAATAAATCACAATTACAATAACATGGAGATTCATACGATCTATCATTCCCAATAACAACTGTTGTAAACCCAAAACAAACGTTAAAACCTGTTAAAACCCACGAACAAATCCGAAACAAAATCAACCGCATTTTAAAGCACTGGTGTTGCTGACATCCGCCGTATTTTGACAACGGTTTACACCAACTTGAAATATCGCTTTTGAAACATTCGCCGATATTTTGCGGTTGAAGAGTACGTTAGTAAAATACAAAACCGCTCGTAAACAGGGCGGATTCAAAAAGCCGAACGCCGCTATGACGGCCACAAATAGCGAGCGTTTCACACTATATGAGTGACGAGTCTCGCCATCAGACATGAATTATGATGTAGTCGTGAATGTCCATATAAGAGACAATCTATTGTTGGACACATTAGTCACTTGGGACTTTGTTTTACTAAGTGTTTCAAACAATGTGAATCTAACTTTGTTTTACCAAGTGTTTCAAACAATGTGAATCTAAATTTAATGACAATCATGATGAGCAATTTGTTTAACAACAAATCACTTAATACTTTAAAAAGGGAAGTTTTTTGTACAGAAAATATTTTTCATGCCTGAAATCTCAATTGTTAATAGTAAGTTGATATACAACTTGCAGTAAGCTGGGTTAAAAACCGGATACTATAACTTAAAAGAAATTGACACTGTATAGAATTTATACTTGTACCTATTTTTTTAATTTTTTTATTATAAAATCTGAATATTTTGTTAATTTAAACAATTTTAAAATGATAATTTGTAATTTTTTTTATTTTATCCTTCTAACAATAGTTTTAATATATCTTTTTTTCAATACTTTTATTAATTTCACGTTAAACAGGGACTAAACATGGTCTTCGAAAATGTACCTAATGTACATTAATTTCCAAAATGTCTACGTAATAGAATTATCAGGTTTCATTAACTTTAGATTTTGTCCTCTTTTTAATAATCTAAAACCACCGTACATTGCTCGATTATGTTAAAATTATTTGGGAGCTGGTCTAGAGCTGATACAGAGGGTTTTGCTAGGCCTGCAGAAAATGCAATTATTATTCTAAACCAATGAATTTCAATATTAAATCCACCCTAGTAATAAAATAAGAATTAGTATACACGAGAAAAGTAAAATAGTTATTTAATACTGGACATTAAATTCTGAATACTCTAAGATATGTTTTTGGCCGAAAATACAGTTTGAAAGGCTTAAGCATTTGCGAGACAACAATAATGCTACCGTATTTAGCTCAAGAGGCCATGATGTCTTTTGATTCACATACAAGATTGTCGAAAAACTATACTAAACCTTATTTAAAATAGGTCTTCATAAAACAAACATGAACAAAATCTACTGAACCTTGTTAACGTATTACAGAAATATAATTTAATGGTTTTACCTGTAAACCATTTTCATTTTCATCGAGCAATCTATATTGAAATCCTCAATAAATCGAAACAAATCCAATGCTATTTAACATCTGATTACCAGTATTGTTGCTACGCGTTATACACTGGGATCACGGAACAACGTGCCCGGGCTGACGGCAAACAATCAAAACCTACAAAAACTACATTGCTTTTTTACGAGACTTCTAGATCATTTTTTTATATGCTATAATATTTAGTGATGATATACTTTACGATTTGAAACAATGTTATGTATTTTTATTAATGTTATTGCTCAGTAATATACTCCTGAGGTTATCATATGATCAATATTCTTCAGAAGGTCGTTTATATTGTGATTCATTTATTAATTTGCTAGTTATTTGTATTTGGTTTGCTATAATCATATGTTATCTTGTGTTTACATTTTCGTGAAACCACCATGGTTAATTTCTAAGACCAATGTTAAAAATATTAAAATTTCCTTTTAAGAATTTAATGGAAAACGAATTTCCTAGAACAGAGCCTATCACGGATATAATTTTTACCCTAAAACTAAGATATCTCTAACAATTTAGAGGAAACCGTTTGAGGTGTTTTTGAAATCATACGCAAACGTTACTCGTATTATACTTTAGTATAATATATGGATAGCATTTATTTATTTCCGGTGTGGTATTAAGGTCAAGGGTTGAGCATTACTTTATTTATATAAGTTCTGCTCGCATATTTGTCTGGTGTGCAGAATGTTTTAAAAAAGTAGATAAGTTATAGGAAATGTGACTGATTTTGGGCAGCATACGTGGATAATGTTAAAACACTCAGAGATGTGTTGGGCGAAAGAATCACACTTTCAAACCATGTGTCTCATATTTGCCAAAAAACACTTTGTAGACTGTGTGCGCTTAGAAATATACAAATATATTTGTAACTGTTGCACGAGAAGGCTAAGACCATGGGTGGGTGGATCATTGGTACCCTCAGTTTTATAGTATTGTTTTCCGGTAAATGGCAATAAATAACTAAGGGTGGTCGCAACGAAATATGAAAGCTTCAAACCATATCGGCAGAGCGGTTTCGCCAATGACTATACCATCGATGGACTATACATACACTTCTACTAGAAGTATAGTCTATATAGTCTCTACTAGAAGATGTATATGTATAGTCATTGGTCTCAAGTATTTCACACGCATTCTGTCCCACTCCTTTTCATTCTGAACTGAAATCATTGTATTTTATTTTTGTAATGAAAGATCAATGATTAAATCAATGATTTTAATAACATAGTATACCATATAATATATATTTTAATAATATACTATATGATTATGTTATGCGTTTGCATTTAAAAAGAGAAATATGGCTTTTCTTATGCTTTCGTAGCATAAGGTATTTTAATGAATTCCCAAAAGTTGTATCTAAAATATGTATTCATGTTGAGATAACGTTAGCACAAATATAGTTGAGGCGCTTTGCTTTTGGTTTGTATTTATTTATAATTAGGATAAGAAATGTCTACAGGTTTTAGTTAAAAATTTTCAAGTTTATCCGATAAATATACAATTACAATAATCTTTATTTTATGAACCGCATTATTATCGTAGGAATTTTTCAAGGTACCAAGGTTTGGAACATTTTGCAGTTATATCGACATTAGAGGTGAATTTTCGTTAAATTTCCATTACACTTTTATACAAGACCAAGATTTATAGTTTTAGTTCTTCGTACCAGCAAAAACTAAGTTCTTTATACATATTTAATACAACATCCAACAATAGCTGGTTTATAAACTCATGATTTTTTAAATACAGTATTTTATGCTTAATCCTGCATTAAACACAATTATGCTTATTAAAATACAGTATAATCTCTAAATGGCTGATTCATTAAAATGATGCGGTGTTTAAATAAACACTGGTATTTCAGCATGCATTAGTGCTAATCCAAGTAAAAATCATATCTAATTTCTATAGTACAAATATACAGTTTATTATCAACGTGTTTTAATGCTATTATATTTTCTTACAGCTATTAAGTTAAATGATTGGAGAATCATTAAAAACTTTACGGTAATTCACATACATAAGCAATGAGTTAGCTAAATAGTGAACAGAAATGGATGAATATCAACAATTTAGATATCATATCTCTATATTAATAGGCAAGCATGTTTCTAGAAAACTTTTTTTCAGCTCGTGTGCATCACAGGGAAAGACTACGCATACGATAAGAAAGACTTTTTCCTCTATATGTACAGAATCCCTTTATAGATTGAAAAAGGCTAAACAAAAAAGCACCAAAAAATTAACTTAAAGTTTAAAAAAATAACATGGGCCTTACGGTTTGCCATGATGGTGACGAAGTAGCAACGAAATATAAACAGAAAATTTAAAACAAATTGAAGAAATTCCAATCACATGTTTTATTTACAGCGTGCGTTCAAATAGATAAATCTGTATATTACAAATCTTTGGTTTAGTTTTCGACCACCAGACGACTTCTAGTTATTAATAAAAGAGTCGGATAAAAAGACAAGTATTCATAAAGGTTTTCATTTTTTAAATTTTTCAAACCAACTTATGGATCTGGCGTTTAATTAAATTAAATATAAAATCTAATCTAAATGTTTATGCTCCCAAACATTCAATATTATACCCGTCCCCCTAATAAAGGCGACAATCTATTTTAATCTGTAGTCTATTAAAATAATCATCAAATGATAGTACACAAATTAGCGTACATCAACATTGATAAACGCATATGTGATTATGTTAGATAATTTTAGATTAAAAATATGTATACGATTCTCTTCTTTACGTTCTTTCTATACGAACCAGATTTACCTATCAAGAATGAAAAGTAACTTTACCTTTTAAACCAAACATAAAACCATAAAATCTTTTTATTTCCAAAACAAGTAAAATATTCTGTGAAGAACAGTTTCCAGCAAGCACCAAGAAGCGTTTTTAGGAATAGGCAACATAAAAAAATGCTTAGCAAGATTTAATACCTACTTCAGCCCTTCGTTGGAATGAAAGTTAAACTACGTGATATAGATATCTAGTTAAGGAAGGGTCACAAACAGGTCCGAAATATTGGGGCAGTCTATAACTGGACTTATCAGCGCCCTTGAGTGACCACGGGACGGCCCGAGACCGACGCAGCGTTGGGTAGATCAAGGAAACCGGACCCAGCACCCTCGAACCTGACTAGACACTGGACTGGTGGGAACTTATAACTGTATAGACAAAAGTATCGATAGGTCCTTCGGCTAAAACTAGATTTTTACCAGCCGTGAGAACGAATTTGAGTTTGTATCTTGCACTCTTCAATGTGAATCCAGTTTGTTTCATTTCTTTGTGGACAGTTTGTTGATGATCGTCCTGAGTGTGGTGTGAATAGTGTGGTGTGGTATCTGGATCCTAAAGGTAGATTGAATTTGTCGTGAGAAAGCAGTATTTATCAAACTGATATTTTCTACTTAATACTGTAAAGGGAACTTATAAAATGTTTTGCGTCTGAAGCAAGAAGCAAGAAGCAGGAAGATGAGATTTATTAAGGAAGAGGCTGGTTCCGTAATACTACCTATAGCGTCAAATAATCCCTTAGGATCGTAGAAGACCAACAAGAAGACCAAAGCTGAGATGGCGAGATCAGATCAGAAAAAAACCCGTGAAGAAGGAAGGGAAATTTAGTGGATCAGGAAGTCTACGGCAGAGGTGAGGCAAAGTACCACTTGGGTAAAAAAAGCATAATCGGTAAGTAAGTGAAGAATCTTGTGTCCTACAAATGAAATATAAATGGTTTTAAACGCTGGCTTAATATTAGCTTAAGGAAATACAATGAAAGAATTCGTTTAGTTTTAAAATTAGATCAAGCTAACTAAGAATGAATTGAATTAGCTTGTGTTTAATTATGTTAAAACACAACGTAAAATAAAGATACGTAAATATTTGTAATATTTCTATTTCTTATAAGAAGGTGAACCTAATTAAGATTCATGATAGTTCATAGGTTCTCTATCTATAAACGTAGTCTAAACAACACCACGTTCCGATTTTCTTGCAAATATTTACAGACTGAAAAATCTTTCGTTAACGTTATAAAGTACTGTAGTGATTTCAGTATTTCCATAGCAAAATATGGAACCTTAGACAAGTTTAGAGACGAATGGATTTAAAATTATGTTGACAATCTTATGTTGAAGGAATGGAAAGAAAATAGATATGCCTTACAAAGCATAAGTGATGATGGATGTACAAATATTTAAATCTAGTCAATTTAAACAACATATAAAACTTAGTGTTTCCTGAAAAGTTGCAAATCAAAATACGATTAAGTTTATCCTTATACAGCTTTAATAGCAACCATACAAATACAAATTTAAGAGTTCCCGTTTTCTTCTTATTTTTTTTAGTATAACTCCTCATATTTACTCGGTCTAATGATGTATTATATCTACTTGTTCAACGTTTCTTCACCTCCAAGATTTCCCATTCAGTTTGCAGCCCATAACTCAATCCCCTCCCAAGATGAACAACGTTCGCGTTTTCCCTAATACATGCGGGGAGACGCGCGGGTCTACAAATATTTGACGCAATCTTGCAGCAGCTTATCTTGTCTTCCCTCCAGGTATTATTTCTCCGACCAATTAGAATCCCCGAGTTCCCCCAAAATGGCGGCCAACAAACGCGTCAAGGAAGTTGAGGCATATTTTAATTAAAGGCAGTTCGTCGGCCAAGTTTTAATTGAGGGATATTCCGCAGGGCGCTCTGCCTCTCATTTTATTAATTAGCAACGGCGACGGACTTGGAAACTCAGTAATATTAATAAGAAAACTTTGATGGGTTCGGATCGATGAAAAACAAACTAAGTTGCGAGAGTTGTATTAGTAATTGACGGGGCAACTTTTATACTTAGGCCGGGGCTTAATAATTCATAGGGGCTGTCTTTGTCAAAAGCTTAGAGGGGTATAATTGGAGTAACTTTTATAGCGGATTTGACAATGAGTTATATTCAAAAATGTATTCATTTTAGTTAAATTAATATTTGGTTTTAATCATTTATTTGGACAGAGCTATCTTTGTTTCCCTGTAATTGCGTAAACATGAAGTGTTGGTGGATATAGCTAGATATAATATTAGTTCACTGACTCAGCCGTTACATGTGTCATTTACTTGATAGATTTATCATAGATAGATAAGCTGTTACTTTAAGCCCATCAGAACAGGAACTACTTTAATATTGGTTACTCAATATTGTCTTAAGGAATAACTTATTATCCTTATCAAAGCCAAAACTATTTCTAAATGTACAAAAATTAAGAAATTGTACTTTAAAATTATAAAAAATGTAATTTTGTAAAAAGAATTTGAACAAATGTATGGCCAATGTTCATATGTAATAGGAGAATGAATTTGAAAAGCATTCAAATTCAAACAACGACATTAAAGCGACGTTTATGTGTAAAACACTTCTAAAACCCGTTTATGGTGATCTTTGTCATAACATTTGGTTTGCAGTTTTAAAAGATATTGATCAAAGTGTTATAAATTTACCAGGCTATTTTTTGTTTCCGTTTTGTTCAACTCTTTATAGCATTAGGAAATATAAATACGCCCTTCGATATCATAACTATAGGACTAGTCAAATAACAATAAACATTTTTAAGGGTTAATATTGAGGAGTATAGGTCCGATAATGAGTTTGCAATTGAAATGTTTAAAACAGAAATTAAACTTAAATTAATATTAGGGACAGTAAATAATATTAAGTTACCCATATTACTTGCTAAGTTAAGCTGCTAATATAAATCCAATTTGTAATTGTCGTTAAATAGTTCCGGAACCAAAAATAAATAAGTTTCCAACATTAAATAAGTTTTATGGAGGTCCATTTATAAAAAACAATATTGGTACATATTGAATCCTCTAAAATAACTGATCAAATCCTTACAACATTTTCAAATTGTTGGTATTTACTAAAATTTACGAAAATTGTTTCTTGGCTATGTATAGGAGATGGAAAATCAGTGAAAATGGCAGGAAAATCACCAAAATGCGTATTTCTGATTTTCTGTTTAGTTTGTAATAACAAAGCCTACAAACAGGGTTTTTTTTACTTGCTCCCTGACCATAAAGATTCTTTCAAATCTTTGCTAGCTCTTACCATTTTCGAGCCACAGCCGTTTTAAAATAAAACGTGTTTTTCTTAAAAAAAAAAAAGGAGACGAAAGATTCAAATTTTGAACTGCCATATCTTTTGATAGGATTGAGGTAGTTATCTCTAGTCTGCACCATTCTTTTCTTTTTCCATGCCCTTACATTTGATATGTCAAAAGGGGTACCTTGCAATTTAAAAATATGCATGTGCAAATGATATGCAAAATTAAAAAATAAAGGGTAGGGGGGAAAGAGGGTGAATGGGAATTAAATTCACAACAATTGTGGCCCCTACGTCAATAGACGATTCCCGCAAACTGCATATTTCTATCTATTACAGTGTTTACATAAATAAAGAAGCAAATTAAAAACACTCTGTTTATTATTTTGCCTTCTGATGCAAAATAAGAAAGGTGAAATTAATCTCCCCTAACACCAACCACAGGCTACAGAAGGACGAGGAAATATGCCAACTTCTTACAGCATTCCCCTCGGCTTTCCCCCATCATTTATTCCTCCCAGTCTTGCCCCCTAAGAGCGGGGATCTTTACTTATATAGGATTACAAGGATGGCGGCCATTTTGCATTCTAATGGGCTTTGTCTGCGCTCATTTAATACAGGATGTTAACCGGCGAGAAATGCGATTTCCTAGAGAATCTCGCGGGAACAAAAGTAAATTATGACGTTTCCGCCCCCAGGAATGCTGCCTCGCCCTTACATAAACTTGGACATTGTCTTATTCCAATTTAAATTCCTCCACAGCTGTGAAGCCAAAGTGTTGTTGACAGTTGTGTACGACATGTTGGCTCGCTGTGCCGTGAAGCGACAACTCACTGTCTTGAGAATCTTGTCTTGTCTAGAGTTTATGTGTGGAGAACACATCAGAGGCGAAGTGGAGATTGTCCATTTAGGAAATACTACTATGTTGGGATGTAAACTTTGGGGAATTTCTTGTCCGAAAAATTTAGTTTATTTAATTTTGAATTAAAATATGAGTATTTATCATTACTAATTGGGTTGAGCTTACTATACATACACACAGGTTGTCTCTCACTAAGAGGTTGCTATTTTTGAGCTAATATCCCGGAAGTATCAAACAACTTGTACAACAATATTGTTCCAACAGACTTAAATATCTGTCTTTAGAATAAATACATATGTAAAAGTATCTTATTTCATATGATTCTGATCAATCAGAACAATATGGCGGAACTTATAAATTACAACAAAATTTGCAGAAGTTTTGCTTGCGTGATTTAGAAAATGCATTCAGATTTATGGCCATTAGTTTGAATGATAGTTGTAAATCAAATAAATTTCTATCTATGATATACCACTATTAATTATCTTTGATTAGTTAAGTAAGATAGTAAAAAAAATGTACAAAAATGGTTTTGGAAATAAAAGTACTTTTAAGAAATTGCTCCATCATTTTTATTAACAATTATATAAGATTACTATTAATTACCATTTCTTGACCTTATATTTGTTTCTGATTGGTCACAATTGGAGACATATATGTTTATTGTATCTGTAGTGGAGTTTCAAGTTTGTAGCGGGTGTCTTCCAATTCTCCCTGTTAAGGTTCACACCATTTTGGAATTTTTGGGAGGGTGCAACAGTATGGGAAAAATATAAGGCAACGGACACATAGTTTTCACCTTCTTTTGTTTGTCAATGATTGTGTTCATGCTTTCATATGCTGTTTGCGTAATACAATGGTGCAGCCTTTCCCATTTCGTTCTACTACAAACGTGTAAATTGTTTGAAAGACTAATTATTTATATGCTTTGTAGTAACTGTAGAAAAAATATAATGTGTAACACGAGTGCAAAGTGCCACTTCACACCCTAGCTATACAAATGACTATTTCAGAGTGCATGAATGTTAGTGGAGATAGCTCTACAACTCGAAGACCCTTGAGAACATCAGAGAAATGATTATATAATTGACATGATAGGAGCATAATTAGTTTTTTGTTACATATGTATTATTACAGACTTTCAACTGAACAGTCAGGATAATTTATTTGTAAACTATCGACTTTCAACAAACTTTGTAAACAAGCAGTGGTAATATGAACTCGAATTTCCAACGTGGAAGTTCTACTACAAAAGACTAAATTTTGCAAAACATTGTTTTAAAAGAATGTAAAGGTCCTGTCCACTGGTCAAAAATTCAGGGGCCATATTTATATAATCTATCCTAACCTAACTTCTATATGCAGATTAGGGCCAGAGGGGCCGGTTCTCCGTTTCCTGTTTCAAAAGTACCTTCTTAGAATCGAATGATGACAATTATCAGATTACCTCTGTAACAGACATTCTTCTCATATCCCTCCGGACTTGGTCCCGCCATCACAGCCTTGGGCGTCCTAAAGGTCTTCTTCCTACAGGTACAGCATCCTGTATACATTTCCTGCCCTATGAAAGTCTATGGCTTTAAATTAAGGAAGTAATATATCTTTGTATACCTCACAAAATTCTTTATTTGTTCTAATCCTCCAAATTCCTTCTTCTTCAATTGGAGCCATATATTCGTCTGAGAATTTTGTTTTAGGATATGATAAGTTTTTTTTTTGTTTTTTTTTATCTTGTTTGGTTAGTACCCATGTTTCAGATCCGTAGCTAGTATAAAAGTCTTATAGACTTTTAATTTGGTTTTTCTGGATAACATTTTAATGTTCAATAGTTTTTGCAAGGACCAGTAACATCTGTCACCACTGAGCAGTCGTGATCTCATTTCAGTTTCTTCTGTATTATACTCGTCAATAATTATTCCTAGATATTTAAATTCTGTACATCTTTGGAAGGAGTAGGATTCTACTGTCAGAGGAAGATTTTTTTAATTTTTTTACGAATCAAAATTAAAAATCAAATCCTTGATGAATTAAAGGAAGTCTAGTCCACATGTGAAGTGTCTGCAAAGTCGCCTCCAAGGTGCGTTGTCATCACAGAGATGTTTTGCTCAACATATCTGCTGAGTCGCAAGAACACCGCTGAGTCGCAAGAACGCCGCTGAGTCGCATGTTTTATAGCATGCAGCCCGATAATTAATGAAGACTATATATTAATAATGTTAATGAAACTAAGTTTGGCCCCGGTGCGCCGCATCTATTAGGGCTCGGGTACTAAATTTCCCCCGCGTCTGAAATTTGTTGTCCCGTGAATTTTATAGCTATATAGTCAGGAGGGTTCTAATATAATTTTTTGTGTAACACATTTTTGTTTGATAAATGTATTAATTTTATGTTTGAAAAAATGATAATTTAATCACCTCGATATATTAATGCGTTTAAAAAAGTTTTAAACTAGTGTTAGTGCTGTGACTTTATATTTTTCATATATTTTATACCATTTTAAAATTGTAAAAGGAGCTTTACAATGAATTTCGTTTGAATTATAAACGTTTGCCTATTTTCTAAAGAACCTGTAGTCAGGTTGTATTTCCAAAACCTACTAAACAAATATTTGTTTAACATTTTTCTTCTTAACATGGTTTTTACAATTCAAGAGATAAACACGTTAAATTTGAAATATAGTATAACACATCTATAAGGTATCTGAGGTAGTTATATACCTACTAAAAAAACTGTTTTGGTGGGCTATAAGTTACAGCCATCAGTTAGCATGTTACGATTTAATAAGAAATGTTGTATGAAGACGAATTGCTTACCACACATTATCTTTTGTCCTTAACTTGTAAGAATCTGTAAGACAAGAAATAAAAAAGATCAATTACTCGTGTGTTGGATGCAAATGGTAAATTAAATTGTCCCTAAAGCCTCAACCACTGGTCAGATAGGATGGATATCCATATATACTTACCACTACTTTGACGCTTTTAACTACTTCCAAGGGAACTTACAAAGGTAAGTTCATGCACAAGCAAATAAATATACTACATTAAGGGGAAATATTAAGTACTCTGCTTTCAAAGTATCAAGTCTTCGAGGGAATTGTACAATGTACAACAACCAGCCAATACGATTGCTTCAACAGCTGCTCATTAAAAAACTGTACAATCCTCGTCTTCAGCATTTTACGTGAAAATGTAATGGATATTATTTTATATGTAATTTATGAAGAGTTAAGTTCTTGAAATTAAGTACAGATCTGTACTTGAAGAATGGAAATTGAGGAAATCCTTTCTATACTTTGAGCTGTGCTTCGACCTCACGAACCCCTAAGAGCACACTTAAAGCTGTAACTCCAACAATTGCATTAATAATCAAACCGTAACAACATTAATTTGGTACTAAGGAAATGAGTTTTTTGTTCTAATTTCAATTACTTTTACAGATTTTAACTCTAAATATTTTAATTTGGGTCTTTCCTACCATTCTTTAGAATATTGATCAAAACTAATATTTTAGTTTTACCCTTAGCTAGTTTCTACAATTACTGGTATATTTATTTTCCCCATCTAATATTTTTTCAAAACCTTTGTTTAGTATGTCCTTAGATGACGGAAAACTGCTTTCAGCCCCGAATATGAAGTATGCCCTTCCTACACTGATGTTTCTATTTGTGTGTAATTCTAGAACATGTTTCTGCAGGCTCAATATTAGCTACCTAGGACAACAAGTTTCAAAATTATGTGTTGTGTTGTAATTTTAAGAAATTGATTTACTACACTTACAGTTCTATCATTATCTACTTACAATTCTATGTTACCTATAATACGTCCAATGTTTTTAAATGTTGCAAAGACATGGGTCCTTGGAAATTAATGGAGAAAAGGTTTGGCAGTTTTATAAAGATGAAACTGAACCTTGTGTTTAAGGCTTGTGTGTTTAAGGCTAGGATTTGTGAGGGACCAAGAATGTTATCAGAATATCCTCTAGGACTTAGGTAAAGCAAATTTTGTTTGAAACCCCAGAAGAGAGGAGGCCTCCTGGACGACCTAAGAAGAAGAAAGAAGAGACGTAGAGGAAGAGTTGTGAGGCCAAGTATCAGGTCACCTTGGGTACAAATGGCCACATAATTAATTAATAATTAAGCATTGTTATGACTGTATATTTCGATAATTGTAACGTGATCTAAGATCAAACCTTTAATACTCTTACAACGTTAACATTACAGCCCTACAACAACGCTTACTTACAATAATGCTTTTCATTTTTATTATTGTTAACCTAGTCATAAAAACACAAACTTTTATTGTTGTTAGCTGTTAAACTATTATATTTATGTAAATTGGCGTATTGCCGTTGATTAATAAATAAATAAACGCGTCATTATAAACATATGGAAAAATATATGTTGTTGAGGAAAAATATGTTTGAAAGATTTGAAAATCCCAGGACATACTTTTCCAAGGCCCGATTTTGCTGATTCGCGAACTCATTCAAGTGTATCCAGCTCTACCCATTAATTCGAAATTTAATCAAAATCTGACCGAAATTACGCACATAAAGATTTTTACCTAAGAGTGTTTTTTACCTCCAGGGACATCAAAATAAAAAATTTATTCGCAAATTATATTAAAGCTAATTTTAGAGACACTTGCGCAACGTCTTTATTTATGTACGGTTGTTAAAAGAATGATTTAATCAAATCACATTTTAGTTATTTTATATTAATGATAATTTGTTTTGCTTTTACATCTTTTTAGGAGTTTTATGTCACCAAATTATTTTTTTACAGTAGAAGTGCATTTATAATTAATACATTTAAACTTAATTTGTGTTGCCAATCAAAAGCATACTTTCAATAACTCGTTGATTACTAAGCATTAAACTTGAATGGACAAAAAATAGTTTAATTTACAATTATTTATAGCTGAGCATATTGTCATATAAGCAATCATTAATATTCAACGTAAATTTACTTCTTAAGAGGTGGCCTAATGTGTATACAGGATGCCCCGTAACTCTCTGGACACATGTATTGCCTAGGTCAAGACAAACACATTTCACCATAGGAACGTGGGTCTGTGGTGCCTAGTTTACCATCTGTCTGTATTTTTTTTTTTTTTTTTTTTTTACAAAAATAAAATAATAACGGTTAGAAGTAGATATAATACCAGAATATGACCCCACTTTCGGCGTTTTAGAGGCACTTTTAGGGCACTTTTTATAGGGGAAAAATGAGAAAAATGAGTGGCTCATTTTTTTGGCCACTTTTTTAAAGACCCAGCTCTCGACCTATACACCCCTATATAAATTTTCTACTTTTTTAATACTGAAAAATACTTCTGGAATATGGCTCATTTTTTTGACCACTTTTTTAAAAATCCAGCTCTTGGCCTATACAAGCCTATATAAATGTTCAATACCATTGTATAACTCTATTCCACATCCATTCGAACATGTATATCTCAAAATCATGCAAGGTTTGTACGCGAACTCGGGGGCGCTCTATGGCTATGTGTAAATTATGCCTGACTCTAACGAATGACTGTGAGTGTACCTAATGACCCTAATTAAAACCAATTGTCAACATTTTCTGCCTGTCTTGTGCCAATCTGTCTGGCATCAATCTGGTTTAACCCTTTCAGTGCTATGAAACGATATATTGTTGTTTTTAAAAATCTCTAAGGGATATAGAGAGGAAGGTTATTTTTAATAAAAAGTAGCAAAACGGCCATTGGTGACCTGCATGTTCATAGGATACACTAACAACCACTTAGCTAAAAGATTCGCCCAATCCGATGATTTCGAGGTGTATGTCTAAACCCAAGGATTATGAACACCTCACTATGCCCCAGCGGTTGTAGTATATCGCTACAAACACACAGGTCACCAATTATTTGCCACACAGGACGGGGATGGAACCCCGAGCAGACGAATGCCACTGGCCAAGTGACACACGCCTTAGCCCTCTCGGCTATCTGTGCTTGAAGACTGAGGAGTCAAAAACTGGTATTTAAGCTAACACCACTGATCGCGAACAGATAGCGCTACAGATGGTTGTTCAATGCATTACTAAGTAGCAGCACTAGTTAGTCATGGACTATTTAGATGATATTTTTCAGTTGAAACACAACAGTGATCATAAATGTGTTCCAGAGACTTTGCTGCAAAATATTATTTTTCTTAAAATAGCTATAAGTTATTAAGATAACCTTGTCTAACTAAATCAAAGTTAAATTCAATATTACGTTGTAAACTATATGTATTTTGATTTTATATGAGATTTTGGTTTCAAAGAATGCTATCAGAACATACAAAATTATAGGAAAACTGGGAAAATTATTACAAAAACTAAGTTTTATTTAATGTTTACTACAAATACTGGGATTTATCTTTGTTCTATATTTTCTTATTGTCTTATTATTCAAAATTAGCATAATTATTAAAATAGTGACAACATTACAGTTAAAATTCAACAACATGTAATGGAATTAAAAGTCTTACAAAATATGAACTATTGGCCTAGCACTGAAAGGGTTAAACTGGTCTGTCTAGGGTAGGTTTAGACAATTACCAAATATGTTTGATTGATTGACCTTAATTATTCAAATTGTTAAGTTTTAAATTAATTTAGACAATTTTGTGATATAAAAAAGGGAGATTCTATAGTATCATCACTCACTCTTCCACCTGGATCTTCTTGTTTTGGTAAGTCTTTGATATGTAAGCCTAGTAGAAATAAGTTGTCGTGTGTCGGGTCATGGGATCAATTGGTTGCATAATTGATGTTTGTACTCATACTCTGTATTTCTTTTAACTTAGGAGTGTAGCTAATATTCCATTTCTTAAACACTTGGCTGATTTTGGTCACTAAGGAACTTGTAAAAAATATATACAAGTTATTTCTTAAAAACTTAGCCGAATTATACTCACTGGGGAAGTTTGAGTGACTTATTATTTAAAAACTTAGCCGAATTATACTCACTGGGGAAGTTTGAGTGACTTATTATTTAAAAACTTAGCCGAATTATACTCACTAGGGAAGTTTGAGTGACTTATTATTTAAAAACTTAGCCGAATTATACTCACTGGGGGACTTTGAGTCACTTATTTTTTTTAAACTTAGCCGAATCTCAATCACTGGGGACTTTGAGTCACTTATTTTTTTAAAACTTAGCCGAATTATACTCACTGGGGAAGTTTGAGTGACTTATTATTTAAAAACTTAGCCGAATCTCAATCACTGGGGACTTTGAGTCACTTATTTTTTTTTAAACTTAGCTGAATCTCAATCACTTGGGACTTTGAGTCACTTATTTTTTTAAAACTTAGCCGAATCTCAATCACTGGGGACTTTGAGTCACTTATTTTTTTTAAACTTAGCCGAATCTCAATCACTGGGGACTTTGAGTCACTTATTTTTTTTAAACTTAGCCGAATCTCAATTACTGGGGACTTTGATTCAAAAATATATACAAGTTATTTTTTAAAACTTAGCCGAATCTCAATCACTATATAATTTTTTCATAGGTAGTCTTCTCTATATAACTAACACTAACTCTGTATAAATGTAGACTCAGCATTCTGCTAAAAAGAGTTTTTATTTAAGATTTAGAATTTAGTTTTGATTTAGAAAATTTTAATTGCCATATATTATTGTATAAAATTGTTTTGAATATTAAAATTTAGAATTATGATTTGAATTATTACTTCTCATTAATTTAAATTGTAAAAATGTAATTTCTACTATATAGAAGATGCCAACCTATTTTTTAATTTCATATATAAAAATGAAGACCACATGTCAACATTGTTTTGCATCGCTCTCCAAAAAAAGCAACCTTATTCGCCATTACAAATTGATACATCAAATGAAGGTATGTAAACTATGTGATTTAATCTGTGATAGTAACATAGCTCTAAAATCTCATATATTACAAAGTCACAAGACTTGTAATTTCTGTAAAAGAAATGTTGTTGGTCATTTTAAAAGACATGTAAATTCTTGTAACAAATGTCCATATACAATGATTAAATTTGTCGGTGAATCGATTAAAACTGAACTTAAAAGTACTCTTCAGTCTTGTCCTCTACCAATAAAATGGACTTTAGTAAGGAGAATCAAATTTATAAAATATACAATAGATCAAAATGGAAAATTAGTTAATGAGAAAGAATGTATTGCAGATTTCAGAAGCCTTACTATCCTTACCATTGAGAAGAGAGATTTAAAGCCTCAAATTGAAAATGCTCTTTTAAAGATTGACGCTTCTATGCACAAATATCAAGCGGAAGGTAGTGGATGGATATATGACCACACTAAATATTGGCAGTTGCACGTTTACAAGTACAAGCCCCTAACTCCAAAGTCATACATTCCCACACCAAAAAGTATTAAATTGACAAAAGCAGTTTTAAATATAAAGAATGTTGATAATAAATGCTTCCTTTGGTCAATTTTAGCAGCTTTACATCCAAGGAATGCTAAACATGCTAATAGAGTCTCTAACTATGCACCCTACGTAGGTAAGTTGAACATGACAAATATAAAATATCCCGTAAAAATATCTGACATAGATCAATTTGAAAGAAAGAATAATATAAGTGTTAATGTATTTGGAGTTGAAGACCAAAAATTTATATATCCATTAAGAAGAACCAAACTGAATAGTAACACTCATATAGATCTATTATTATTACAACAAGGTCGTAAATCACATTACTGTTTAATTCGTGATTTTAATAGGTTAATGCTACGGTCAACAAAAGATAACAGTAAAAAGCATTTTTGCAAGTTTTGTTTACAACATTTTTACACCAAAGATAAATTGGAGTGTCATATAACATATTGTAAAAACTTTGATGTCCAACGAGTGGAAATGTCTAAACAAGATACATTACAATTTAAAAATTATAAATATCAACTTAAAGCCCCATTTGTAATTTATGCTGATTTTGAGTGTTTTATAAACTCTAACAACCATACTCCATCTGGATTTGCATTTGTCGTAGTAAAAGATTCTAAGATTATTTCTGAAGAGTTATATAGTGGCGAAAATGTTATGGATGTGTTTTTCGAAAGGTTGTTTGAGACTTATGACTTCATTAAAAATCAAATGGCAATATATATCCCCCTTGTAATGACTCCTGAGCAAGAGGCATCTTTCCAAAACTCAACACATTGTCATATTTGTGAAAAGCCTCTATATTTTGATAGGGTACGGGAACATTGTCATTCAAATGGCCAATACCGTGGAGCTGCCCACAATGATTGCAATTTAAACTATAAAGTAACAAAGAAAATACCAGTATTCTTTCATAACTTAAAAAATTACGATGGACATTTAATTATGCAACACTTGGGAAAGTTTAATCGTAAATTAAATTGCATAGCCAAAGATATGGAAAAGTACATTTCATTCTCTGTTGATGATTTAGTATTTTTAGATTCCTATAACTTTCTGTCCCTTCCATTATACAAATTAGCTTCCAATTTAAATACATTTAGATTCATAGACAATCCACTACTACAACGCAAAGGCGTATTTCCCTATGAATATATGACAGGACCAGATAAGTTTGCAGAGTCTCTACCTCCAATTGAAAAATTTTACAGTACTTTAACTAAAGAACATATCTCTCCCATCGAATATGAACATGCTAAAAATGTCTGGACCCATTTTAATATACATAATTTACAAGAATATCATGATTTATATCTTAAAACAGATGTATTGCTACTGGCTGATGTGTTTGAGACATTTAGAGACCTGTGTTTAAAGGATTACAAACTTGACCCCGTACATATGTATTCACTTCCAGGACTAACATGGGAAGCTTGTCTTAGAATGACTGGTATAAAATTACAATTATTTCAAGATATTGACATGCATTTGTTCATAGAAAGTGCAATCAGAGGAGGAGTCAGTATGATTTCTACACGTTACGCTAAAGCCAATAATAGATATATGGGCAAACATTATGATCCCAATCAAGAAAGTGTGTATTTAATATATTTAGATTGTAACTCGCTATACTCCACAGCTATGTGTGAGACACTACCCGTGGATGGATTTCGTTGGACGAATGAGATAGACTACAAAAACAATCAAAATGATGAGTTTGGATATATCTTAGAAGTTGATTTAAAATACGATAAAAGCTTACATGATTTACATAATGACTATCCATTAGCACCTGAGAAAATGAATGGCAAATTAATACCTAATTTAAATGACAAAACTAAATATATTTTACATTATAAAGCATTACAAAAATATGAGGAATTAGGTTTGGTTGCTACAAAATACTATAGAATTTTAAAATTTAGACAATCAAAATGGCTTTCACCCTATATTAATTTTAATATTGAAAAACGCAAATGTGCTAAAAATGATTTTGAAAAAGACTTTTACAAATTGTTAAATAATAGTCTCTTTGGTCGAACAATTATGAACCAACGCAAGTTTCGTGATATATATCTCAAGGATGAGTCACTATTAACAAAATATGTCACTAATCCAAGGTTTGACTGTAGCAAAAAGTTCGATAACAATTTACATGCTATACATTTAAATAAATTAGTTGTAAAGTTTAATAAGCCGATATATTTGGGAATGACAATTTTGGATATTAGTAAAGTAATAATGTATGATTTCCACTATAATTATATGTCAAAATTTAAGAACAAAAGATTTCTTATGACTGATACAGATTCTTTAATGTATTCTATAGTTACAGAGGACTTTTACAAGGAAATAGAAAGTGACTTGCACTATTTTGATACCTCTGGATATAGTAAAGACCATTTCTTATACTCTGATAAAAATAAAAAAGTCACAGGCAAGTTCAAAGACGAATTAGATGGTCATATTATGTATGAATATTGTGGTTTAAGACCAAAGTTATATTCTTATATTCCTCTAAAATGGTTATATGAAGAAGACAAGCAAGCTTTAGAGGTGAAGAAAGCTAAAGGAGCTGATGGTGCTACAGTTAAACATCTCCTTAGACATCAACATTATTTGAACTGTATTGCAACTGGGCAAGATTACTATGAGAATGTGACAAGAATTAAATCTACAAATCATCATCTTCAAACCTTAACCATGAACAAGAAAGTACTATCATTTGACGATGACAAGAGGTTTATTCTAGAAGATGGCATCAATACGCTTGCGCTTGGTCACTATAAAATTGATCAAACATAAATCTATATTTGCCATTATTCTTTGACCTTTCTTTGTCAATTACAAAAAAGCCATATTTAGTTTTATCCCAGCATTGGTGGCAGAGATTTCTAAATTGGTTAAATGAAAAGTCATTACCAACATGATTGTTATATACATGTTTTAAATTTAAATCATCTTGTTTAAATAATATTAGGAAATTTACATTATCACGTAAATGTTTGTGTACTTTGCTGTAAGATTGACACAAGTAAAAACAGTTAATATTTTTATGTCGACCCATTGAAAAAAATTGTGTAATATTTTGACTATTTATGTCATCAAATACAACAACTGACTGTGATTTTACATCATTTGGTGTGATTTCACAGTCAGTAAACGTGTGTAATTTCACTTCGTCACACAAACTAAATATTTCAATTATTTTTTTATATTTTTCTTGTTCTAAAGATTTAGATATTAAATATAAGTTTGTAAATTTTAATCCTTCCTTTCTTACAATTAAATTGTAAATTACAACCGTCTTCCCACTTCCACTTGGACCACAAATAACACATCGAATATTGGTAGGAAATAGACCCAACTTCTTTGGTATATTTTCCTTAGTATGTACTATTTTAAATTTGTGTTTTTGTTGAATAAAAGACATTTTTTATATAATAAAAATGGTAAAAAATAATAAGAAAACATGTAAAAAAGGCAAAGGTTTATTCCTAAAGCCTTACAGGGGTCGAGGGCTATTGAATACTCTTATAAATAATCTTCCATTTCCACTTCACATACCATCATATCGGTACTGTGGACCTGGAACGAATATACGTCAAAATCTAGCCAAAAATGTACCTCCAAAAAATAAGTTAGACTCTTATTGTAAAGAGCATGACATATTCTACATGAATAATCCTGATACCGCTGCTCGGAACAAAGCAGACATGAGATTAGCAGACTTAGCTTGGACTAGAGTAACGGCAAATGACGCAAATCTTGCTGAAAGAGCTGCAGCTTATGCGGTGACAAATTTGATGAAGGCAAAAGCAAAAATGGGAATGGGATTAAAATTTAATAAAAAAAATGGACAACTACCAGCTGTTAGAGGCCGCAAAAGACGTGCCTCACTTCCGGGGGGTGTACCTAAAAAACGAGCTAAAAAATCTAACACCAAAAGTAAAAGAGTGCGGAATAGTTAATTTAGACAGTTCATCTGGCACACATTGGACAGCATATCGTAAAAATAAAGATATTGTAATTTATTTTGACCCATTTGGAATCCAACCTCCAAAAGAAGTAATTAAATATTTTGAGGGACATAAAATATTCTATACAACCGATCAAATACAAGATTTAAATAGTTCTATTTGTGGAATTTTATGTTTATCATTCATAAAAAATTTTTGTTTATAAAAATGGATTCATTTACTATAACATTTTCGGGTACAGAGCCAGAGCTAAAGTCAGTGTTCTTTCCTCCCATAGAATTAAATGATGATTATGTAATTGGATTAGTTGATTTTCAAAGTTATAATTCTATATTTAATGTGAAAAAACCTCTAAATACTTTAACATATTACAAAGTAGAGAAAAAAACATTACCAAAGGGAGAGATCTTAGTTGATGATTTAAACCAGTTATTAGATGGTAAACTTAAAGTTATAATACATAAAAATGGAGAAGCATTAATTAATACTAAAGTCAAACTTTTATTCAAAGGGCTTATTCCAAAATTAAATAAACTTAAAGGCAACAAATTAACCATTGGAGAAGGTGATGATGTTTTCTATTATGACCACAAAGCTCCAGTTACAATAGAAATTTCTGAAGGAACATATGAGGTGGTTGAGCTTGCAAAGGAAATTCAAAAGCAAATCCCAGACTTTTTCCTTACAGCTAATAATAAAACTATGAAAGCGACATTACTTTCTAGCCACGTGTTTGATTTTACAAAACCATGTTTAGGGTCTGTTTTATTGGGATTTAAAGGTGTTTCTACTCCTGGTGTACAGTTTGAATCTACAAATAAAATAAACATTAATAATGTAAATGTGATTAGAGTAAAATGTAATATTGCAAACGGGTCCTATTTAAATGGAAACAAATCACACACCATACATAGCTTTTATCCAGAAGCTCCTCCTGGCTACAAAATTATTGAAGTTCCAAGAAATATTATATATTTTCCTGTAAATAAGAGAAGTTTAGATGTTGTCAGTATTACATTTGCCGATCAGCATGACAAGGCAATTGACTTTAATGGAGAAGAAACTACAATTACTTGTCATATAAAAAAGATATGAGAATTTATAAGAATTTATCTATAAGTATACAAAATGCTAGGTTCCTACGATCAATAGGACTAAAGTTAAAATTTTCTATTAATAAAAATGGAAGATTTTCTAGATGTTACAGGGAAATCCCAATTCGACGATAGTGTGGTTAAAATTACAAATCACTCCTATGTTCCCCATAACACTTTAGCAATAAATAATTCTGATGAAATTCGAATATGTATTAATAATCAAGATTTGCTAACTCTCCCATGTAGGAGTTATCTGTATATTAAGGGAGAAATTGAAAATCATGATAAAGGTCATTTTATAAATAATGCATTTGCATTCTTATTTGATGAAATTAGATATGAAGTCGCAGGTAAAGAAATAGATATTGTAAGAAACCCAGGAATTTCTAGTCTTATGAAAATATTGAGCTCTTACAATAAAACAACTAAATTGTCAAATGTGGCATTTGATTCTGACACGAATTTAAAAGAGTTCCATAAAAGTGGCAAGTTTAGTACTTGTTTGCCATTAGAACTGTTAATGGGTGTATTTGAGGATTTTAATAAGGTATTAGTAAATGTCAAACAAGAATTGGTGTTGAAAAGATCCAAAAATGATTTGAATTGTATATTAACAACCACTAGTGCTCCAGCCAGTGGTACTGCTGATGCAATTCCCAAAATTATACTTAACTCAATTCAATGGGTGATGCCACATGTAATACCATCAGATGGGGAGAAGTTACAATTACAAAAGATGTTATTGCAAAATAAAAATTTGCAAATTGCATTTAGAAGCTTAGAGTTGCATGAACTTCCATCATATCCCAATACTACAAGACATACATGGTCAGTAAAGACATCTTCAAGTTTGGAGAAGCCTAGGTATATTATATTTGGTTTCCAAACAGCTAGGGATAATAGTGCACGAAAAAGAACTGATGAATTTGATCACTGTAAGTTAAAAAATCTCAAAGTATTTCTAAACTCTGAATATTATCCTTATAGTGATTTAAATCTCGACTTTGAAAATGGAGATGTCTCTAAAGCTTATGAGATGTTTATGAGGTTTAGAGAGACTTACTATAATACTATCCCAGATCCTATGATTAGTAGGGCTGAGTTTATGAAGAAATATCCACTAATTGTAATAGACTGTTCTAGACAGAACGAAACAGTGAAGGAAGGAATTGTTGATATTAAATTAGAGATTGAAACTGCAGAAAATGTACCAGCAAATACATCTGCATATTGTTTAATAATACATGATAAAGTGTTTGAGTACAATCCTTTGTCAAATGAGATAAATAAAATGTAAATAAAAGATGAAAAACATTCAACAAGAATTGGTTGACTCTGCAAATCAAATACGAGAGAAATATAGAGCTTTGAAACGTGGCAAGTTTCTAGAGGCTGAAGAGAGGTTCCAAACATTCCAACCTTTAATAGAGCCATTACAAGAATTAAAAAAAATCGCCAAAACAGAGAGGCCTCGAATGGAGATTCTCCCAATGACTCCATCTAGAATACCAGTGATACCAAGATTGCAACCATTACAGCAATCCACCCCACAGAAATTAGATTTTGGTCTTTTAGCATCAGACTATTTAGGAAATTACCTCAGTAAAAGTAGTATGACAGACACTACATATGGTATTAGACGAGAAGCAAATAAATTTTTTATTGGAAATAAGGAAGTTGACATTGCCAATGATGATGTTACAATTGCAAATAAAACCTACAAGGGGACAAAAGGTTTGTGGCAATTGTTAACTTTAAAAGAACCTGAGGATTATACTCCGGCTGATTTGCAAAATTATAAAGAAATTTTGGAAGCTACAAATGGACATTTAAAGAGTTACAAAGATGGTGCACCAATTTCAAGTAATAGACATACTAAATATCTTAATATAATTAAACCTCTATTTAAATCTGTTGGTGAAGGTTTGAGACAAGTGACTGGTAATAAAATAGACTATATTTATTGGGATGATCCTAATGAGCTTGTAGATAGGTTAAGACTTCTTTGGCTAAGTCGCCAAGCCGGTAACTCAGGAGTGGATAATGAAATAGATTCCATTATTGAGGAATTGAGAGAAAGTGGTATTATTTATTAAATAAAAATATGTTTATAGATAAATTTTATCGTTTATATAATCCATATAATAAGCCTGCAGAACCCAGGGCTAGTAATGAACCTACTTTGAATTTACAAGACGATAGTTGGAATTGTTTAAACCGTAAAATTGGTAATGTTAAAGATGGAGAGTTTGTAGATGATGTATCAACTTTGGGTCAGACATTAACTAGAAAAGGTGATGTCTTCTTACAAGGTAAAACTAAATATGAGTTTTTAGAATCTAAGAATAAAAATTGGAATGCTAAAAAACAGAAAATTACTAATGTGGAAAAGGGTGAAAGTTTAGATGATGTGCCCACTTTACAACAGACTTTAATACGAACAGATGGTAAATTTGTACAAGACAATAATAATTATGAATTTTTAGAATCAGAAAATGGTATTTGGAATGCTAAGAAACGGAAAATTACTAATGTGGAAAAGGGTGAAAGTTTAAATGATGTGCCCACTTTACAACAGACTTTAATACGAAAAAAAGATGGTAAATTTGTACAAGATGATAATAATTATGAATTTTTAGAATCAGAGAATGGTGTTTGGAATGCTAAAAAACAAAAACTTAGCAATTTGATGGAAGGTACAGATAGTAAAGATGCTGTGAATGTTTCACAAGTTCCAAAAATGGAAGTAGGCTATTGGAATTTTAATAATAAAAGGTTAGTACGTGTTAAACCTGCCATTGATGACACTGACTGTGTTACAAAAGAACAGACTATAACTTATAATAAAAAAGAAAAATGTTGGGATGCCAAAAATCAATTCATAAGAAATCTACCAGAGGGGGAACATTCGGATGATATTTGTCTAATGTCACAATCTATGCATTACGATGGATCAAAATTTGTATATGGAGAAAAAAATTTTAATTTGATGGAATATAATCCTGATTTATTAGTTGCTGACCCCAGATCTTTGAGTGGATTTAAGTATATAGATAATAGACCATATATACCAGAAAACTATGTATTTAAAAGAATGGAAGATAATCTATTGATTGGGGCTAATGGTGATGTATTTAGAGTTACAGGAAAGGATGATGTTATAAAAAATGAATGAAATTGCATACGAGCTTCATAAGCCTGCAAGAAAGAATTTCATTAGAAGGTCTTTTAAAGTATTGGGTATAAACGAAACCATACAAATAGATTTAGTTGATATGCAAAACTATGCTAGAGAAAATTCTGGCAATAAATATATTTTAACTTTAATAGATACATTTTCTAAAAAAGCTTATGCTGCTCCACTAAAGAATAAGACAGGGTTAGTGGTTACAGAAGCCATTAAAACCATTCTACCAAAGGGGGTTAAAAACATTCAATCTGACAATGGAAAAGAATTTTTTAATCAATATTTTAGCAAACTAATGAAAAAATTAAATATTAATCACTATCACACATTTTCTACAACTAAGGCTGCAATTGTGGAGAGGTTTCAGAGAACTTTAAAGAATTGGTTATATAGAGAATTTAGTGCTCAGGGGAGTTATAAATGGTTGGATTTACTTCCAAAGTTAATTCGAAAATATAATAATAAAGTGCATAGATCTATAGGAATGAAGCCTAACCAAGTGAATGTTAAGAATAGTAAATATGTGCATGAGAGGTTGACTTCTAAAGTAGTGCAAGTTAAAAAGCCAAGATATAAGGTAGGTGATAGCGTAAGGATTTCCAAGTATAAACATGTTTTTAGTAAAGGTTATACTCCAAATTGGACAGGGGAACTATTTACAATAGCAGAAGTTAAGAATACAAAGCCTGTGACTTATATCTTGAAAGATGAAAATGGCAATATAATCAGGGGAGGCTTCTATACAGAGGAGTTGTTAAAGACCAAGTATAAGGACATGTATTTGGTAGAGAAGGTAATTAGGAGAAAGGGTGATTCGTTGTATGTCAAATGGCTTGGGTTCCCAAGTAGCCAGAACTCATGGATTTCCACTAAGGATGTCCAAGGGAGCACATCATGAGCCGGGAGCATGCCCGAGTTCACGCACAAACCTCACATGATTTTGAAAATATACATGGGAATGGATGTGGATTTGAAATTTTAATGGAGTTTGAACATTTATATAGGCTTGTATTGGACAAGATCTAAATATAGCTGGTCTTTAAAAAAGTGGCCAAAAAATGAGCCATATTCCAGACGTGATTTTTAGTATTAACAAAAGTAGAAAATTTATATAGGGGTGTATAGGTCGAGAGCTGGGTCTTTAAAAAAGTGGCCAAAAAAATGAGCCACTCATTTTTCTCATTTTTCCCCTATAAAAAGTGCCCTAAAAGTGCCTCTAAAACGCCGAAAGTGGGGTCATATTCTGGTATTATATCTACTGTTAGAGATACACCGTTGAGATTTTGCAAACACGTTTATCTTAAGACCTATTTTTGTTTAAAATTGTACTTAAAAAATCATAAACCGTTTAAAATGGCAGCCATTTAAAATATTTGATGATAAATTTCACGAAAACCGTTAACTTTACAAACAAATTGCAGGAAACAAAAAAGGTTGTAAATTTTATTTAGTTTTCAGTGATACCTCATTTGTTAAGAATTGATAAATAATAACAGAGAAATGCCAT
Organism: Macrosteles quadrilineatus; assembly: GCF_028750875.1. NCBI lineage: Eukaryota > Metazoa > Arthropoda > Insecta > Hemiptera > Cicadellidae > Macrosteles > Macrosteles quadrilineatus. The sequence goes on along the minus strand of NW_026542596.1, from coordinate 103,396,826 downwards.
CTTTTCGTAACGCATGACTACTTTTCTCCAATGTTAATACTCCTTTTACATTGTCTAAATATCTTTACAATCATATGTTATACGTCAATAACAGGACGTTTTAAAACATAACAGCTGATTGAATCATTTTTTTTTTATTTATTAAAGTATTGTTGTCTGAACACCGAATGTCTTATAGTTAGGACATTGCCCGTTCGGATAGTGTTCTGCATACAATCTTGCCGCTCCTCTTGCACTGCCAAGAGCAATTCCAAAAAAGTAGACCATTTCACGGTACTCCTCTGATGTGTTTTCTCACATTCAGTACTAAACAGCCAACTTAATAACGTAAAAATACAATAAATAATAACTTGAACTAGGTTGTAAGAATCGTAGGCAACTAGTAGAGACTTGCAGTAATGTTTAGACAACTATACTTTTATAAATAACAAAAACAAATGATTCAATTAAGGTAAAAGTTGGTTTTTCTCACTTTTGACCCTCAAAACACAAAATTTTCCAATTTCTCTTTAGACCTTTTTAAAGAGCTTAAAAAAACAATTAATTTAGTATATAAAAGTATTTTTGTTCGGTTATAGTAACGGAGAAAATTTAAAAAATTTAAAATTTAAAATTACCATGTTATTCTTATGGAGAATATTGTTAAATGTTGTAGTTTGCTTGTATATGGATATATTTTGTATTTTGATCAAATTTATTTATTTTGTACTAAGCTGTCAATATTTTACAAAAAGCACACTTTATTAGCTTCCTTGTAGCAGCAAACCTAGTTAAACCTAATGTTATTAAAATATATTTAATTGAAAATCAATTAAGACAAATGGAAATTCGCTTAGTCGGCAGGTTTGCTGCGGCGGGGGTATTTAGAACAAAGATACCTAAATGTACTATTTCTAACTGATAATTAGTTTATAATTTATAGTGTTCTTATTTATAAAAAACACCTCACAAATTATTTTTGTGTTGTTATTCAGTTCGAAATCCATTTTATTGAACTTTTTATGATTTTTTATTTTGTCACATATTTTGCATATTGGGTCCATGAAAAGCTGAATAAACCAAACACACTAAACGGGATGACTCTTTTCTAATTTTGAATTCCATAAAGGCTGTTCCACTATGTATTTTTTTCATAAATAAGTTGGAAACCTAAATATTATCCTGGATTTTGAACATACTGTTGTGTGACTGTTGTGCATAAGAGTTTGTAAGGGTTACAATGACCTGTTCTGAGGTAGACAAGGTAGTGCATTCTGGTGGCGAGCACTCTAACTACGTCAAGTCTTTGGATCGATATGTAACAGCTTCATCATTAGGCATCCAGAGCGCAGCACTGCACGGGTCCTTTACTTTGTAGAAGATACCTTAATAACTTATGTTTAGATTTTTTAAAGCTGTAATATTGAAAATAGTATTTTGCTATAGGGTCCTCTATGATTTCCAAAGTGTTGAAATTGTTTGCAGGAGATGTTTTCATACTTTACTATGTACTTCGTACAACTTCTTTGTCGTATTTTGAAAACAGTACTGTAATATTTCAAAATTGTTGAAATACCTAACAATAAAACTACTAACAAATAAAACTACTAACAATAATTACCTTTTTTGCCTTGGGGACAATTAGTATGACAATCTGCGCCCAAACAAGTATTTAAGCTCTACATTTTGTATGTGGTTGGTATTCGCTAAGGAGGTTTTCAAGTTTTTAAGACTAAATATCTTAGAACAAGTTTGAATATCTACAATTAAATTAATATATACCTTCACTATACATTTTTCTTTTCTACTTTACTGCATAGTCTTTCACATATCACACACTTAGCACATTTAGCAGACACACAAATTTTTTATTACAATTTTAAAGCTAAGTATAACTTTAAAAGGTATATCTTGAACCGATTGTATGTAAGTCCACAAAAAAAAGCTTTATATTTATTTATTTTAGCTCATTTGGAACAAAAGTATAAAAACGTAAGAATATTTTAAGTTCAACAATACACACAGATTAAGCTTATCATTTCCAGTCAAGTGCTAAACCCTGTCTGTTGTCTCCATCTTCATCCTTAAAGAGAATAAATGCTGTAGACTACATGTTAACCCGAAATTTGACAAGTTCCTTTACCTTTACTTTTGAACTTAACATATACCTAATGTTTAAAATACACCTGCTGTACTTATTTGTTTGTTATTCTTTCAATTTATTACCTTATTAAAGTCAGGTGTGATTATTTATTTGTATTACTGTATTCTGTTTTGTTTATTACAGCTTGACTTAACCAATCAATAGTTTTATGGTTTTATTAATACTTATGAAGTCAAACGGGATGAAGCCCGTGGGTAACAGTTAGTATAAATAAATATACATTTCAACATTTATATATGCTGCTGATTGACTCAATGATAAACAAAGAATCTTGGAGAAAGTAGAATTTTGGAAATTATTTTTTAGTTATTTTATAAAAACCGCCACCTAAATGGATCCTTTTCAATCATTTATGAGCAATTATTTTAGTTGATGTAATGTTTGCTTCCTAATTTACTTCTACTATTAATTGAACTGCATAGAAAATTCAATATATTTTCCAAATAATTACTTGTAAAAGTCAAGTTAAACAATAATGTAAACTATCATTACTAACAATATCGATTTTATCTGTTAACGTACACATAAATTACGTAAATAACATAAACATAAAAAAACATAAATATCATGTACATAAATTATAATACCATATGCTTTTCACGCACAAACTAACATTAACGTTCGTTTACGACAAAGGTGTATATGAAATACAAAAGTTTTCCTGATAAGAATAAAAGAGGTAAAAAGAGCGGAAGTAGAGTGTTATCAGAGCAGGCGGACACACATTGTTGTCTTATCTTTAATTTCCGTTTAGAGAGACATCAGGTAGCGTGTAAAAACACACACCCTTTCTCCGCCCTTCCAACTAAAGGTCTGGCCCTTCTAACTTTTTATTGTCGTAGCCCTTTAGTCTTTAGAGTGGAAGTAGACATTGGACATAAACCGAAGATAAATAGTTCATAAAGTGGTATTCTAAGGGAAAAAAGAATAGTATATGTTTCGTATATGCATAGTATATGCATATATGAATAGTATATGCACCCTCTCTCCACCCTTCCAACTAAAGGTCTGGCCCTTCTAACTTTTTACTGTCGTAGCCCTTTAGTCTTTAGAGAGGAAGTAGATTTTGGATATAAACAGAAGATAAAAACGTTCATAAAGTGGTATTCTAAGGGAAAAAAGAATAGTATATGTTTTGACCACAAATAGAAATGTAAGAAATTATGAACATTTTATTAAGAATTTTATTAATAGATTAAATAAATCTATAAGAATAATTTTCCAAGAGTAAAATTACCTTTCTATCCTTATGGTCTTTTAGCGTGATATAACAAACTTTGTGTGTTTTTAAAACTCGACGATCTCGCAAGAGTGACACGAAGAGCCTGAAAAGATGAGGTTATAACCTCGAAACCGGTAGCTGCTCACTACAAAATTTAGGATCGCAGACGGAATCAGGTAATTTTATACAATTTAATGTTCAAGAAGTGATCCTGGGCCAAAGAACATCGATATAACAATTAACTGCGCCCACACAATTTAAGCATTAGATTTGGTATTTGATTGGTATACGCTAGGGAGGTTTTCGAGTGTTTAAGACTAAATCTTAGAACAAGTTTGAATTTCTACAATTAAATTCTACAACTCAATCATTTTCTAATTCATTCTATATAGTCGGGTTTAACGTTGGTTTTAACAGAGCTCTTTATGTGGATTTTATTAACAGTATACAATTTTCTCAAACTATATAATCTTATCTCCTAACACATTTTTTAATTAATTCTTTCCAACCCACATACTACAGATTACTTAAGTCTACTAGAATAAAATGTAAACTCCTAATAAAGATAATAGCATTATTATTTGTTAAATAATTCCTAAATATGGGAAACCAATGTTATATAAGTTAAAACCCCTTTGATTATTGATTCTCTTCAAATCTTACTACATCTGTTTGAATGATTAAATTTTCTAAGCGAAATTTTTAGACTACTTACTATTTTTCTACTGTAACTGTTTCTACTCCATTGATGAATGTATATAGGAGTTTAAAAGGTAAATCCCTTCCACCATTCGGTTTTAAATCATTAAAGTATTTTCATTTTGTGTGTAACAATGGACTTTAGAATTATAAACTTATTTCTTTGTATGACGCCAGCAACTGCTAGTCAAATATAGATACAAGAAGTTTTAAGTAAGCAAGAAATTCTAATAGCAATGTACTGTACTGTATCGCGTATTTCTCAGTAGTAGTGTACGAAAAGGCCGCTTAAAGCAGCACTTGCTTATTGAAATATAGTTCACAATATTTGTACATGTACTAGTTTAATGTTTTTAATTTTATTGTTTCAAAAAAAATTATCATAGCAAGATTTTCTATTTTACAGACCAAAATCATTTTACCTCATATAAAAATATACGAGTAAAAAATAGAGCGGATTATATGCTTGAGTGTACAGGTAATTTAATAATGAATCATGTGTGACAGCAAACTGCTAGTATATTTAAAAAAATCAGTATCTTTTCAGAAACGTATTATATTTTCTATCTGACGAAGTTGAAATAATTAAGCCTATGTATAGTTTTCGGATCCTGTTTGCAGACAGATATTCTTTTAAAACAATTAAATTTCAACTTAATTCAAATTGCTATTTCAGCCACAAATGAAAAAAAATTAAAACTTAATAATATAATATATGTTTAAGCTATTGTTTTATTTTTTATTCTACAAACATATAATAACCGATGTTCATTTAAACCATCGTGTAGAGCTAAAAAAACAAATAGTTCCGTATAATGAAGCTATTATTTGCCTTATTAGGCCATCATTTAAAAACATACATTATAATTTTGCATGTTTTCTTTATGGGTAAAAGTAAACTGTTGTAATTTGTTTATAGATATATTTTGATCACAGATAGCAAAATCATTTATGTTTTACTGTACTACTGTTTTACAAAAAATTACTTTTTTCTTCTCTTTAGAGGCAAACGTAATAACTCGTTAAATCTAATGTTATTTAAATATGGAATACATTCGACAAGCCAAATTAAATATTTCACTAAAATCCAATCAGCAAAATGTTTCTAAACCGGGGTTATTTTATATTCTTTTTGGTTATATATCTATATATCTTCTATTATATATATATATCTTCTATTTATTATTTTATATTCTTATTTATAATGATATCTGATATAAATATTTTTATTGCCAGAAAATATTACCTGCGACCTAATATGCCTAATGACAAAAGCTTTATCATCATAGTTCATGTAAAATTTATAAATTGATATTATTTGTCAATTCAAAAGTTTTGGAAATTTTATACTATTTGACTGACAGTTTTTGGTCGTTTTCTTTATGAAGACTATATACACTATTATTAAATTTAACATTGTATAACTCTGTAAGGAACGATCCAAACCCAGGTCTTGTTACTTTCAAGTCAACCTGTTGTTAAAAACCATCATTATTTGATAACCCGAGGACATATGACATCTGGTTCTGGTTGTGATCACACAGAATCGAACCAGAGTACTTCAGATTCTAAGGTGATCACTATAACCACTCCCCTACTCAGCATGCTGTTGCTTCAGTTTTACCTATATGTGGAATGAACCAATAAAACTGCCCTACCTTAAATTATACAAGTTATTAGATGACAATAATTGTAAAAAAAACAATACTGTACAAATATATTGAAATTAGGTATTTTTTATGTGATTGTGCTGTTGTAAAATAAAATTCACACAATCCAACGAATATGATATTTCATCTACCTAATATTACTACATTAAAAATTATTTTGGACAATAAAAAAAAGGAATTTCGTGATAAATATACGTAAAAAAATATTAACTAAACCAACAGTTATGATACAGTTAGTTATGTATCAACACAAAGGCCTCGCATAATTACCCCTCGTAAAATATGCAATAAAAGTAAAAGTGTTTAACAATTCCAGCGAGAACGCTTGGCCGAGGCGAAGCGAATTATTTTAATATTCATTTTCCCCGTTTTAATTAACCGAGTCTTATAAAAGATTCTGAGAATAAGAGCGAGACGGAATTGTCCAAAAAGTAATAAAAATAAGACGCTTTGAGAAAGAACGAGCAGAGGGGAATTTTATCGTTCAGGAGAAATTTACAAAAGACTGCAGGGGAAACGAACGGGGAAGGGGTATAAAAAGGCAAACTGTAGTTTTTTCATTCCTCAGATCGGGGGATGAGACTGGCAATTAGTTCCAAGATAAATGAATCTTCTTACTTTCAAAAGAAAGGGGGAGGGGAACACAAGATGCTTTAATGCTACATTTTTCTTCCGTTTTTCCCTTTGGCCCCGACCAGTGGGGGGAGGGAGGGGGTGGCCGCTCTTGCAGAACTCAACAATCAGAAAGTCTCCCAGCAATAACCTCGGTGACCACAAAATTACTTGATACTGGATATATCATATTAGGACATCTCTGTATATTTTCCCACTTCTTAAATGAAGATTCTTGGATAGTTTAGAATATGCATGTGCCAAATCAGTATTACAATTAATTCCTCGCATGCCTTCAAGATGCAATCTTCAACTTTTCTTTAGTTGTATAGTTAAATTCAAGTGCAATGCTTAGTATGAATAGTTTGCGGAAATATTTTAATTTTGTTAATAGCATTTAGTTTTTTCATCCATATATAAATCCCCAAGTACCCATGAACTTTTGAAAAGTTCCCCCATATACTATATACTTAAAATGTTAGTCATGACGAGAAACCTTGCGCAAAACTATCCATTATTTCATAAATTGCCCTTTAAGGTCGTCATTCCTTTATAAAGGGAACTTTCTATATATCTTATGTTAAAAAATACCTCAGCTGTACTTATTTGTATGTTATTCTTTTAATTTGTTACCTTATTAAAATCAGGTGTGATTGTGTGTTTGTATTACTGTATTCGTTTTTTTTTTATTTCAGCTTAATTTAACCATCAATAGTTGGTAACAGCAAGTTACAATTAAAGTTTAAACAGGGGGACCTTTTTACATTACTTTAAATATCACAATATGATTCTAAAATAAAGACATCACCATGAAAAATATTAATAAGGTTATAGCCAAAAGTGATTACATTTGCATACGATCATCTTTCTTTTTTATGTTGGTGTATAATTCTGTTCCCTGATTATTTTATAATCTTTATATCGTTACAATTTTTTTTAAACGTGTTATTTATATATCGAAAATATCTACACTTTATCGATCCATTCAAAATAAAATTGCACATCCCTTACCTAAAAGACCAGCGAGAATAGCGTTAGAGAATAGCGTTATTTTAGTAATCCAAGTTTTTAATTGTTGATTCCCTTTAATGTCTATTTTTGCTACAAAACTCTAAAAAGTACCGAATAGGATTTCAATAAATATGACTGCAACTGCTGTTTTTTTAATTTGGCTCGAACTAAATTGTAGGATAGCATGATGATAAAAAACAGCTTACCTTAGCCAATACAATGCTATCATAAGGGTAGCATACAATGCTTTACACCTCGTATTATATAGGTGTCGGTATTGCATCGATTATGTCTCATAGAGCAACCCCCACAATACCATTGCGGAGTGTGTAATACGACAAATGAACGAGACGGTTAGTCATATATATGGTTTTAGTTGTATAAAAGTTTTAGGTTTTAAAATAAGACACTTATCTTATAAATAATTGTGCTATACTTAAGTTTTTTACAACTTGAAAAATATTTATATACAAAGTTATTGTTTTAAAAGTATCATTAAGTTAGTAATTTACAATGTTTTTCATTGGTCAGTTTAAGAAAAAAATATACCAAAAGAATTGTAATTGAACTACCAAAGCTATACTTTACTATGTTAACATGAATTTCATGTTATTTGTCATGATACTAATTTACATCTACAAATAAAATATTATACATGTGTAAGTATAGTTGAAACTGTAAGCTATACTAATTCTTTACAGTAACTAGTATAAACAGATTATGGGAAATACTTAAATAACAGCTCCATGAATAGTTAATCTACAATACCAATAGTTAGAAATAAAATTATGTACTTTCGGTGACCGTAAGATAAAATACGGATAAGATAAAACAATATGGCAGCCATGCAGAGTTTACAGCTACCATAACGTCTTCATTTTATCTGGAGTGTATAACCCCCCCCCCCTTGGAGCCTGTAGAGCCTAAGCATTAATGGGGGCGAAAATAAGGCTGTAAAAACTTGGAGTGAAATCTGCAGCATAAAATGTTTGTTGTGATCTTGCAAACATTTTTATTGCAAACAGTAAAATTACTGGAGCCGCTGTGCTACAGTTTATTCCTACGAGTTTAACTACCAGCCCAAGTAACTGATATAAGTTATTCTATTGTTTTTACGCTCGAAACTGTATCTTTGTAGATGTTATTTAACCATAAATTTATCGAGCAATTGAATCATGTTTTGTGATTAGCAAGTCAAATCACGTAGATTTGTTCACACTTGTTATTTTCCCATTATATGAATCTAAGGAATATAAAAAGTGTTATGAAACAGGCAGGAAACCTAATATACTAATATACTGACCTTTTCAACAAATAAATAAATAGGTTCACGTTTATTAATTATTTTATTAAAAAATGTATGTAGACGAATGATAAGGTTTGCATGAATGCTGTTTAAATGTAAAAGTTTATTTTCATAGACAAAAAACAATTAATATAGACCGTCAGCCGTGCTGCGGTTACCATGGTTACCGTAGGTTCTGGCACACACCGCTGGGAGTGCCATGTAGTTACGTAGCGCGTACGCTATAACTTTATGGTGCTCCCAGCGGTGTGCACCATAACCTATGGTAACCATGGTAACGGCAGCACGGCTGATGGTCTATAATTAAATCTTTTTGTCTATGGTATTATAATGTGAACAGTAATGTTTTCAGTATTTTTAAATTATTAATAATTACATTTTAAGAAGTTTTTTAAGCTATGTATAATTTTAAAGTCTATTCCATACGTATTAAAAAATCTGCATATTATTTTGTTTGTACTATATGAGTATAAGAATGCTAACAAATAAGTAACCATCACTAATTTTTGGTATATCGTCACAATAAATTTCACTTAACATAAAATAATTAAAAAATCCTGACTGCTAATAAAACTTTAAGTTTTACAGACAGGCTACTAATTAACTATAAATACCACATTGTTACTAGCAACAATAGTATAATTTCAAATAATCGTTGTCTTCTAATATACGTTTTATATGTATAACTAACACATATATGTAATATGCTTGGATAATTAAATGTTCCTTATAATGTTTAGAGTATTTAGTACATATATTTAACCTATATTGTATACAAATTTATTGCTTGAGCACCAAATTCATAATTTTCTCTGTTATCTTGAACTAATTTACCAGCACTTCTACATCTTACTAAATCACTCAAGTAAATAACTCAGGTTTTAACAGCTTGAGGAATGATTTGCAGCTGGAAAGTGCATCGGATGATGGCAAGAAAACATAAAACGTGGATCGTAAAGTAACTGCAACATTGCAGCTAACAGGTGGTATTTTACACATCAGTTACTGGAAGCAACAAATTAACAAGGGAATATCGCGCCTAGCAGTAAAACCGTGCACTTATTGTGTTACTCCTTGGAATATAGATACATGTTGTAGTAGACGTTGCATAACCATGTTAAAGTTCTAACTCATACATATTCGGTGTTAAGTATCTATTATTTTTTTGCATGATATGATCGACTGTCGTCTCTAAACACACCAAAACACACAAAAAGTGTCATAATATAGAGCTTATGAAATATTAAATATTATTTTTTGTAAATAATCAAAAATAAGTTTTTATTTCTGTTGACTGTTACTAAAATGGTGTTGAAAAACGCTCTCAGTAAGATGATTCTACGAGAGTTTAAGGTTACAAGAAAACACCATTGTAACAGTTTTGTTTTACAGTTTTATTTAGGTGATAATGAAATCGTGTTTACTTTCGTGCGAGTGACTTAATTTTGCTAATGTGCATGATCCATACCGCCTTCTGTTCTAATTTTTGTGCCAATACTTATTCTACATATTCTCGTAGAAGTGACCACATGTTTATTTTGCCTGATCGAAACCATAACACGTTCGCGTCTGGCGCGAGGGAAGTCTTGAGGCCTGAGTCATATGAGGATATATATATAAATAAATAACATTTTATATATTTGTTTACTCGTATATTGTTTTTACAATGTTAATTTTAATTCCTTCTTTCTGTCGCAACATAATAATTGTTTTCTTTGTATAGTTTGTGTTATTAATACTTCCAACCTTTATGTTTGATAGTATATCATCACTAGGGCCCAAAGTGTCTCTTTTCGGCCCAAGCTCAAGTTTAACGACTAAGTCGAGGTCATATTACACCATTATATGAACAAACAAACCATGTTACAAAATTAAAATATTTTTTATTTAGTTATTAAGTAACCTCTCAAAAGTACTCCTAACTTGTTTTCAATTCAATTTGCTAGTGGAAACAAGCAGCTGTTTAGTAAGTGATTTAATCGTTTCTTCTATTACGATTGTGTTAGTGTACATTATACCATCGATATGTCGAACTATTTATAATAAGGCAACAATAAACTAAAATCGATTAAACAATCAATACATACTTTCGATAGATGCGATTTATCAAAATAGAAATTTACATCTGAGTTGGCAACAGCTGATTCTTACTTTCTAGGGGTTAAAAACGCTCTTTACTCCCTATGCAACGCATGGATTAAATTTTTTTTACTGCAGTATGACGAAAAAATAACAATCGTAATTGATGGTTTGGAGTGATATTTTAGACAAAACTATCACAGAATTTATTCATTTCACTCAAATCTAGAACATATGACATCTTTACATAAATGTCCTAAAAGATAATACAAATACACAAATCCATCATATATTTTTCCATTCCCAGTTGTGTTTAAATCCTCTAGTCGATCCAATCTTAACTCTCGAGTCCCCAAGTTGAGTGTAAAAGAATACGACAACTGCAGATAATTAGCACGATTGTCAACAAGTCAAGCTTCCAATTAAATGGTTCCAATTAAAGAGACTGAAAACAAAATAATCAGGGGCGTCTCAGTTTTTCTACGAGCCTTCCTTGTTCAACGAAAAACTAATTACAAACTCCATTCTATCACATTTTGTGCTCTATCTCTACCCGTCCACTTTAGGTTTTATCATTGTCGATTTAAACTAGAAGCTTTAAACTCTCTTATTCCTACCCCTTTTTAATGTTCCCCCTCTTCTCCTTTTGTGCTAATTAAAAGTCGTTTGACCCCTAAAGGTAGGGAAGTGCATAAAAATGTCTCAAAGACAACGTCGATAGCCTTTTGTTGCTAATGAGTGAGGAAAGGCCAAGACTGATATTAGCGTAAACGTAAACTGATGCTCAAGTGATCTCAGTTGACTTAACTGACGATAATCTTGTAAACATTGTGTACATTCTATATAGACACACTGCTAACTGTAGTCTTGGTGTTAACACTTACAAGTAATTTCAGTAGTTTCCTACTTCAATTCATCATGTAACTATCGACAACTCAGTGCTGTATGAAATTTCCTACTGCATTACTAGAATGTTATAAGCCAAAATAAAATCTTATAACTTGATATTACAGTAACAAAATAACGTAGCGGATCTTTCGTTCTTGAAAATTTACTCCCAACTGTTTAAAATCTCAAGGTTTCGTTTATAATCGACCTTTTTTATGCTATCGCAAATTATGATACGAGAAAAATATAAAATAAGTCTAACTAGAATGTATTAATCAGCTAACTTTATTGATTCAATTTTCAAGTCAAGATTGTTAAAAGGTATCAACACATTGAGCTATTGCAAAGGTATGACGTGCAGCTGGTCTATTGGAAAGAGCCTAAGGCCTAAGCCTTCGGTACAGGGATCTTAGGTTCAAATTCAGCAGATTACCATTGTAATTGAGAATTCAAGTGTTATATACCTTGGTGAGTGGTTCGGAGCCCACAATATGATGTTTGCAGACCAACCAGATAGGAATTAAGAAGGATAATTTAGGGGGATAAAACTTTTCTTGTATTAGAAATCTCCCTCCACTAAATTCATACATTTATGAGCATGCATATGAAACATATTATATTTCCTTGTTTCATTACACAACTATTACCAGCTATTTACAATTATATTATGTAGGAGAAGTCCATGATTAAAGGATATACATTATATTTTACCGTCAAAATAAAATTAGGAATTTAAATTATAGCAAACAAAAATAGATTTGAGCCTACAAACAATCAAGTTGAATAACTTTGTGTATAAATCGGAATAAATGTGACAGGCGAGTTCTCGTTTTGTTATTCTGAGGCCGAAGCAGAAGAAATAATGGTGAATACTGCGAGTTTTTGATGCTAAACAAAGCGCCAGCATCTTTCATTTCAGTTTATTAATGCCGTTTCATTTCCATAAATAAAGAGAAACTAATAAAAAAGGGGGAAGAAGCAAGGGCGAGGAATTGACTCTCGGAAAAGGGGTGGAAAATGAAATAGGAGGGGGGGAAAAAATAATTATCTTACATTTCTAAGAGAATAACAGCAAATGTAAGAGAGTCGGACTTCTGCGGGGGGAGGGGGGGACAAACGGAATATAAAAACCAACTGAGGAAACAAGAGAAGACATTTTATAAATATATAAAACGGCTAATAGCCGCTGAACTGACAAAGACGGCGAAGTTTGGAACAAAAATGTGGAGTTGAATCTTGTAGTGGGTTGTTTTGATGGGGTGACTTCTGCCTCGCCTACCCCAACGCTCTCTGACACACACACGCACACACGCACACGCACACACACACGCTCGCGAGGATTTGTATGTGACCCAGATAAAGGTATTAACCTATACGGGACAACCTTTCAACACGATGTAAATACTATATCTCAGATGAACTTATATAGATTACTATACATCTACAGAGAAACACTGCTATTACCAAGATATGTTTTATTCTAATTTAAATAAACTTAAATCAAATTGATTCCGAAAAAAAATAATTTTTATTTTAAAACGCAGCTCAAACTTGTTTAAACCCATGTAAATAATAACGTATAACTACTTTTTTTTATAAAACTGATATTTATCTGTAAGACTCTATTGAATAACTATAATCAATGTGAATCACTTTTTTACGTTATGTAAGCACTTTTTGACATTATAAAGTCAGTTTAACAGCTATCACATGCATCAAATTGATGAAAAGATTGTTGTATTAATAATTTGGAAATATGATGTTAAGGGATAGTAGCGTTATAACTAAGGATTTCAATGTTTGGGGCAGTATATTTCAGGTTTTAACCTAGCACATTTACTATGTTATTAGGATCAATATTATAAGGTATCTTAACTACAATAACATTAAACCAGATATAGATCTGTGCACCAATAAATTTGAGATGATCGAAAATGAAGTAAAGAAATAAAGAATACTAACATATAAACTTGTTTTTCATTAAATTATATCTCACAGTACGTTTAACTTGGGCTGTTAAACAAACAACTACAGATATATATTAGCCAAAATAAACAGTACTGAAACTGAATCAGCTGTAGTTGCCTTCTCGATCAGCTGATTCAATAGGTGATTGTTGCCACGGCTTTGCGTTCATTACTTCTTTCTTATTTGAGGTTAGTTTTTGTTAACATGGTGCTAACAACTTTAGAAAAAACTTTTATCGTAGAGCATTATTTTCGCTCATACGGAATTGGACGGGTGGACCAAGCTTCAAACTTTCCTTACCCAGCCCACTCCCCCGATCTTACAACACCGGATGCTTACGTGTGGGGAATGTTGAAAGAAAACATCTTCCGAGAGGACCCACCATCTACCATCGTTCAACTCAAAGAAAAAATAACCATGTGTATTAGGATAATGGAACAACCCCTATTCATAAAAATGGTGCAAAACCTACAAGAACGGTACGAGTGTTGCCTCAAACTGAACGGGGCTCATATTGAACATGTTATTACCCGTGTTTAGCCGATTTTGCTTCCTTTGACTTATATGTATTCTTAAAATTTATACATAAAATTAAAGTATTACCATTAAAATTATTAAAAGTATTTCAGTACTGTTTATTTTGGCTAATACTGTATTATAAGCATTTGGAAAATAGTGTTAATGCATAAGATGTAAGGAAACATTTAGCTGTACTGTTGCTAAATCATTACTGTAGTTATACTCAATCAAGTTTATACTGTATAATATTAGGCTTCTAAAACAAGTACGAAAATATTAATGGTTTTCTCTAATATTTTAACAGATATTATTCTATGAATTAATTTTTTTTACAATGGATAAACCGCAAACCTCATTTATACAGCAAACTTTCTTTTGGCATTCCCGGAGGGCACAGTGAGTTATCGGGTAAGAATCATCCTGAAGGAGTCTTAAGTCAATAATGGGGCGCCTGACGATTCTCCCCTCGTTTTTTACAAGGGGTTGTTCGTTTCTTCCCGCTATAATTTCTCTTTTTCGATTTTTCTGCTTCATCTTGATTTTGTTTCTCCCTCCTTACGCAATTTCTCCATTTTCTCGCCGTACCAGTCTGGCCACTGGATGGGAAGTAATGGACCCTCGTCGAGGGGCGCTCAATCTAATTCAGTCTGCAATTTGGAAAGAATGTTATTAAAGAATGGTATCGTACGTGATAGCGGAGCCAAATGTAAATCGCTTGTTGAAAATGTTATTGCAAATCGTGCATTCTTATAAGCTTGTAACATTGGACAGAACAATCTTTTGGTTTGTCACTGCGACTTAATCAACAGTATACAGATCTGAAATAGGTTAGAAAGCAAGTTTGGGAGAAAATCATATTGTAGGTACTTGTTCATAATAACCAATCAATGTGAAAAGACTAATAAATTGCTTTTTAAGTTAAAGCACTGTTTATATAAAACTCCATTTATGTTTATATAAATATTTTTGGCCTTGTAAGAAGACTTTTAAAAAGTATTGTTGCTTGATCCTCCTACGAACTTTTAACGATCCTAAAAGGTTTAAAATTTTTCAGAGCTTGCTGTCAACTTTTGGATTCAAGTTTTTATATGAATTTAATTATGCAAATATTTTACCACATTTACACCATTGAGGTTATGGACACAAAAATCAAATTTCACAAAAACTTGTAGGTAGACACGTTTTGTAAAATTGATAAAAAGTATAGTAGCACATTTCAATATCAGATGTGTAATTCAAGAAGGACCTACTCTATTGTCAACACCAAACGGTCACCGTTTAATTTAGTTTGGCCTCTTCCAACCTGAATTTACCGAAAAATAGCTATTATGTCACTCATCACGACCGATACTTTGCATAATCTATCATGTCCTTCCTTCAACAAAAATAAATAAATGACGTTTTATTTTGTAGTGTTTCATAATTTTTGATTTGCTTATTGTTAGTCTCTACTTCGTTAATATTTATTGTATTATTGTTCCTGCATGTTAACTAGTCTTTATTGCCACTTGCTGTGGTATTTATCATATATTTATTTCTCAACTTTGTTTTGTTAATTAAGTGTAGGTAGTAGCTTTGACTATTATTACGTCATCTTTTTTTGGCCATCTGTATAAATTGCAATGTAAAATGTAAAATGGTGTTTACCGTATACAAATAATTAAATAAATTAAAATTAAATTAAATTTTTAACTTATGTATTCAAACAAAATTTTAAAGCCTAAACATCCACGTGACACACTCGATACACGATTATTTATTATGAACGATTTCTTTATCATTCACACATTGCAGCCACGCCGTTTACATCTTAACGAGTTAACGAAGAAAAGCGACTCAGCGACTGATGAGAATTCTTAACCTTTACAAAATATCTTGGGAGGGAAGGGGTACGTCAGGGCAAATTAATGACTATCAGAGATAAAAAGAGAAAAAGACAAACGGGGATGCGAGGGAGGCCCGATATTTCACAGCTCACTCAGACAATGTCGCCGTCCTTAAATAGGCTATTAGTATTTCTATGGGAAATTCTCAAACAAAAACTGTCTACCCTGGTGATTATGAAGATTAGACTATTATTTCCTCCAAGGGAAGACACGGGATTGCGGGGGGTTTTAAAACTTGTCTAAACGCTCCGGAGGGGGCGAGGTAAAAATGTTGAAAACTGCGACAAAGACTTCTCGGAAATCGAGCGATGATCGCTCTCATAATTATTCGCTATCGTTATAATTATTTCCGGGCGAGAGGAGCTCTTGATGAAAAATACAAAGACAAAGAGAACTATTAGCACGGCGGAGCGTTGATTTAAACTCCCAACAAACTTTGTTGTTACCGAAAAATTAGATGTAAGTTTTACAAGTGAAGGAAAGTGCTGGGAAAGTTAAGAGGATAAAATGTGTAAACTTATAGATTAGTGATAGGCCGGGCCAGGTTGGCGGCGCCGCTTCTTTAAGTGTTTTTGTGAAACCGAAAGTTTTAGTTGGTTGAAAACCCTCTTTATAATCTTCTTTCATCGGTAACAGTTTACACCAAAAGATTTTGTTGAAGTAGTTTGTTCTTTATTGATTAAACTTAAAAGTTATATTCAGTGAACATAACATGTTAGTCAAGGATAAAGATTTTTTTAATTATTAAAGCCAGTTTAGGTGAAAACAAATTAAAGGTTGTTACAAACAAAAATGTTACTTGGATTATCCAACATTCATGTTAAACATCAATGTACGCAAATAATAATTTTCCTATATTGTTTAAACCAATATTTAATAACTAACTTGTTAACATATTATAAATATTTTCATACTTTTTTAATATTTTGACACGATATATTTGTAAGAAACGAGAAAAAACACTCGACAACACAAGAGTCAATTTCATCACGATTAAACTGTCCTTGAGTTATGTATAATATTTAGAGTTATTTAATAGTGCGAACGCATGTGAGTTTCTTAAACGTATTTGTAAACCTTGCAATATAATTAACTTAATAGTTTACTTAATGTTTATCAAAACTTTTTTTAAGTAAAAAATCTAATATGGCGATACTATGATAAAATATTATTACTTTTTCTCAATATAAGTAAGTAAGCAACCTAGGTTAAGGTAGCATGAATGCATGTAGAGAGTCTTGTTTCATTTTTTTACATATATACAATCTTTTTCAACTATCAATACCTCGGATATGATGCAACAAATTATAATGTATAATATACTAATTCAGCTTTTGGAATTCTCTGCGACTTTTTAAACAACAGAATATTCATATTCAGATAACTTAAGCGTTTCAACACTTTAAAAATAACTCTATTAAAGTATTGTATTTGCTGAAACACTAGTCTAAATGACCAAGTTCGACGATGCATTTCAATAGCTAGTAAATATTCAACACAAATTTGATTAATTTATGTTGTAGCACATACTAAAACTGGAGCATACAATGTTATAATGTTCTTACACAGGCTTTTAAGCCTTATTTCTCGTTGAGAAGCTACAACGAAATTTCAAATAAAGTATAATTTGAAAATACTAATGTGAGCTGAGATGAGTGTAATAGGGCAGAAAGCAAGGAATGTAGCTGAGATTAATAATGTTGCCGTTCATTCTGAAACGCGAGCATTAAAACAACAAATGCGGGGCGATATTTCTCCGTATAAAAGGAAATACTGGCAGTATAATTTATAAAATATCAAGATAATATGAGACAAAGGAATGACCGGCATAGCTGTTTGTTGCTTTCCACTGCGCTTCTTCATTTTAAATTTTATTAAGACGAAAGAAAGCAATAAAAAGAGCGGAGCCAGGCTCAGAATTCCCGATTCTCCCCCTCATTTTATTTCCCTTTGTTCTTTTTTAACTTGTAGAAATTGCCACCCGCCCCTCTCCTTAAATTTAAAGTAGTGCGCAACTTTTCATTGCTCCCTCCTTCCATCTCGGTTTATAGGTTTGCTTTCGTCAATATAAAGCTTGTTTGTTCGCAATTTGAGTTGTATATAGACAAACGTTGCCTGTGAAAATGCATTAGGAATATAGAACATTTAGAAACTAGTTCTCAAATGTTATTAAGAGTTGAAATTAAATAACAATCCCTCGGATCTTCTGGACATGAAAATACCTTCTTGGTATATGTTGTAAGGCTAGCGTAGTCGCCCACTCTTCTAAATTTAAAGACGAATACTAAAACTACAGTGTACTAGACACACAAGAGACGGATAACTACGAACAAATATAAAAATAATGTTATTAGTAAGGATGCAAAACTATTCCCCTAAACTGACTTAATCCTAGTAACAAGATCACTGCCTCACTTTTCTTATGCAGACCTACCAATTCTTCTGGGAAAACATAAGCCAATGATGTTGTGTTTCATACTTTAAGACTTGCTCCACGGATACAAGACTGAGTCCATGGGTACAACTCACCTGATTGCAGGGAAGAAAGCTAAGTCCACAGAAAATTCACTCTACGAAATATGTTAAACAGGTCTGGTATCAAGAAGTTATCGCTATCTTGAAATACTTGTGATAATTTTATAGGACTAACTATGATGATACCTCTATATCTTACCGATATGAAGATCCTACAAGGAAACGCCTAATAAGATGAATCATGAATATTCTAGATGCTGTGATATATGTGGTCATTCATGAACGTAATGCGAACATATACACATTAAACAGCACAAGGAGATGCTATTGATTAATTGAGAGGAATAGTGTAGTAGGTGCATTTTAAGCCCAGATACAACACAAACAAAAATAGTTGAGGAAGTATAAACGAAGAAGTATAAGATGGAATAAGTAGAAGGAAGTATTTCTTTGATATTCATTTAATTTTTACCTTCCCGAATGTATTGATGTGATTGATTGAGATCTGCACATTGTCAAGAACGCTAAGGTAGTTCATGAATTTAGCAAGTTTCGTCAGCTAAAAAAAAGATAACAACTATTTAGCTATTTTTTAACCATTTGACCTTAAAAATCTTAATTTGTGCCATTTCATAAAATATTTTCCAAACAAAAACTTCGTACACTTAGCACATAAATGTGAACCATTATCACGACTAGGTCTACCCTTTCGATGAGATTTCCCCTAGAATGACAAAATTTACTTACACTCAAGGCCCCTCCATATTTCGAGCGGCCAAATTATGCACAATTACCCCGCAATATGTCAAAGACTCTCTCCTTAAACTGTATAAATATTGATGTGGGCTGCCCCCATTCTAATTACGGGGTCCCAAGACGCCAAATCCGGGGCCCATTATGAGACAATGCAGCTCCTCATTTCTTCCCCCGTTTTATTCAAATTCCTTTTAGCCCGTCGTGGGGTAGTGCAAATTGCTAATTCGGAACGACGGACATTGATGAGTCTAAAAGGCCGTCTTAAATCTGCGAGCTCCGGAGAAAACGGCAAGAATACAAAGTAAAACCGGCAATCGATCGGGCGATCAACTTTTTAATCCTTTGTCGAGCTTTTATCCGGTTCCCAAAGGGGTTTTTTGCTTTAAATTTTCTTGGAGTTGAAAGCAAAGTTTGGTAGAAATAATGAATCTTGCTAACCAAAGAAAAAAGGTGTTTTCAAGAGGTTTTATACAGTTAATGGATATTTAAATTAAAAAATGGTAGCCAACAATTTTTTCGTAAAAAAGGTTTGTCATTTTCAACTTAACATTTTAGTAAAATGAAACAATAATAGTATGTTTCGATTAATAATATCTGTTTCATTGCTGATCATTGTTGTGTGGTTAACTCTTTCTAAATGATTCTTCTACACAAGAATTTTTTGAGGAAGTAATTTTTAGCTTTGGAGAACACTTATTTAGACTAGTTCTCTTATAGTGTTACCCTATCGTATATTTACATCTTACATCCATTTCGTGACTTGTGTAATAATTTGATACGTCAATTTAATTGCTAAAATTACATTATTTGTTTAATTAGTATGCGAAGCGGCACTTTGCTGCACGTGGGATAAATGTTTTATGTTTGTTTTTTGGAAAGTTTCTCGAGTGCAGCAAAGACACTTTGAGCTCGTGTTACACAGTTACTATAAAGCAAGAAATCATTAGTCTTTTAAACACTAAACAACATGTTTTAGGTTAGGTTAAATACAAGCGTTGAACGAAATGGTAAACACTGTACCAGCTGATCGTAGTATATTTACTTGTTGCCAACTTGTTTTCAAGCGTACACTTATTACGTTCCTAATAAAAGCACATTGTAGGGCGTTTGGTTGGAATACTGGAGTGCTGTAAAGTAAAATGAGAGCGGTAAAAGTATGTAAATATAGCAATTTGTTACTTTTTGTCATATAAGCAGTACAAGAAATTCCGCTATGTCAGGTAACTGTGAGAAAAATATGTTCAACCAATTACGTAGCTCATTGAACTCAACTACATGAATGTACGAATATTTCTTATCGTCAAACGTTTCTAATAAATCTTCACAAACGAAAAATCCTTTGAAACCCCCTATAACTATTAACAAAAATATTCCACGCATCGCCGCCCAAATCTTAACCTCCTTGACGGACCCCGATTAATTATTTCTCACACATTGTTTGATCGGAAGCGGCGCGGAAGCCGGAACTATTGTCCGAAGTAAGACAATGTAGCGGATCCGAAGTAACGGTCCGAGGGGCCGTGGGCCGGGGGCTACGCCCAGGTGTGCCCGGGTCCATCTGGCCACTGGACGGACGGGTTTGGGAACGGGTTTTGGCCGAGGGGATGCTCGCCCCTGTCCACTTGGGTACAGTCAGTCGCTCGCTAATTATCGCAGCTGGGATAGCTGTGAATGGGATGGGTAAATGAATATGTTCGTGAAATAAAAGACGTCCTCTACACGACGTTCTTATATTACAACTATTTAGAAGACAGTAAACGTGTAAAATAAGTTACAGCGTTTAAGACAATATTCCAAGACGTTTGGGGATCTGGAATACATTCAGAATCTTACGTAAACCGGGGAAATGAAATTTCTTACTTGAGGACGAGATCAGGTCCTAATCTTCGAAACGTCGTGATTGGAAATATTCGCTGTATTCCCTTATAACGTAAACTGACTATCACTATAAACCTCAAACAAAGGATGCAACATTGACTAACAATATACATCAGTCGTGCAAGACATCATCAGTGGATTCGAGTTTAATCTGAGAAAGTACAACTTCGCAGAAAGTACAATAATCAACTTTCACCCAATTTTGGCTTTTCACTGTGTGACAATGCTATGACCTGGTTATTTGGAGCACGGCTTATGCTGCAAGACCAAAAACTCCCCCTACGAGGATATATTACAATTTTTTGTATTTTTTGCCCATTTATAGACCGAACATTTTGAATCCTTTCACAATTTATAAAGTATATTTTAAAAATATTCTGGAAAGGTTTTAGCTCGCTAACTCTTGTGGAAACAAAATGGTGGCACATTGAAAATGTTGTAATAACTAATATATTAAATTCATGAACCAAATTCATGTATGATTATTTATTATGGTGGATCACAGTGTGAATAATTTTCATTAGGCTATGTTCTAGTTCCCTGATGAAAAAGCCTTATTTTCCCTAGAATGTGACATTTAAAATATTTTACAAAACCAAAAACACAATTTTTATGTTTTTAAGGTATTACTTTTCTATATGCCACCATTTCGTTTTTACAAGGGTTAGGTACCGATAGCTGAAATATTCCCAGAATATTTTTAAAACCAACTAAATAAATTATGTAAAGTTTCATAATGTAAGGTTCCAAAAATAGGCAAGTAAAATCAAACGATTAAACCACTTCGTTGAACACCCTGTATATTAATATTAATATACATGCATATATTAAGGGTTTGTACCCTTAAATATTAATTAGGCCCTACTGATATAGTTTTTGATTTGATTTTTTAATTACCACAAGATAAAAAAAATGTAGATAGAGGTAACTTACTTAGTCATATTATGACGAAGGGCAATTGATAATATGATAAAACTATGACATGAGCCGTTTTGTACATTGATAACACAATCAGTTTTAAGCAACAATATTACAGTTTGAACACACATTGTGGCAATCGGTTGAACTGTAATCAGCTGAGTATTATATATACGATGTATATAATTAAAGAATTGGTATTAAACCAATCTATATTAATATTTCTACTTTGTAAACTATTAAGTTTTATGTCCACAAACTATAATGAACGAATGTAGTCATAATTATGTTTATTGATACATTAGCCTACTTTATATCTCTAACGAAATGTTAATAATATATTAGATAATACTAACATATTATGTACAAATAATTAAATTCCAAATGTTATTTATTCATCAACTAATAAAAATTAGTTGTATAAAAAATATTTGTATTATTTTTTAAATAAAAATAAAATTTTCTACGAGTATGTCAGGTGTTGGATACAATGTTTTTTAAACACTTTTGTAAATCTGAATTATAGAAATATATTGCAGCGACAGTGTATTTTTAATTGATACAAAGAATGGCAGTCTGTTTGAATATACATAATTTAATGTTACACCATTTACTGGAATCGACAAATAGTCAAAAATATACTAAAATAAATACATAAAAAAATTATTGTAAAAACGAAAGTATTAAAACACAGTAATCTATTAAATTCAACATTATTCTTGTATACATTTTTTACCGTAGTTGGTAACAAAACTGTTTTAAATAATAGCAAATTAACAATGAATTATTTATTAACCCTTCATACGCTAGTACAAGTTGCACTCTGAGCGCATTTGCACCTTTGCTAGGGGCTTGAAGGGGTTACTGCAGGTAGAACTTGCTCGACCACTTTTGACCCTGTCTGTACAACCCCTACTGCTGTTTACCCTTCTAGATTAGACAAGAAAAATTGCGCATTTTTTCACTGATTGACTATTATCCTAGCAAGGGGCGAATGACCAAACCCTCTCTCTATTGTTTTAGTTTAGAAAAATGCCAAAACCGGATTCTTCGTTGGCCAAGTCCGGTCTTCTCGGCCTCAGTTGGCCCTGTGCTCTCGACACTACGTGAGTATATGTGTTTTGGTGTATAGTTTTATGTACGTTATAGAGTATATTAGTTAAAATATTTTATAAATTAGTTTAAAATTAGTCAATTCCAATTTGAGGTGAAATGTATTGATATCATATTGAACGCAATTAATTAGTAAATGTGTTAAAAGCTATTAAAATGCTTTAATGTGTCTAAGAATTGAAAATATAAGTTTAACGTTATAGTGTAAACAGTAATATTGGTTAGACATTTAATATTTATATAGATTTTTCAATCACAAAGCCTTATTAAAAAAGGTTTCTGATAATAAAACTATTTAAAAATCAAGTTTTCAAATATTTCCTTTTTAAATCTGTAATACTTTCCAAAACAAACATTAATAACATTATTTATAATTACAGTACTTAACATTAAGTATACTTAAAGAAAGTGATCTTAATACTTTTTACTGGTGTCCGCAAACATCAAGGAATTACTATGAATAAATTAAAATGAGTTACATCTACCATTTATAATTTTAAATTATATTCTTTTATATGTTTGAAGCTTGTAAAATTATTTTAGTACCCCATCTTTAAACATATGGTTATAAATAAATAAATCATACAACATACTAGATAAACAAAAATATCGTAGTATAAATTAAATTATCTAAAACATGTGTAAACAATGTTCACTGTTCCCCTCATTTACAATGAGAAGAGTGATGAGGAAATACTATATTTCTATGGAAGTTTTATCTGTAATATTTTCTAAACAAAACAAAAATAGTATGGTACTTTTGAAAAGTTTGTATGTTTGTCAATGATAGGTACAAAAAGTTAAAAGTTTGTGTACTGTTTTATGCCTCAGAATTATCAAATATTGATAACGAAATAAACTAAACTTTTATTGAAAACTTAGTACAATATATAATTAAATAGTTATTGAGTTTTAACTCATAATAAGCAAATATTGTTGTGTTTCGTTGATTTATTTCACGTAAAAAATCAACTAGTGGATTATTAGCTTAATAGTTATTCACGCCATGTTTTATATTTATATTACAATTAACCTTCTTTGATCTTTCCAATCAAACATGTTTTATAAACTAAAAAAACATTAAATTTTACTGTCCAAAATAGTAAACCACAACCGAAATTTGCATACGTTGACTGCAATACTTTTTTATCACTTTACAAAATTAATTAAACTGGCCGAAGTTTTAATTGGAGTTTAAACCACAAAGAACTTAAAAGCTTTCTTCCAGCATTCTTAAAAGTATTATACGTGTTGCTTTAAATAAAAGTTACACACTTAAAGCGTTCTAGCTCATGTAAAATATTCTTAACATGTACACATTATTTGAGCATGTGGACGTTTGATATTGTGTTGTGGACTGCAAGATTAACATTATAATAGTAAATACATTATTACATGTGGCTCACAAAGTAGGCATATACCATATGGGTTACATAAATTTATATTACTCCGCTATGTAATTGGACGTAAATGTGCGTTACATTTACATGTTACATGTTCGTAACACATAAATTACGTATTTATGTTACAATAAACATTTCCTCCATCAATTTGTATAGGAACCTTGGGAATACCTGTAGGACATAGTGCCTAGGATGGTTTTTTTTTTAATTCAACACATTCACTAACATGAGAAGCATTTAAATCATTAAATAACTACAAGTACTTGACAGTTATCTCAGTTTAACAAATTTAAAGTAAATAATTCAAACAACAAAGTTACAATTTTCATGTAAAAGGTGCTCAGTCCGCAACACACATTCAACCCCTGACCTTACCCAAGTAACGGCCCAGAGACACACATCAGGTGTGTTTACTGTGTGTGTAGGTGTTTGTGTGTGTGTGTGTATGTGTGTGTGTAGGGGTTGACACTCATGGGGCACCATCGAACACCATCGAAACTTTGGCAGCCATTCGACAGCGCCATTATAGCCACCCTCTACAAAAATCACTGATTTAAAAACGTCCACCAGGAGGGTGGAAGTGAGAGAAAAGAAAATAACAGGGTGAGTCGTAGCGGGGGAGGGAGCGGGGGATTAAATTTTTAGCAGCCCTCTTCATCAGCCCTTCCATTTGCAAAGAAAAATCACACAGATAAAAAGACCGCCCCTTCTACTTATTTCTCCCCTTTTGGAAATCAAGATTTTTATTGATTCTCTCCCTCCTGACGGACTCAATCTCTTAGTTTTCCGTCGATTTCTTCTCGACGACCGCATCCAAGTAAACATTGCAAGAAACGCGTTTCCAGTTCTAAAGATGAAAGCAAGACGATTCGTATCTCCCGCATCTTCGCCGGCCTTTTACTTTTATCGCTTAAACTCGCGTCTTAACAGCTTCTTTTGCTGCCCCTATCGAATCGCTCATTTGGGGAAAAATCATTACTGAAGCAATTCAGACTTTTGGTCCTTCTCGGTAATATTGTTTTATATTATATTAGGTCTTTATAAATTTTGATCCGAATTCACAGAAACTACAGTAGTCCAACTTAGTAGTTCGGTAGGAACTGTTACAATAAAAACACGATTCCATTCATTATGTCTGTTTTGTTTTTGGTTGAAACAATTTACAAACCACATTATTTAATGAACATATTAAAAGGTTTTACAGTGGGTTAAAGAAATGATTTGTATTACTGTAACATTTATTTGCAGTTCTGGTGATGTAGGACATAAGAGTCAACAAATTAACACGTCCTTTTACCTTTTTTATTAAGTTTTTGTTCAATAATACCCTACTTCAGTAAGAATTACTTAACTGGTCATTTCAATTGAATTTAGTGATTTCCAACAGGCATTTTGTGCACACTACATAATTTAAAATACCCCGGCCGCAGCAAATCTGCCGTCTAAGCGAATTTCCATTTGTCCGAATTGATTTTCAATTGATCTATTTAAATAAAATTATTAGGTTTAACGAGTACCTAGGTTTGCTGCTACAAGGAAACTAATAAAGTAGTGTGTTTTTAGTAAAATATTGATAGCTTACTATAAAATAAATAAATTTGCCAACTTTGATCAAAATATATCCATAAACAAGCAAACTTCAACATTTTACAATATTCTCCATAAGAATAACATGGGAATTTTAAATTTACCATATTTTTAGTTTTCTCCGTAACCAATAACCGTACAAAAACACTTTGATATACTGAATTGTTTGTTTTTTTAAGCTCTTTAAGAAGGTTTAGAGAAAAATTGGGAAATTTTGTGTTTTGAGGGTAAAAAGTGAGAAAAACCCATTTTTACCCCATAAAACCCCCTATAAAACCCTGTTCCCATGGTCCGATCATGCTGGATCGCGAACTCATTCAAGTTTATCCCGCCTTACACCTTCAAACCAAATTTCATCAAAATCGGATAAAAATTACTCAAGTTATCGTGTTCACGGACACATATATATATATATAAATCTATATATATACCTATATATATATATATATATATATATATATATATATACAAATATAAAAATTTGAACGAATGGTGTTTTTGGCCTCTGGGGACATTAAAATGAAAAAGTAAATCGGTCCCGGGCCTAAGTCTTACCATGAGACTTACGGTAATAGCTACTTCCCTATAGGGAAATTCGCTAATAAATGTTTAACTATTATTTTAAGTGTTTTATTGTTGAATTAGGCTAAAAATAAATAATCCATTTTATGTGTATATTAAAATTTGATTGAAAAACTTAAATTTTTATTTCAAATTTGTTTTTCTGAATGAATCAAATATGTAATGAATTTTATAAATGATTTAATAAATAATTAGCTTATAAACATTTTACTTTTTGTATGGTCATTTAACACAAGTCTAAAATTTAATGTTTACAATAATATAAAACCAAAAGAGATTTATTTTTTTATTAGTTACGTTGGAAGATTAAAACTTGATCAGTATAAAACTTTAAATATCATGTGTAATAACAATAGTCTTCCAGTTCAATTGTATATAAAGTGTTACCAGTAATGCATTTCTTAAAATTTATTTGATGGACATAAAGCAAATACTTACATATAGATTATTTTAACAGAATACAATATTATAAGTATTAAATATTCTAAAAAATTATTTTGTTATAAATCATTTAGCGTTAGTCATGATTTTTTAGCTAGACTGTGTAGGTTAATAAACAGTGATTTCCTTCAGCGAAGAAGAACAAACTTCAAATTGGTTGTTGATTGTTTGATTGCATACTACTTCTCCGCTCTTGCATACTACTTCTCCGCTCTTGCATACTACTTCTCCGCTCTTGCATACTACTTCTCCGCTCTTGCATACTACTTCTCCGCTCTTGCATACTACTTCTCCGCTCTTGCACGTTCACATAACGCAATTGTACAGTTGCAATGTTAACAAGCATAATGCACCTAAAATAACACAAAAACGATATTCAAATTTGAAATTCTGATCTATGTTTTTTATAGTTTTTTCTTCTTTTTTCTGTTATAAGTAAAATCTTACTAATATTAAAAATGTGAAGGTTTGTATGTTTGTTTGTTTGTTTGAAGTTCAATCACGCATTAATTACTGTTCGGATTGGCCTAAAATTTAGCATGATGATAGCCCACATTCCCGATTAACATATATTTTTATCTCAAAAATCCTTTCGGGCTCCACCCCAGTGGCTCTGTAGCTACACATGTTAACCTTATGAGTATTCATGTTGAAATGAAATTAAAGAATTTAGTCAGCTGTTTCAACTGAACAAGTTGGTTCTATGACATGCAATAACATTGAAATGTTGTAAGGTTTAACATTATAACAACAAGGTGCACTATTATTGTTTTTCATTTATGAAAAGCTAATTTGAAGTAAGCAACAAAAAGCTATGATACACAATGAGAACTGTCAAACTAGGATTGTTTACGGTTATGCTTCTAATTTAATGAATACTTTGTGATATTGTGCGAATGATTGATAATTGATTTTTTCTATGGCTTAGGTACAGTGGTAGAATATAATTGCTATGGTAGGTGTTATACTATAGCCTGCCGTAAATTTAAAGAACAAAATTTTACCCAATTTTGTCATTCGCCATTGCAAACGCATAGCTTGAGTATAACTGCAAAACGCATTTTATACTTGTATGCCAACCCCGCACGAAGGACGGGTACTCTGCTAGTCATTCATATAATAGAACCATTTAATGTTTCTGTAGGTTTATAAATATTATTATTGTATTCTGTAGAAAATACAATTTGCATCAACCATCTGACAATGGATCGCAAAGACGAATTAATGTACACTAGATTATTCCAAAATGGCTAATCCTTTTCTAAATATGTTTATTGTCACAGTAAAGGTTAAAATCTGAGATATTAAATATTTGATTCAAAGTTAGATTAACCTATACAAGTATACTGTTAATACTGTTAAATGAAATGGCGACCATACAAAGTAGTTACTTTAAGCCAAGTATGAATGGAGATGAGTGTAGGATGAGTGGCGCGGTCTTGAAACCACCAATCACTCCAGAAATATTTGTAAATACCTACAGTAGTTGGAAAACTTTCCAAATTTATTGGTTTTACAGTATCAAAGTTTGAAAGCATAATATTTTGGTAAAAACTTTTAATTTAATTTCCCCTATACATTAGAAGGGTTGAATTTTTTGTTGAAATATATTTTTTTTAGGACTATTAAAAGTTTTGTTAAAGAACCAGTATACATTATCGCTTTCTGTGTACTTTGTATTTACATTGGCGTTCCATGCAAACCTTCTAGATTACCAATTGTATTAAGGAAACAATGACAAATATACATTGCAATAAGTTGTTCCATGATACTAAAAGCGAAGCACTTGCAATTGTAAGACTATGCGACCTTCTTTTAGAAAAGGATAGAAACGCCATGCTTAGTCTTGCCAAATGCGCTCTATAATTACTTAGACTTAATATGGAAATTTGGCGCCGCGGCAAAGAATAAAACAAGTGGTTGGCTCCTTCTTTATCTTAAACCAGACTTGGGTCAACATATTCTTGGAACGTAGCCGACCAGTTAATACCTTCCATGATCTTTATGTTGTTTTGATTAGAGGAACCAAAGGTTTTCCATAGTGGATTGGAATTGAAGTTTCTAGAGACAATTGAATTACATGGGTGAAAATTAATTTGATTAATATTATAAGATTTAAAGTTCATTAGGGAATAATTATTATCAATATTACAGTTTTATCAGTGATAAACCTTTTATTTTAAGCATTTTAATATGTCGTATATGTGATGCAGATTCAAAACAATGATTATACATCCCTGGAAGATTAACTTTAATAATATTAATCGCAAATATAGGTTAGGGATTTAAAATTTAAAAATCTATCGTAAACATCTATTTCAAAATA
The DNA here is from genome assembly GCF_028750875.1 of Macrosteles quadrilineatus. Classification (NCBI taxonomy): domain Eukaryota; kingdom Metazoa; phylum Arthropoda; class Insecta; order Hemiptera; family Cicadellidae; genus Macrosteles; species Macrosteles quadrilineatus. Next base: position 103,367,344 of record NW_026542596.1, on the reverse strand, counting down.
GTTATGTTAAAGCAAGTATGCGTCCTTTCTACATATTTTAGTATTTTATATACATTAGAATAACGTAGTTTTGCATGTTCAATCGGCCTAAATGATTGATAGGTTGGTTATAAGAACTGTACGAAAAGCGATGGTGAAGTTATAGCTTTGACATACATAACAAACATTATTATGACACCATTCACATAAAAATGGATAATCAACTGTTTTATTTTAAATAAAGTAATCATGAAAAAATAATATTAATATTGATATTTTAAACTCGAATATCCATTAGACCCATTTACACGGAAATTACCTTCTATATCAAACTACGACTCACAAAATCACATTACAAGTAAATGCAATAAGAGCTAAAAGCACGAAAAAGCGAGCTTCCCGGAGGGGCAAGGAAAATCATCCATATTAAAGAGTGTCCCTTAATGGAATAACTCGTTAGGGTTTAATGAGAAATGAAAGAAGAATAATTTTATTCCCCTCCTCAGGAAAGACAATAATCCACGAAAGATATATCGGGTAGATTTATAACCAATTTCTAAAATTCGGCGACAGTAATGCTGTGAGTCGAACGGGCAAACTTCGGAGCTGGATAAAACCGGGGATTTGGACAAAGTCTTTTGGTTTTGATTTATTTTCTCTGGCGGAGAAAGAAAGGGTGGTCGAGACGTTGGGGGGGATTCGAAAGGGCTGACTGTGCTGTCAGAATCAGTGGATCAGTAAAATAATTTCAGAAGGGATGGATTTTATGCCATCAACCCTTTTAGAAGGAGGGAGATAAAAATAAAGCACCCTTAAGTAATGGAGGAAAGAAATTGCTTTGCCTTTGGAAACTAAATGAACGAAGGGTGACTGTCGTTTATAAGGGAGTTTTTCTTAAGGACTGTTATGATGGGAAAATGGTTCGAGGATCAATAACTGATAGGTGTTAGATTTTGAGGTGAATCACATTTTAGGTGTTTAATTTTTGTAAATAAAAGTTAAGAAAGTCCAACAACAAAATCGTTACCTTGTAAGATTATTTCTGCTGTGCAATAATGGAAAATTTAAAATAATTTATGGATTAAAAGACAATAATGTAGTAAAATTGTTTAAGACAATTCTTATTCTAATAGTATTTTTCCATATAAACGCTTATAATTTGTATTGTTCCATCAATAGTACAAAACAGTGCTAAATGTAATTGTATAAGTATATCAATCATTGATCAAAAGGAAATACTTTCCAGGTTATATGTAGGCCTACAGTGTGTATATTTCGTTTTGAAATTCAGTCACATTTTGAAAATACAAGAATACTACTGTTATTTCATGTTAAATTTAAAAGTATTTATTTTTCTTAGCTAAACCTTAGTTAAATTTACACCCTTCTCTAAAGGAGTAAAATTAATTTTATCTGCGAATACGGGTATTCAAAAAGATTTAATATGGATAAACAATTTTTATTTGAAGAGGTACATTATTTCTGTATGTGGGGTGGTAACTCTCATCCCAACAATGCATTATACATGCAAAATACTTTACATTATACATTTTACTTATAATATACTTTTGCATGGAACGCCAATGTAAATAAAAAGTACACAGAAAGCGATAATTTATACTGGTTCTTTAACAAAACTTTCAATAGTCCTAAAAAAAAATATTTCAACAAAAAATTCAACCCTTCTAATGTATAGGGGAAATTAAATTAAAAGTTTTTACCAAAATATTATGCTTTCAAACTTTGATACTGTAAAACCAAAAAATTTGGAAAGTTTTCCAACTACTGTAGGTATTTACAAATATTTCTGGAGTGATAGGTGGTTTCAAGACCGCGCCACTCATCCTACACTCATCTCCATTCATACTTGGCTTAAAATACCTACTTTGTATGGTCGCCATTTCATTTAACAGTATTAACAGTAATGTTCCAAAAGAAGCCAGAACTCAAGTATGTTTTAGAGGACATTTTAACGAGGTACTGACTGTTGCTCCAAGAAAAAAATGTTATAATAATAGCCTAGCATGCACGGTAGTAAAGGGACTATCCATATACAACAGTAAAACCTAGAAGTAGTTTCCGTTTCTTAAAACTTACCAAAAATATGCATGTCGAAGATGCTGATGAAAAAGTAATTGATTGGTTTCGATAACTGGGTAATGAAACCCTAACCAGTTGCAAAATAGTTAGGAATCAGCGTTGATTAGGCCATATTTTGATAGAATATGTGAAGTCAATCGCACCTTCATAAGGAATGGCCACCACATAATCTTACACTAGGCTAATGGTAGTTTTTTATGTTCATCAGAAACAAATTTAGCGTTAGGTTTTGTCAATGGGATGCCTATACTTTACACTAATTTTGTTAAACCTTTACAAAAGGATTATGAAATTAAAAATAAAAACTGGGTCGGGGTGCTAATTTATCGGTTTTGACCAAGAACTTAGCTTATCTCAACACCTTTATTTGCCCTTGATATTTTACGAAGACAATTTCAAATATTTCAACCTAGGAAGCATTTTTATCATCATAAAAAAAGATCAAACCTACCATAATAAGCCAATATTTATTCACAAACATGCTTGCTGTCTTTAGCAGAGTTAAACCAATGACGATTGGATACAGAAGTATTAATAGTTGTATTAATAGTCAAAGGTTAAACCTCTGAAGTAATTCAAATTATTTATTGAAAATAACATCAACAAAAGCAAACAAAGACGAACAACAAACTATTTTTTTACAAAAAAGATATGTTGTACTAGGATATCCATCCTGACACATGAATAATTTGATTCTGAGTTTGTTTTCATTTATTACAATTATTTGTTTTACATTTGTGATTTTTAGGGACTTATGACAAGCCACTAGTAAAGAATTAAATATAATATTACATTTATTGTTTGTGGTAAAACTCTGTAGATGTCAATGACAGGTCAATTAATTGCATAGTTTAATATTATGTATAGTCATTATAACCTATGATATAGGAGCAGCTGTATAATTCCTTTAAGAGTATATAATTTCCATTGTCCAAATTTCAAATGTCTATTACGTTTGAGTCTCTTATTTTATGTTCCCTAATGTATTCCTGATTGTTTTATTGCAAAGACATTATACACACTTTTGCTTGACTCTAATGGTAATAATTTACTTATTTTTCAATGCGCTCCAATAAAAGATAGGCAGTCCTCAAAGGAAGGCATCACCTTCAGACCACTTTTACTAGTAACATGTAAAACGATAAACACTGTTTTTACTGTGTTCAAGCTATGAAATATCATATTATTATGAACCAATGTTGTCATTGTGAATCTAACGTGAATTTAACGTTTCCAATCAGAAATAAGTTTTTACATTACCTTACTTTATCATTACGAACGATCAACATGCATACAGGTTAAGTGTAAGAGAGGGCCATGTGGCCCTAACTTTGCCTGACTAAATAAATCATTTTCATTTCATTACATTTCTGGGCAAATAATAATTTATTCTATAAATAGCTTCATAACAAGATATCTATAAGTATAAAAGAAGATGTTTGTATATATATTTGTTTGTTTGTTTGGCAGTGATAAACTCAGACACCGCTGAACCGATTGCCACGAAACTTGGTACATACGTGTAGAATGTCATGGAATAGGTTCATACACCATCAATTTCGTGATCCGTCCAATCGGCTCCACCCCAGTGGCTCTGGAGTTTCCCATGTTAACCTTATAAGAATGGAATTAATGAATCTTAACAGCTGTTTCAATTAAACAAGTTGGTTGTGTTCTATGATGTTCAGTAGCATTAAAGTTACAAAGAATAACCAACAGGGTGCAGCACTATTATTTCTTTTACATTTATGACAACAGCTAATTTGCAACCAAAAGGTGAGTGAGCGTAGCGAACGAACTTCAACCTGGAGGTGAGTTAGCGTAGCGAACGAGCTAACCTGAAGGCAAGTGAGCGCAGCGAACGAGCTCCAACCTAAAGGTGAGTGAGCGTAGCGAACGAGCTCCAACCTAAAGGTGAGTGAGCGTAGCGAACGAACTTCAACCAGGACATGATTGAGCCATGCGAACGAGATCATCTTGAAAATTAAGAAGTTAAACGGGGCAAAGCCCGCGGGATTATAAATAGTCAAAGGCAAGACAACGTCTGCCGTGTTCAGCTAGTATATATATATAATTTAATAAAATAATATGATTTCGGGAAGAAAGAGGGGAAATATAAAGTAATTTAACTTTCTAATAAACTGTATATTGCTTACAGGAATTTACATAATATTTCTTAGGTGAAAACAATCGTTGATGCTCATAAGACATTTAATCAATTTTTTATACTTGAGCATCCAAAAAAAGCATCCACTAAGAAAGGAAACAAACTTTAACGAAGTCGTGTTGGAAAGTGTGTCACAGACACACATTCTTCATGTAGTTAACTTTGTGAAAACAGGTTAAACAGTGAAACTTGACTCAGTGGTGGGGTGACCGCTAAACTGAGGGGAGGAGAAGTTAGAAAACGAGAAGAAACTGGCAGAAAGATGGTCGACTCGGACTCCACTGCATCAATACAATAACAAAGATTGTTGCAATCGTAAGAGAGGAGGGGTGAAAGAGAGAGAGAAGGGAGAGAGTTAGCGCACGAGCAGTCCTGGTGACTCGGGGGTGAATGAAGGCTACGATTGTGGGGGAGGGAAAAATCCAGCTAAGGGTTGCAAAAAATAAGACGAGCGCCTCGAGGAACGATGGCCGAAGCAATTAAAAGTCTTAAAAAGAAAATTGAGTCTCCCCCTCGCTCTCCCGTTTTTAATCAGAGATCTTTCTTCTTGTGTACACTGCGCCCGAGATTGCAAATTATTAAATATTATTCTCATGTTTTATTTATTTCCAGAAATACAGAGAAAACTCTCTTTCCCCATTGTACGACTTCCATCTTCATTCTTTCTGATTTTAACAAACGCCTCTCCTTCGAGGAGTTTCTTTTGTTTGCTTTATTGATTCGGGTTTCCATCGCTTTTTGGAAAGCTTTTATCAACAAGTTATTAGTGGACATTTATTTAATCGTAATTGTAAAGATTGATTTAATAACTCAGCATTTCCATTTGTTTTATCTGTATGACATAAATGCAACTGTATGGTAATATTTTTAGCTAAAATATAAGTTTGTTCTAAAAGTCCACTTTCAACACTTTTTAAAGTCCATGTTTTAAAAATGCATTTTTTTTCAGAGCAGTAACGGAGCTTTACTCAGTAGTACGGTAGAATCAAATGACAAAGATTGGCAGAGTTACATTAAAAAACATGATATTGCAGTTTAATTTTTTTTTCTATCTAAAAATGTATGACACCTCGTGGAGCATTATTATAATTTTTGCCTAATGTCTTTACCATATGCAAGTAAAACAAACTTTAACAACATGTATATGTACAATTTGCGAGAAGTAAAGTAATGTGTTAGTTGGCATAGAACTGTACTTGTAAAAACTAATAACGCGTGTTTGTTTCTCTAATAACAAAAGATTATATTTCAAAATTATCATATAAATTAGCTTTTAATATTGTATTTGAAGTGAAGGAAAACTTAAAAAGTTAATCGTATTTTTCATTTTTCGCCATCGAGAAGTACAGCCCTGTAAGTACAGGCGCGCCGATCTTATGCCAGTAGGTAAAGAATACTTTTGGTTTAACTTAGTCGTGATAATCTACAATGACTCGAGTTTTATGTCCTCACAAACCTATTAAAACCCTTATCACGGTTATAAACCTTATTCGTATAAGCTTTATCCATATATTTGGCCAACTAATGGTCAACCTATTGTAAATAAACCACCAAGATAATCTATTCAGTAAAATTGGCTGATCTTCATAACTATGAGGTTGTAAGATGTAGATAGTTATCAATTAGGTCGTGCGTTACACTCTTACTCCACCCGCCTTGTTAAACTTCCCCAACCCAAGCGTGATGTAAACCACTTCTTTACTTCACGAGTGAAGTAAAGTTTCATAAACTCACTACTGAAATCAGCTGTGTGCTTGAATGTTATTTTATGCTTTTTAAAGTATTTTCCTAACCTAGCTTTTATTTGTAAAATACCGTTACTGTTAGAAGATGTGTGAAAAGTTTATGTTGTGTTTTAATTGTTGTGTTTCCAAGTAAAAATATCCTGTAATTTATTTCAATCAATAAAAACCGTTCACTTAAAAACAAACCAGTTTATAAATTGTAGATTAACTTATTTACACCCCGTCCTGTATATTGTGGGGACATCAAAAATATACGCAACCCCTGTGTATTGTTGGGTCAGGTAAAATCTTGTACACTTTACGCAAGAGCGTGTTTACATCACTTAGGTGAATTATGCAACTCGCTTCGTTCGTTGCACAACATCCACCTGCGTGATGTAAATCGCTCTTACTACACTTGTAAGGTAAATAGCTATCACACCAGTTGAGTTTAAAATGCGAGCGTAACACAATTGTTTGAATGTTACAGAGATCACGTGAGTGAAGTACAGTGAGGGGGGGAGTCTCACCCCCCCCCCCCCCCCCCCAACTCTTCAAACACCTACTTTGTGCTCCGTACATTCTACTCGACATGAATCAAAACAAAACACGCCTAGCTCGGATAGCGACCTCGAAAAGATACAAGTCGCCTGAAATGTAGGCCACAAAAGCGAAAAGCTGTTTATTTGAAACACCACTATTTCAAAACACTTTACGCGTGTGAGGAGGGAGATTTTGGTAACATTTTGGTTTATTTTTTTTCTTTTGTACTCTAAACTTGTGTATGTATGTGTGGCGTTTCATGTTTTCTTCTTTGAAGCGTTGTTATTTATTACCTATACAAATTTAGCTAATAGGCAGTTATGATAGGCCAGTACAACATTTTATCTTTATCTTTTTGAATTAGGTAAATAAAACAAGTATGAATTAAAACGTCTAGCACGTATAAGGAACTTAAACACCCAAGTTCTAAGCACTAAGAATTGCAAGCATTTATTTGTTATTGTTTGTTACTACCTCACCTACTTATAATACTGTCAGTTAAGCTACTGGTGGTGTATTATTTTAAACTGTACTTTATGCAATGTTATATTCTGTAGTAAATGCAATATGCAGCTGCATCAACTACCTCCTATACCTGAGCTTGCATTTTGTGTTAGCTTAAGCTTTAATTGTGCCTTTATACTATTGAGTTATTTATATCTAGTAAAATATCAATTGAATGTGTATTTATTTAACACCTTTCACCTTGTGGTGTAAAGAGATTCATCACAAAGTGTTTTCTGTAGGGAAAAACTAGATCCTGAGATGATAAAATATCAACAGCCTTCAAAGTGTTAATTTTCTTACTAAAAAAATGCATTATTTATATTCAGTCAATACAACACTTCAATTGGGAATTTTAAGGAAACTATTTCCCAAAGCTAAGAAATAACAACATAAATAGTGCCTTTGTAATTTCCTAATTAATTAACTGACCCAGAAGGTTAAAAAATTCGATTAAAACTCAAATTTACGTTTTCATGAAGTGCAAAAACATATAAAAAGATTGTCTATAGGGTTATTTAGTTTAAGAACAAAAACCACGCTCGTTTAAAAACTGCATTTAATAAAATTTTAAAAATCTGTAAGTGTTTTTGAACATGCTGTGTAGACTTCGTCATTGCAGAGGATTACCTTCTTTACGGGTTACACACATTAAGGCATTAGCCCGGAAGATGACCGTGGTATACAAAATACAACTTACCTTATTCATGTGAGTTTCTTTATGTTTTATGGTTTTAAATACAGTATTCATTCTGTAAATCTTAAGTAGGTTTTAAATATTACCTCAGTCCGAGTAACAAATAGCACTGATGCTGGCTATATGTCTCTCACGTTTTATAGTAAACTTTACAATTTATAAGGACAAGTTTATAAATCAACAAATCTATTTGGTACTACTACTTTCAAATTTAGTAAATTACCTGGCAAATCAAGAAATCATATAGATTAAAAAACTTTTGCAAAACTTATGAAAACTAGCCTGACCATACTACTGGACCTAATTACACGCGGTTGGTACCAAAAAAAGTTATTTTCCTGTAGATGTGCAGAATCCTTTTGTAAATTAAAATCGGCTCAAAAATAAGCACGAAAAATGAATGTGAAATAAAAAAAACATGGGCTTTATGAATGGTGACGAAATAACGACAAAATATAAACAGAAAATCTAATTAAATGGAAGAAATTACAATCACATGGTTTATTTACAGCGTGGGGTGAAAATAGAGAAGTTTACACAATAGAAAAGACCCGGTATGGATCATAAACATACACAAATGACGTTTTTGGCCCGAAGCCTAAGCTAATCCTATACTAATAGCATTAAGTAACATATGGTGTTGTTTACTTTCGGGCCAAAAATGTAATTAGTTTACGTTTATGATCCATACAAGGTCTTTTTCTAGTATACGTGATACATATTTTGGTCAAGTTTTCGACCACGATGCCAGCTCTTGTAAAAAATAAATATAACTTAAAAACCTAACTACTCTACCTACTTCGGATCCAAATGACCCTTAAAAAAATACTCTGATGCCCAAGAATCGCATAGCTAACCTATAAGTGTGATTATTTTGCTGAATTATCCACATTAGGAACACAGCAGATTAACACAGCTCAACCAATAAACGGTACATTTTATATCTAAATAAAGTTGAAAATTTTATTTTATATTATAAAATGTTATGTATAACTTTATAATTAGATCATAATATTGTAAGCAAACAAATGCTAGTTGGTTGAATTCATAAGCAATCCAATTTATCAAACAAACATTGACTTGGGCCGCCACTCACTTCGCAATTAAAAGTTAAATGCATTTATCATAAAAACTTTGTTTCTATCCCAGGAAAATCGTTTTAGTTTTTCCCAAAGACAAATAATCCTCTTAAATTGAAATTAATGATTCTCTTTCAGAGAGCAGCAGCGTTTCCAGGCCGGTGGCAAAAGTGATTTGTAATTTGTAATTATTCCAACTTTTTAAATAAAGAACTCCAATTAAAAACCCGTCCAGACCATCTCCTTGGAAAATTTAAACTGATTTGATTCGTATTTTGATTAAAACAAAATGTAATAAATATTTTAATATCTATTACACTTGTATTCATAAATACAAATGGTAATATGCAAAATATATCAAAAATGTGTATATCGAAAATATTTGAATAACTAGCCTTTGCAAATTTTGACCAAACATACATTTTTAAGTAAACCTAATTGTTAAAGAGTCTTTATTAATGAAGTACATTTTATTCTAAATTTATTTTTAAGAGAATTTGTGTGTCCTAATAAGGGATGTATTTTGGTCAAGAGTTACTTAATAATAAACAAACATCAAATCTTAATTTCTAGTGCATAAAACCAACAACTTCCTTCCTATCAATATATTTTAGTAATAAGAAAGGTATTACGAAAAACCACAATGGTATTCAATACACAAAAGATGCAACGGCGCTTTTGAGCAATACACGGTCATAAGTGTGCTGCTGTTATTGCATCGGAAGAGTACCACGGCGCTGCCTCTAGACGTAGGTAAGAAACCTTGGGAAATGTTTTTTAATTGTTTAAATAAGTACAAATAGTTTTAGAGTAAGCCATTATTACTGTAGCGTAAACTTGTTTTGTGAAATTAGAACTCACCTTCATTTTCTTATAGATACGTTTAGAAATGTCTATAATTATAAGAAATATGCATTTTCCTTTCATTGGCTTCCACATTAAATAAATAACAAATATGTAAACAGTTAAAGGATGAGTTAAATAATTTATCGGTAAACAAAACTTTTATTTTAAAGATTGTTTATACTTTTCAGGATTTATAATTTATTTTGTTACAATATGATGTTACAGTTATACAAATGTGTAAATAGACTTTAAATAAGATGATGCCAGAGTGATGAAGAACATTGAAACTAAAACTGACTAAAAGATAATAAAATTAAATGTTCCATTATGTATTCTCCCAACATAAGTATTGCAATATACTCTTGACAGAAGCTGGTAGGCCTGCGTTAGCACTAAAATAGAACGTCAATTATATTTAAGATTTTCTAGTTCTATAAGGTGTCTTTTGTAGTTTCGGTATGCAAGCATTGTCGAAAAAAATCATGTTCAATGAGTAGTGAGAACTTAAGAGAAAAACGCTTTTTATTTTGCTTTTATTCATATTCAAATCTTGTTTAAAAGAGTTTAAAAGAGATTGGTAAACGTAAAAAGAAAATTAAATTTCGACTTTCTTCAATGGAGTCAAAATACAATCAGTTATACTCACTCACAAATCAAAATACACACAATCAAAATATATCAAATTAAAAAAAAGAATACATTTAAATTCTAGATATATTTACTGTTTCCTTTAATGCATGTTAAGGAATGGAATACGCATTCAAAGAATTAACCAAATTTAGAGGGTTATATAATACATATTGGACTCGTCTAAGAAAAGAATATCAATCAAGTATTCCAACTCTAGGGTACATGGTTGGACCCATTTGAAAACAATTGGAATTTTCTATGAAAAATACACTAAGTTCTCGAACTTACTAGAGCACCTAATATACCTTGATTTTGTATGTCTAACCTACCAGAGCACCTAACATACCTTGATTGTGTATGCCTAACACACCAGAGTAGTCAAAACTAAACTTAAAACAAGTTTCATTAAAGATATATTGAACAGACCCTGACTTCTTACAAAAACCGCTGTGTTTATATGAAATGTTCAATGGGTTTCATGATGACCTCCCTCAATTAATTGTTTCCTGCACGACTATAAAAGGTTATTTGTGTTGCTGGTGCAGCAAAGACACTTTGCGCTCGCTACACATCATATTAATCCTACAGTTACAATAGAGCATATAAATAATTAGTCTTTCAAACACTTCACGACACGTTTTAGGTTAGGTTAAATCCAAGTGTTAAACGAAAATAGAATGTTAACACGAATCAACAGGTTAAGTTGTAGTATCAATACTCAAAGGCTTTGAAACTCTAGAACCAGCTGATCGTAGACATAGTATCTAAGTGTTGCCAACATATTTTTAAACGTACACGTGTAATAAAAGTATACTGTTTTGTGTTTTTTGTTTGGAATACTGTAGTGCGGCAAAAGTAAAATGAGTGCGGCAAAGGTAAGTAAATGCAGCAATTAGCTACTTTGAGTGCTATAGTCAGTGCAAGGAAACCCACCTTGTCAGGTAACTGTGGGAAACATGTTTTTAAGCTATGTTTAGTTAAGTTAAGTTAAGCTAAGTTTATTATGTTTATAATGTAGGCAAAGTATTAAATAAAGATATTTGTTACAATAGTTATTCGTGAAACTAGTGGGCGAAGTGGCACCTTGCGCTCATGTTACACATGATATTTTTTCTACAGATACTAAAAACATATAAATAATTAGTCTTTTAAAGACTGTACAACACGTTTTTAGGTTAGGTTAAATCCAAACATTGAACGAAAGAGGAAGCATTGCACCAGCTGATAAGTGTTGCCAACTTATTTTCAAGTGTACACGTATTACGTGCCCACTTCGCTAAACTATTTACCTTGCGATATTGAAAAATTTTCTTTATGAATTAGTTATTAAGTTTTTTTTTTATTATTTTATATTGGATTAGTTAATGCCAAACAAGGAAAAGAATTTATTTTTATAAAGTCCTACAATATTGTAATTAATATTTAATTGTTAGTGCCAACTGACTATGCAAAGTAACTAGCTTTATTCCATAGTTTGTCATATTCATTTTTGGCATTGTATAGGACGCCTTTTTACATACATTGCAGGTAGGCTTAACATATAAATTGTAGCAAACTTGAAAAACGTGTAGCTTTCCTATGTGCACTGTATGAGCTATTATTCATTTGGTCAAGTATATGCCTACTGTAACATTACGATCAGTTGGTTTTACTACAGAACAACATTTTTCTTAACAAAATTGAAGTATGGGTAGAAGCACTGACTTGGACACAGCAAGAAACCTTGCATCCTACTGTAAAGTTTGGATTTCGATGGTGTATGTTTCGTTTTCACTAACACATAATGAAGGTCAATTGAATCTGTTTTACTAATTTTAAAGTACATATTATGGTACACTTTGCTCTGTACTTCTAATACCAAAGCACAGAAATTAATTTGCAAATAGATTTATAAAAATTTTGTCATCACGACTCTATAATAAGAAAAGTGTTTAAAAACGATAAGTTGACTCTCACTTGAGCGTTGATACAATAAATCTGTTCGGAAATATGTTTAATGTGTGGTTAAACTTGAAAAACCACGAAAATCATAAGGATATTTAAACAATTGAATTTCGCTGATAGTTCGTACAATGACCACTAGGAGCGACACTTTACGGTCTCAACAACAACGCTCTGTCTGCACCTAGCGGATATTCTTCGTACTAATTCCACATCCAGAACTATCCATAATAGATCAGATTTCACATCATACATGGGAAAATAAATTAATATTTAGTCGACGAAGCAAAATTGTATTTCGGAATAAATATATTTTTACTTGTGAAGAATGAGAAATCGACAAATAGCTTTTATTTTTTGCCAGATTTTTTTTGTACGTCATTAGAAATTGTACGTAATAAGATTTTCTTAGTACGAACCGATGAAATTTCAAACCGTATCTTATATGGCACTTAAAAAATCTATAATCCATCTTATACAAATATATTTACACACTGTACAATTAGTTTGAAAACGATTCCCCCAAAAGCATTATTGTAAGGATATGATTAACGTATATTTTTACCTATGTATTGTTAACAACTGAAAGTTAGAGTTCAATTTTGATAATCTTCTATATTATAAGGTTAAAAGTAGTTTTAAGTTTTTTTTTACTACGTTGACGTAAAAAGTATCTTTTTGTTTTATTTTCCTATCTCAACAAATATTTTGACGAAGTAATGTTATCTATTTTAAACAACCTATTGCTTACCATCTACCTTTGTATGGATTAAGTTTAAGTACAAATTTAAAATCTAACTAAAATAAAAACATTCTAACCCAATAATATGAGTGAAGGATGAGAGTGACCAAGGCCGACAATATGTTCCTTAGACACAGCTGTTAATTAATAGCCCATACAGCCAATGGCAACTAAGGGATCTACAGTTTATAGTGGAATCCGAACCACATTTTTGACTTGTGTTTAACGAATCAGTCTAATTATCAGTATACCACTGCGGGTAGTCGTACTCACTAGTGCAGACGTTAATCCACATAAGGGAGTATCCAATCCACAGTGCATGCCTTTAAATATCCACTATTTGTTACCTCCCAGTAGCTGGATTACAGGACAACGCCACCGTAATAAAATAATAACTTTAAAAAAATACTTAGCGTCTAAGAAAGCTATTAACAGAAACCGAACAACTCACGTCATAACAAGCTTCGCATAATTCAAGTGGATAAGATTTATATCCAAAGTCCGAGTTCAGTACTGTAATATCAAAAGTTAACCATCAAGGTAAGCATAATATTATGAAACAAGGGATCAACGCTTTAATATTGCTACAAGACTTTCAACCTACTCGCATTCAACCAGTATACTCATTTACTATACACCATTGCAAGGTTGATCTTTGAATACATTGGTACTAAATCCAATTGTTACACCTGAGTTTAATTCGGTAGTCAATAGTTAATCAATAGTTATTTATAATTCTGCAAAGAATCAACATTTGTTTAGTTTTCCAAAGGCATGCAGGTTTTTCAGGTTTGCGTCACTAATCTTTGAGAATCACCAATTTTATGTAAAAAAAAAAAAACTGTAATACACTTCATATACTTTTATTTAAAAAAGGTATTATAGATAAGTGGCGACTGTCTATCTGTTTGTACGAACTAAACCCAAAAGAAACTGCACCAATTTGACTTAGATTTTACAAAAATGAAGCTTTAGCTCCAAGGATTTTTTAAAACCATTACCACTTCGATATTGACCAAGGGCTCTGCCCCGTTGGCAAGTTTCGAGTCGACAGTTTAATCGTAAATATTGATTATTTTTCAGGGCAACAAAAAGCAAACTCACTTATGTTTAAATATAAAACAAACAGAACTGACAAATTCGCTTAAATTCACTATAACACATGGATGGTTTATTTCAATTAAATTAAATAATAATAGTTTTGAGAGTATGATATACTTTAATTTAGATTCACTAACCGTTGATGTCTAGGATCTGCTCTGCTCCTGAGTTTTCAGCAGATAACGAGAATCATTTCATTGTAGACAATATTACTAAGTTGACATGTTTGAACCAGTATTGTATTGATAGTTTTTTCCAGTTTTAAGCTCTACTTAAAATAAACTAGTTGAGTATGATTTGTTAAGTTTGCCACCACTTGTACTGCAGAGACAGCGAGGTTGAAGCGCTTCAGAACTTCGCCACTTGGAGCGCCACATTACAGACAGTAGCACAGCTAGCGCAGCCTGGTGTGTGTTTCTAGTACTTCTATACTGTGTTATCGACATTAATAAATATCTATATCTAAATATACAGGGTGGTCTGGACCTAGTGTTAAAAAATTTTATGGGTGGTAGAGCAACACAAGTGTGACTCAAATCCACAATTTAAAAAAAAAATATATTCCATACACCCACTTGTAGAAACATTATTTTGATTTTTTTAGAAAAACCTGTACATTAACACAAAATTTTAAAATTTCTCTAGTATTTTCATACATTTTTATAACTTTGACACCACCATCATATTCTCCATTAAATTCTATGTAAGAATAGACAGCTTTTGGTGATCCCTAAGCTTCAGAATTGCTATTTAATTTGATTAGAACTAAGACATTTTGATTTTCAAAAAAAAAAGGTAAATAATAAGCCAACAGACACTTTTTTTAAGAAAAATACTAGAGATTAGCAAATTGATACAAAAACTGCTCTAAAATCTTAGCTTTTAAAAGATATGATGAGGCATTTAATTTGCTTCATTCTAAGTACAGCTATTCCAGTTATAACTGTGGAAAACATGATTTAAGGAAAACAAAACCACACTTTAACAAACCAAAAAGACACACATGATAGTTTTTATTTTTATAGAAACAGCATGAGGCTGCAACAAAATTTGTATCTAGACAAGTCTAAAACAAGTTCCAAGTATTGGATTGATAACCGAACTAAAATGCAAGTTCATTTTAATTTATTTTCAAAATGTCCTCCATTCTCTCTGATGCAGGCTCTAGCTCTCTTTCGAAATGAAATCCATGGGGTTCAGATCAGAAGATCTAGCGGGCCAGGGCACTGGATTTGAATACACCTTGTTTTGTAAAAGAGTCGTATTGTTTAATGTCAGAATTATGGAGGTAACGACAGAAGCACCATGCTCTCCTCAATACTCCTTTCAAAAAAGATTTACTATAAACGTTTGGGCAGCTGTGATTGGTGATTGCTTCTTAGGTCCCCATATTTTTAGGGAAGTTTGAGTGGAGAGATGTACCTTGAATTTTTGCAACACGATCTTCCTCAAATTTTGAATGTAATTGATCCTGTGCTCCGTCAAGATATCATTTATCAACAAGACGGAGCACCTCCTCATTTTACGAATAACGTTCGAGATTGGCTGAGTGCTAACTATCCCATGTGGATAGGCCGAGGAGGTCCAGTGCCCTGGCCCGCAAGATCTGCTGATCTGAACCCCATGGATTTCTTTGCGGAAGAGAGCTAGAGCCTGCATCAGAGAGAATGGAGAACATTTCAAAAATATATTAAAATGAACTTGCATTTTAGTTCGGTTATCAATCCAATACTTGGAACTTGTTTTAGACTTGTCTAGATACAAATTTTGTTGCAGCCTCATGCTGATTCTATAAAAATAAAAACTATCATGTGTGTCTTTTTGGTTTGTTAAAGTGTGGTTTTGTTTTCCTTAAACCATGTTTTCCACAGTTATAACTGGAATAGCTGTACTTAGAATGAAGCAAATTAAATGCCTCATCATATCTTTTAAAAGCTAAGATTTTAGAGCGGTTTTTGTAGCAATTTGCTAATCTCTAGTATTTTTCTTAAAAAATGTGTCTGTAGGCTTGTTATTTACCTTTTTTTTTGAAAATCAAAATGTCTTAGTTCTAATCAAATTAAATAGCAATTCTGAAGCTTAGGGCTCACCAAAAGCTGTCTATTCTTACATAGAATTTAATGGAGAATATGATGGTGGTGTCAAAGTTATAAAAATGTATGAAAATACTAGAGAAATTTTAAAATTTTGTGTAAATGTACAGGTTTTTCTAAAAAAATCTAAATAATGTTTCTGCAAGTGGGTGTATGGAATATATTTTTTTTTAATTGTGGATTTTAATCAAACTTGTGTTGCTCTACCACCCGAAAAAATTTTTAACGCTAGGTCCAGACCACCCTGTATAAAAGGCAAAGCCCTCACTGACACACTCACTCACTCACTCACTCATCACTAATTCTCCCACTTCCCATTTACCTAGGAGGCTGAAATTCGGTACACCGATTCTTTGGGCATTTAGTAGGAAAACTAAGTAGTTTTTATTCTGATCGGGCTTTCGGGTTCCGCCCCAGTGGCTCTGGAATTTCCCATGTTAGCCTTATGATTTGTCATATTTAAAAGGAATTAATGAATCTTAACAGCTGTTTCTATTAAACAAGTTGGTTCTGTTCTATGATGTTCAATAGCATTTAAGTTACAAGGATTACCAACAGGGTGCAGCACTTTTTTTTTTTTTTTTATTTATGACAACAGCTAATTTGCAACCAAAAGGTGAGTGAGCCTAGCGAACGAACTTGAACCTGGAGGCGAGTTAGCGTAGCGAAGGAGCTAACCCGAAGGCAAGTGAGCGCAGCGAACGAGCTCCAACCTAAAGGTGAGTGAGCGTAGCGAACGAACTTCAACCAGGACGTGATTGAGCAATGCGAATACTTATGAAGTTAAACGGAGCAAAGCCCGCGGGTACAGCTAGTACTGTATATAAAAGGCAAAGCCCTCACTGACTGACTGACTGACTCCCTCACTCACTCACTCACTCACTCACTCACTCATCACTAATTCTCCCACTTCCCATTTACCTAGGAGGCTGAAATTTGGTACACTGATTCTTTAGGCATTAAATAGGAAAACTAAGTTGTTTTTATTCTGATCGGACTCTCTGGCTCCGCCCCAGTGGCTCTGGAGTTTCCTATGTTAACCTTATGAGTACTCATATTTAAATGGAATTTATGAATCTTAACAGCTGTTTCAATTAAACAAGTTGGTTCTGTTCTATGATGTTCAATACCATTAAAGTTACAAGGATTACCAACAGGGTGCAGCACTATTATTTTTTTAAATTTATGACAACAGCTAATTTGCAACCAAAAGGTGAGTGAGCGTAGCGAACGAACTTCAACCTGGAGGCGAGTTAGCGTAGCGAACGAGCTAACAGGCAAGTGAGCGCAGCGAACGAGCTCCAGCCTAAAGGTGAGTGAGCGTAGCGAACGAACTTCAACCAGGACGTAATTGAGCCATGCGAACGAGCTCACATATGAAGTAAAACGGGGCAAAGCGCGGGTACAGCTAGTCTTCTATATTAAAACGTACAGAGTTTTTTTTTTTTTTTTTTTTTTTTTTTTTTTATGAAATTCTTAATCAATCAGTTGACGGATTTTCATTATTATTCTTCTGTTAAAAAGAAAGTGATTTTGGATAAAAAGGGAATGTCGATTGTCATAATTTCAAATTTTGGAATTCTGTGTTTTATAAATTGAGTTTAAATCTTGGTAAAGTGTAGCAGCCGGCGCTCACATTTTAAGTTTTTTATAGAACGGTGCAATTAGCCAAAAAACAATCTAACCTCAGCATTCAAAGTGAAAGCCAACATTTTACTCCAAACTGTTCGACGTAGTCGTGTGGTAAAAAGTTACACAATTTTAAGCGTCGGATTTTGGGGGAGGGGGTTTAAAGTTTTAACAAACTGTATCTTTTGTCTTTATTAAATATTTCGAAAACCATGTGGCTTAGTACAAAATACGTGTTGATGAAAGTCAGCAATATTGATATGATTTGTCAATAAAAAAGATAAAATTCAAGAGATGGTTTAATAAACATGGTTTTCACAGAACTGATAAAATAATGTAAACAGAAAATGTAAATACAGTATTAACAATTAATACAACACTAGCTGTTACCCATGGGCTTCACCCCATTTGACTTCATAATTATTAAGAAGTAATAATTATGTAGCAATAATTATGACGTAATAATTATGTAGCAATAATTATGACGTAATAATTATGTAGCAATAATTATGACGTAATAATTATGTAGCAATAATTATGACGTAATAATTATGTAGCAATAATTATGACGTAATAATTATTAGCAATGACTAACTCTATTGATTGATTAAGTAAAGCTGAAAAAACAAAACGGAATACAGTAAGTAATACAGTGTGAGGAAATGAAAATACCCCAATTTATAAATAGTACTAACTCGATAATATTCACCCTATAGATATAAATAGCACATCAAAACACAGCTTATCTTTTGCCATTTTAACTTAACAAAATCATTTTTTCATTTCTTGAAAACAAAATCCTGCAAAGTGACGTTCTTGCCCTACTTTACATTCCTTTTTAGTCAAGCACTTGAAAACTCCATCAAGTACTCCTCCAGCATTTAAACAGGAATATTTTAGTTTTTGGACAATTCTTAAGCTTCGATTAAAGCAAATCTGTGGGGTGACTTAGAAAAACCTCGAACTTCAAGTAGTTTATCAGAATAACCCCCTCCCCCCAAAAAAAGAGCCAACGTAAAGCTTACAAAAAAAAAAAGCTTCCTGACATATCTCTTTGGACTTCGAGTTACTGTAACTCGCACTCTTTCAACATTTGCTAGTGTACAACGGGTTTTGCGACACCAGCCGATTATTTTTTGTTTTAAGCTGTTATCCTAAACAGTTTTACCCAGTTCACCGTTGTTTTCCAATCTGGAACAGCACCATGTTGACCAAGGATGGAATGTGGTCCAAATAATCTCAGAGTTTTTGCACAAGAATCACTATTTTAAAAATAGGTTTCGACATCAAAATCTCAGTGTTAATAGCCTCAGGCATAATGTTTACTAAAATGGCATAGTTTAATTGATGCTATAAGCACAGCTGATCATTCATTGTTGCTTTACGAAAAGTGTGACAACAAAATAAAATTGGGGTGCTCTCACTGCCTCACCCTGTACGAACAAATAATCACACCTGATTTTAATAGGGTAAAACATTAAAAGAATCTACAGGGTGTTTCCGAATTGTCTGGACATATTTTGTAGACTTGTTCCCTGGGCTAAGACAAACATAAAACACCATATAAGTATGGGTCTAAAGTGCCTAGATTTTTGTCTCTGTCTGTCTGTCTGTTTTTGATTTTTATAAATTATTTTATATCTTGGGCATTTTTCAAGATAGATTTGAAATTTTGTATGAATGTGTAGTTTTAGAAGTAAAAAGAACTGTGAAAATCTTGTTCCAATATCTCAAGCCGTTTCAATATGGCGGCCATTTAAAATATTTAAGTTAATGCCAAATTTCATGAAAACCGTAAATATTAAGAAAATCTTTTACCTTACCGAAAAGATAGAGGATTTTAATACAAATCAAATGAGGCCTTGTTTGTTAAAATCGGATGAAAAATAACTGAGTTATCAGTTTTTTCTACATTCTGTTACGCAATTTAGTAGGACTACCATACTTGAGAACATGGTTATAGTTAAAATCATTGGAAAAAATATTAAATTTGCTATAAATCATGCAGCAATTATACCATTACATAGTCCGGGTTCATATCCAAAATAAAGTAAAAATTACATTAAATTAATTAATTACGTTGATTTGTATGACCCCACTTTGATACACAAACCTAAATACATGCAATGTTGAAATGCATAAAAATAACTTTGCCATTTAATAGTCTTTCAAATGATATGCTATACAATGCTATTATTGACATAAACCAGTGAGGTATTACTAATAAACTTAATAAGCTTTCTATTACTAATAGAACACGGTCCACCGTTTTTTTTTTCTTTTGTAGAGTTTTTACTGTTAATAATAATAACTTTATTACTCCATGTTGTATTATATTGAACAATCTGATACAAGTTGTATCATTATTTTAATTTTTAAATATTTATGAAAAATTAACTTAATTCATCAAATGTATAAACTGCAGTTATTTTGAATTTTCAAAGAAATGCTATATAATTAGTTTTCCCTTGTACTTGCTGTCAGCTGTTATTGATTTGTCATCTATAGCTGGAACTCAGCTGTTTGAACATACATTGTTGAATAATTTATTGTTTTAATTTTGTGTTTTAAGTCAGTTAAGAGTTTTTCAACATCGATTAAACTATGGAAGCTTTTACCAATCGAGAGTGCTGATATACACTTTGAATATGGTTACTGTACCGGCAATACGGCGGAAAACCGTCATGAGTATAGTAGACGTTTTCTTAACAGAAGATTACCTAATGCGAGCACTTTTATTCGTGTTCACCGATGTTTGAATGAAAAGGGAAGCTGTCCTAGCAAAGGGCGCACAGTTGGCAACGTTCTGCAAGATGTTGGCGTAGAAGAGGCTGTGTTGGACTGTGTAGAAAGAAATCCGAGGACTAGTACAAGAAATGTTGCTAGTGAATTAGGTCTCAGTCAAAGTTTTCTTTCAAATCTTTTGCGCAAAGAAGGACTGTATCCATACCATTTCACAAGAGTCCAAACTCTAGAGCCAAGGAACCCGCCTCAGAGACTGCAGTGTTGTCGATGGGTCCAGCAGAATGACCATGGTAATTTTTTGAAAAGAATTTTGTGGACCGATGAGTCCTCTTTCACGAAGGCGTGTTTGACTACCACAATGGACATTTTTATGAAATTGAAACCCCACATCTTGTCCAAGAATCACGGAGTCAGTCCCGGTTTAAAATAAATGTGTGGTTTGGTTTGATTAGTAGATTGATCTTGTAGGTCCATACCTTGATCTTCCTCCGTCATTAAATGGTGTTCAGTACCTGCAATTCCTCCGTGGTGTTCTTCCAAAGCTTCTTGAAGACTTGCCACTTAATTTGCACGAGCAAATAATTTTTCCTACAGTCACCCGACAAAGTTGGCTTCCTTGTACTGTTTATAGTACAGAAAGCTGCTAATTGCTGCATATTTATACTTTTCCGTACGGTTTATACTTTGCCGTACGGTTTATACTTTGCCGCACATCAGGATTCCAACGAAACAACACAAAACAGCGTGGTTCTATTATGCACGTAATCCGTGTACGTTTGGAAATAGGTTGGCAACACTTAAAGATAATAATACTATGAGCAGCTGATTGACTATTATAACTACGATTTAACCTGTCATTTCGTGTTTATAGTTTAGGCATTTCTGAACTTTATGGAATTTTCATTTAAACGTTTTTAAAACATTCCTACGATCTTAATAAACAAGAAAATACCTCTAAAGCATTTTTTTTAGGCGCGGAAACCACTTCAAATTACAAAAACATACGGAACTATATTCTCAAAACGCGGAGCACATTTCTTGCCGAGGAAAAATAGCGGAGTAATACAGACCGCGGGTACTACTTTCTCTAGGGCACCTATTTGTGTTGTCAGCTGAACCTAAAAACGTGTTGTATAGTGTTTGAAAGACTAATTATTTATATGCTTTATAGTGACTGTAGGAAAACTATAATGTGTAACACGAGTGAAAAAGGCCTTTGCTGCACTCGAGATCATTCCGCACTCGCCTGCGGCTCGTGCGTAAACATTGCTCTCGTGTGCAGCAAAGTGCCACTTTCACCACTAGTTACACAAATAACTATTTCAAGCTGACGGTGCTCCGCCACACTTTTGCCGTAATGTACGAGAGTACATGACAAACAACTTTGACACGTGGGTTGGAAGGGGAGGGGCGGTTCCTTGGCCTCCAAGGTCCCCGGACCTTACGCCTATAGATTTCTATGTCTGGGGATTTCTCAAAGCAGAAGTCTACCGTTCCTCTGTACACGATGCCGAAGAGTTAAGACAGAGGATTGTGAGAGCAGCCAATCATCTTCGGGAAGAAATAAACTCGAGAGCTTGTGTGAGAGAGATAAGGGAGAGAGTTTGCGCGTGCATTCAAGCCAATGGTGGACATTTTGAAAATTTTTTAAAGTAAATTTGTTTACCAGCCTTATATCAAAATGTACATAGACTGTTAATGAAACAATCAACATAAAACATGCTAATTCGTATAAATTATTAGAATAATTACATTTTTTTAATCTTCCTTTTCTAAATAGTTTTAATAACAACACCATATTAAACATTTTAGGAGTATTTAATAAGGGTGTAGGGGTTATGTTAGGGTTTTATTAACTTTACATCAATCTAGACTAGTTTTATGGTAGGTAGTGGTCATTAATATTAAAATATGTCATTTATTGTTTTATCAATTTTCATTACAACATAGCATTTAAAACATCTTCAGTTACAACAATTTATAAGAAAGTAGATTAATTACAATAAATAAAATTAATTTCAACTAGTTGTATTATTATTGAATATGTATCAGCTATTTTAGAAAATATGACATCTGTTAATTCTTTGGTAAGAACGCTGTTAAAGCAAAATCTGTCGACCGTGTCCCATTGTAGTTTATTAGTAGAGTATTAGAGTCTCATTGGTTTCTATCAATAATAGTATTGAATAGCATATTATTAGTTATTAAATTTAGTTATTAAATTTTTGGATTAAAATAATACCTGAAGCAACCCCGTTTTGACTACCCGACCTTATTTAAATGTAAAATAATTCAAGTTTATATAATAAAATCAATTATAGATAATGTTAAGGAGGAATTCACGGAAATAATAACTGCTTTCCCATATACACGGTGGTTTGGTTTTTATTATATCAAAGAAAAATAATAACCTTCCCTAAACACTATAACTATTCAAAAGGTATATAACTTGTCAGAGTCGGTTTGGCGTTCCTTAATCCCAGGACAAGTTTTCAGGTTGGACGAGAGAGCACAAGAAAGTCGTCAACAAAAAAACAAAATTGTCTTTTGCTACAGCGGAAAATCTTTGAAACCCTTAATTTACGGACAAGCTTATACCACACAATGAGAAACAAAGCTACAAAATACACTTCTTATCAAATAAACGTAACTTAACTTTTTAACAATTTGAGATATTTTAAGCCCCTTGTAGATGGGGGCTACAATAATGATTGTTAATTTTGAAAGATTCCCGTAGGGGTAGGGGTAGGGGTTAGCTCAACATTTCCAAACAGGAAGTATAGTCGAGTTTGGTATCAATTTAAATTCTTAATGAAAATAAACGATTGACATAAATAATATAAAAGTTGGCCCACCAATAACAAAACGGTGCCCTAAAATGGAAGAGATTGCTGATGACAGAAATTTTGGGGAGTTGGGGATTTTCAAGGCACTGTTACTAACCACGCAGGTGTTATACGCATTGATATGAACCGAAAAAAATATGTCTCAATAAAAATTAAAAGTAAATATAACAGGCTAATAATAATTTTTGTTATAAATACAATGCATTTTAAGGCAGGTTTTTAAAAGTGATTTTTTTTCTATTTTGTTATTAGCGGGCCGATTTTTATTTTCTTTGTATAAATAGTTTGTTTTTTTTTTCAAGACCTGTAAAAAGAAACCAAATTCGACTATGCTTCCTATTTAAAAGTTTTGAGCTAACCTCAACTCAGGCCAAAATTAACCATCATTTTTGTAGCCCCGACAAAAGAATTTAAGAAGGTTGTCACAAACCGATTTCAAATATCTCAAATCGTTAAAAGGTTAAGGGGGGTGAAAGTTACTTTTCAGCCACTCTGTATATCACACTTTGTATAGAATTGTTTAACGTTTTAGATTTTACTATCAGCAGAATCAAGCCATGTTTTTTTACCTGGATATATTTGTAAAACACAATGAATAAAGGCAAGAATGTGAAAAATATATTTTTATCGTCGCGATTCAAATTATCTATATATTAATTAGGCAAGCATGTTTTTTTTTAACCTTTTTTTCTCACCTCGTGCGCATTGCAGGGAAAATATACGCATACTGTTAGGAAAATATTTTCCTGTATATGTGCAGAAACCCTTTATAAACTAAAATAGGCTCAAAAATGAACACAAAAAATGAATTTAGGATTTTAGAAAAATTAACATGGGTCTTACGAGATGCCATGCTGGTGACGAAATAACAACATAATATAAACAGAAAATCAAAATAAATGTAAGAAAGAAATGGGATGGAAGTCTGTCGTATTGTCGGTCGAGATTTCGACCACTGGATGACCTCTGTTAAAAGACGCGGGTTCCTAAAAAAAAGCGCCATTCTAGCAGTGCACCGTCAAAAACTAAAATTACCCCCGCCTCAGCAAACCTGCAGTCTAAGCGAATTTCCATTTACCAGATTTGATATTCAATTAATTCTATTCAAATAACATTAGGTTTAACAAGTTCCTAGGTTTGCTTCTACAGGGAGGGTAATAAAGTGTGTTTTTGTACAATAATAGCCTCAAAAATTAATAAATTTGACAGATTTGATCAAAATATATCCATAAACAAGCATAGTACAACAGTTGACTTATTCTCGATAAGAATAACATGGGAATTTGTAAATTATACTTTTTTCCATAAAAATAAAATAAAACACTTCAGTATACTAAATTATTTGTTTTTTAATCTCTTTATAATGGGTTGAAGAGAATTGGGGAAATTCATGTTTTGAGGGTCAACAACTTGATAAATCAATTATTACCCATAAGGTACTGGGTCCCCCAAAAGGTTACCCCCTAAAACCCCGTTCCCATATGGTCCAATCATGCTGTTACGAGAACTCATTCAAATCCATCCCAATAATTGATAAGTCAAAATGTTAAAGCTAAATTTCAAAAAATCTGACAAAAATTATTCATTTTATTTATCGCGCTCATTGATGTATATATAAATATTTAAAAAAAATTGAACTAATCGTTGTTTTGGTCTCTATATAAAATGAAAAAGTAAATCGGTCCCGGATCTAAGTCTTACGATGCCACCACCTACGGAAATAGCTAATTCCTTAGAGGGAAATTCGCTAAAATGCTCTAGACTTTTTCCTGAGTGCAATCATCCCATTGCTCTTTAATTCACCCCAAGTGTAATATAATCAATACTCAATATATTTCATAGGAAGGTCCTTTTCTTTTGTACTGTATTGTATTTCTCTACTAGGACTGTAGTTGATTTGTTATAAGCTTATGCTACAATTTATTAATTTATTTAAATTTTCTAAAATGTTGTGGATACTTTGCAATCCATAATACCAATCTATCTATACTATTATATACAAATCTAATGGTGTCTGTCTGTATGTGTGTTAGTAATAGGTGCAAAAACTACTGAACCAACTGGGCTTAAATTTTACAAAAATATAGCTACCATACCAAGGACCATTATAGGACTATTCACATTTCGATACTGACCGTAGACTTTGCCCCTTTGGCTTTAAAAGTTCTGAGGTGAACATTTTAAAAGTAAATATTGATTGGTCGCCATGGCTGCGATGAGAACACTAACAATGTTTGTTTACATTTGCTTTGACATTTAAATGTAAACAAGAATAACTGCTAAACTGCATATTTCACAACTTCAGACAGCTGATACAAAGAAATTAAATATAATATTTTCTATAACTAAAAGGGAAGGTTTATTTTAAACTAACCTTTTATCATGGATTATTTATTCTAAAACTATGTCATTGATTATAGAAAAAAAAGATTCTATAACCGTTGCTGTATCAACTCCGGCTCTGCTTTGGATTTTTTAAAGCGTCTAAGTTATGAAAATAATGTTATTGATATGTTTTCATGGAAACAGTATGAAAATTACAATGTATAGATGTTTTGTATGAATTTAGAGGCTACTTTAAATAAATTCTAACTACTTAACATGTGTTAGATTAACTTAACATAACTTGCACATCACATTGTTTTTATATGTATATTTAGGTAAATTAAGTACTATGCTTAAATTAAACTATAGAATATCATCAATAACTAAATTGTACGTCGTTGATTTTTTATTTCTAAAATCTGTTGTATATGTGTAACTATATTTAATTATCAAATGGTAATAAAAATACTCTTATTTTATCTTAACATAGCTTTCAGTTCACATTTACTTTATTTGATACATTTATTATTTGTGTTTTGCCACACCACTGATTAAATTAAACCAAGGAAAATATCATAAAACTAAGCAGTACATAGTGTTCTTTTGTTCCTAAAATAAATGAAATGTCTGTTACTATGTTTACTTAATGGTAAGTGTGAAAATGTAAAGGCAATGGACGATGCAATCAGAGATGCAATGAAACATACTGTATTTGCTGTTACATTTTTTAGTCCTTGATGCTTTGATAATCATATTAGTTTTGTCTGCTGTCTTTAATGCTAAATTATTGGTTTGAATTTTTTTATAGTACCTATAGATATAGTTTCTTTAATATTTCAAAAGACTGTATTGATAAGGCACAGCTATATTTCTAAAGTTTATAACAGCTGACTTAGTTTTGCTAATGATTTATTGTGAGTGAAGAAACTGAAGATGGAAGGATTTGTGATTTAATATAAAGAAGAGTGAAATTAAAAAATGTTCATTTAAATTTAATAATTAGTATTTTTGCAAACTTCAAAATTGAAATTTAAAATGTCAATAATAAATTAAAAGATATGTAATTAAGGGAGATGTAGTCCACTGTCAAATGTACACCCGTGTGCTCCTTGATGAGGCAGGTGTGGGAGTAGTCTTAATCTCTTCGTTTGACCTTGGAGAAATACAATTTCGATGGTGGCACTCTTGAAAATTGTGCGTTTGAACGCTGTGGGTAAAAAACAAAATGGCCGCCATTTAAAATGTTTAAAGTCAAATTCCATGAAAACCAGCTATTAAAATAAAGTTTTGCAACACATTATTTAAAGTCCTTTTTATTCCAAATCGAATGACACTTTATTTGCGAAAATCGGATAATAAATAAAAAAGTTATGTAACTTTTGTTATTAATGCTAATTATCAAAATGGCAGTCATTTTTTTTCACCACAAACTTAAATTCCATAGAAACTAGTGACAAAAACATTATAAAAGTTACATAACTTTTTTATTTATTATCCGATTTTCGCAAATAAAGTGTCGTTCGATTTGTAATAAAAAGGACTTTACATATTGTGTTTCAAAGTTTTGTTTTAATTGCTGGTTTTCATGGAATTTGACTTTAAAAACTTTTAATGGCCGCCATTTTGAAATTCGATGAGCCTAATCAAAGATTTTTTCGGAGAATGTTAATAGTTTTAGACTTAAAGTTTATACCAAGTTTCATAAAAATATCTTCAAGGGCTATTGAGTTATGAGTTATTTTCAAAAAATTCAAAATGGCGGATTACGGCTAAACTAAGCCGAAATCGAATCAAATTTATACAACATTTTTGACTTATTTTTGCACATAGAATCTGAATCTGCACAGTCCACAACGCTTTACTGAAACACCCTTTATTACTTTTTGAAATATTTAACTGTCCTGGGACATTACATCCACCCTGATTAATTTTATTTATGAAAAATATAAAATTATGTTTTATGAAATAATGGTTGATCCTACATAAAAACTGTAATCATATTTTTTGTGCAGATTTAAAATAGCTACATTTTGGTATCAACAATTCTTTTGTAACCCTAACGGTTACTGATATAAGTAAGAAAACAAGTTTGCGATGGCGGCCATTTTGTTTTTTACCATTCGGCGTCAAACGCACAATTTTCAAGAGTGCCACCATCGAAATTGTATTTCTCCAAGGTCAAACGAAGAGATTAAGACTACTCCCACACCTGCCTCATGAAGGAGCACACGGGAGCCTGTATATGTACATTTGACAGGGGACTAATGAAGGTAAATCATGTATGTCAAAGTTTTATTCGAAGATTTTTGGTCAGTTTTTCTCATATCAGCCTACACAAGATTTAAAATCAATCAAAACCAAAATGGTGGTATCCACTACTTAGGTCTACAAGATTTAAAAGTCATAACGTTTCTATTAACGTTTCTGTCATAACATTTCTATCATAACGTCGTTTCTATTAAGGCCATAAAAGTTGAATTTTGTTTCTAAAAGCGTTGGCGGATGTGTAACTATTATATGCAACAGATGTAAAGATTAAAATGTTTCTATTTTGTGTCCTCTTTGCGTTGCAAAGCACGGGTACAACAGCTAGTATTAATAAAATAAAATTGCAATGATTTTTTTTACGAAAAAGTGTTTTCAGCCGGTTCCCGCGACGGTAAAATTAAATAAATTCTGCTCATCACAGGTCTGTGTTCCATCCACGAGAAGCATTTTGTCTAAATTTATTGTAACAATGTACGTGTGTGTTTATGATCGTCAAGTGTAAGAATTAACTTACGACGTCCAAAGCAACCGACTACGACAAGATACATCCATAGAAAAAAATTAATTAAATATAGACTGTCAGCCTGCTACGTAACTACAAGGTACACCCAGCGGTGTGCGCCAGAATCTATGGTAACCGCAGCATAGGTGACAGTCTATATTTAATTATTTTTGTCTATTGATACATCTCGACTTGCTAACTACGTAACCATGACCATGATGATTCAACTACTGTATGTTTTAACTGAATGAGAATGAGAATGAGAATGAGAATTTTATTTGGTCTTTTAAACATGCAGTTACATGCAATCAGACAAGTCATTAAAAATACGACTGACATTTACTGGGACGAAAGTAAACATAAATAAAATATAATATATATATATTTGTCTTACCAGCTCAGAGGCAAACCACAACAATGAGTAAAGAAGTAAAATTGTAATTTTTCGAGCGCCAACCTATCAGATGGCAACCTCCACTCCTATTGTTGATCAACAAATTTTAAATATAAATATATAATGTTCGCAAAACTTGTATTGACCCTTTACTGGCAGTAATAAAAGTAAAAATAAAAGAGATACTTTTTATTTTGTTTGTTTTATTTAAATGTTAAAAGTAAACTGTTTCAATAAATTCAGTAGTGCTAAAAATATTTGTATGGTTGTGCCTGAATCTCACTGCATCAATGGACGAATGTGGCCTATTTTCTGAAAAAGGTAACATAAAGAGAGTATGTAATAAAGTTTCACAAACTTAATTGAAAAATGGTCGTATGTAAAGTAGTGAAAGCTACTCGCATAATATAGCTTTCAAGACACTCATAGAAGTTTTTAAGGCACTCGCCAAATCTGCAATTAACTGTCTGTCTGAAGGTACTGTACTAGGTTTTATCATAATTTAAATTGATTTTGTTCTGTACCAAATTCGTCACCTCGCCATGCTGTTTCAAAAAGACTTTAAATTCCATCTTGATTTTTATTAAACAGATATTTTTATTTTTGAGGGATTCTCTTTTATTTCTTACTTCTTTTATTTTATTGTAAAGCTCTGGTGGCAAAGGTTTTGGTAAAAAGTAAAGCCCGTCCAAATATATTTACAAAATGCCCTGTAATTTTTTGAATCCCGTAACAAACACTATTCTAATTTATATTAAGACCTATTTTCTAAGGTTTTTACCTATTAACATATTACTGCAATTGGTTCCCTCGATGTAAGTTGGCAAACTGTACAGCGCTACTTATCAAACCCCAGATCTAACGATTTTCAGCTCAGGTTATATTAAAGTTTTTACGAGGAATATAGCGTCGTTTCCTCCCCACCCACGGCTCGAGACATTTTATTACCTTTGCAATATTGATTTAAAAATCCCTCTATGTAATAAAAGTACGTACGACACGGGCCCTGGCAGTGCTGCGCTCTCTCGGCGAGTAGCGGAACTACCAACGTAAACGTACTGCGTTACCGACGCGTTCCCTGTATGTGCTGCTGCAAACGGCGACTAAGCGAACTACTGTCTTGACAATTACACTGCTAATGCAAATTAACCAATGGGGGAAGACAAACGTTCATTTGCACGTGGAGACCACGTGGTCTTCAGATGTCATCTTGAGTTTGTTTGTTGTTTTCAAGTTGTTATAATTGAAGATTCGTGTGATATTTGTATTAAATTACCTTTGCTTTTGTTTAGAGGTTGTCGCTGGTATCGTTTGTTTGTTATGTATTTTAAATATACATTATACTATTTATTTCATTGTTGTTGGTAATTTTTTCGTTTAGTTGAAAGTTGTACTATAACTACTTTTTAGTTAAAACTTAGGTAAAATTATAAAAAGAAATTTTGAACCCAAAGGCTATACAGTATTGTAAAAAACTATTAACCCCAATAATAACAGCTTAGGAAAATTGTTATATGCACGATTTCCCAGAAATAACATTAACGTACTTTAATTTTCTTAATATTTTTTTTTCGTAAAAGATACATTATTTCGTGTCAAAAACGTTATATTGACAGTATGAAATAAGTAAATACGTTTTATACAAACCTTTTTCTCAAATATGTTAATCTTACAAAAATATTGCATAGGTATTTAACATTTGAATTTAAAAATTAGAATCCAAACACTGTTAAAAATGCATTCTGATAATAAACACACGTTAGATCAAGTAAAAAACCAGTTTTTTTTATAATTTTCCTTAAAAAATCAATTTACAATAAATTATAATAATCGATCATATTAAAGCCGGAAGCTGTGGGGAAACGTTCGACATCATAGACATATCTCCGATTATAACCTAAAGGGAGTATAACCTTCTTAGCTGGCTGGTCCAAGACAGCGATTTTAATCTCAGTTTTTCCTACCTGGATGGCGATTCTCGCAGAATCCACAGGCTAGGGACGTTTTTTCACTCAGAATCACACTATCACATCACTACTCACTCACTATTTGCTCGATTTTATCATAACACCCGTTATGTTAAATCGCAGTGCATCGCCGAGGCGATACAAGCAGTTCCTAAAGGAGCCGCTAGGTTGCGTTGAGTTCCTCCATTAAAGTGAAATTGCCCCCCCTTACGTTGGAAACTCGAGATGCGTTGTTATAACATAAATGACTTTCTTGGGATGTTTAATAACATGGTTAAATTTCTCAGTTGCTATCACATTGCTAAATCGTTTTATAAACATTTGTTATATTTTAGATTAATGATTTAAAAATAGTATTTAAACAATGTATAACTTTAAATAACAAAAAGTAAAAATTGCAAAGTGGTTGATTTGTATCAAGCTGATTTTGGGACTATGCAATTGAAGCATTAGATGTAAAAAGAATTCTCAAAGAAATTACGGAATAAGTAGATATTATTAAATTAAATACCCCCGCCGCAGCAAACCTGCAGACCTTATTGGATTTACACTAAAATGCCTCCTGAAAAATATCACATTTATTCCCTATTAAAAATAAAATTAGTTTAACGAGAATTTAGGTTTGCTGCAACAGGGAGGGTAAAAGGAGGTTTTTTTTATGTTGATACTGTAGTTAAGTAAGAAATTAATGTATTTTTCAAATTTGATCAAAATATGTTCATAAACAAGCAAATTAAAACAGTTGACTTCATAAAAATAACATGAGAATTTAAAATTAAAAGTTTTTTTGGAATTTTCTCTGTAACCATAAGGCGCATAATAACGCTTCAATACACTTAAGTTGTTTTTTAAGCTCTACAAAATGGGTTGGAAATAACTGTGAAATTTTGTGTTTTTAGGGACAAAAATGGGGAAAATCTATTTTTACCCCATAAAATCCCCCATAAACCCCCGTTCTCATAGTCCGATCATGCTGGTTCGCAAACTCGTTTGAATAAATATTAGGTTTACACATTTGTACACCTAACTTTTTACAAAATTTCATCAAAATAGGATCATTTTTGCTCGAGTTATCGTGCTAACAGATACATGAATTTGAACGGACGGTTTTTTGGCCTCTAGGGACCTCAAAACGAAAAAATAAATCGGTCTTACCATGAGTACTACGGTAATAGCTTATTCCCAATATGGGAAATTCGAAATTCTCTAAAAGAATAGAAAAACTAGAGGAATCTGAGAATTCGTAATTATTTCACACAGTAGATCTTTTTTATAGTCTACTAAATTTTATATAGAGACGCGACGTTTCTGATGTTTAGTAGCTAGAATACCGAACTTCGGCCCAAAGGCCAGCATTCAAATTACTGGATTTAATGTGTTACCAAGCAGTTAAGAGATTTTGGGAATAATCCAATCCAAGCAATAAATATATACAAATTCTTCGAATTACATATTTTGTAAGAGTTTCAAGCTGCAGACATTTTTCCCACTAAATATTAAATAGGGACACGGCGTTTCTCTTATCTAGTAGCTACAGCACCGGACTTTAGTCTAAGCCTAAATTCTAATTACTAAATTAAAATTATAAAGCACTAGTAAGATTTTGGGAAAAGGTGACCTGCAAGCACAACATAATACTCGAAAAATTACAGATTTCGTAAGTATTTCGCATTTTAAACATTTTCATTGCAAAAAATTGTACAAGGACACGGTTTTTTTAACGAGCGAGTGCCTTAAAACTTAAAAACTTTTACGAGTGTCGTTAACACTATTTACGCGAGTTTAGTACACTACTTTACCTACGACAGTGTTTTAATTACTAAAAATCACTACTCATAACTTCTGAGGTTATGTTTTCGTTTATAACCTCTCATTGCAACTGACAGTGATGCAACGAAACATTGTACCAAACATTAATTGCACCGCTCAACAATTAAATTGGCCTGAACAGCTGATTATTTGAAATTCGAATCATTATAATTTGACTTCTTCTCTCTCAATGTTATAATGAGTTCTCAATGTATAATGTTATAATGTGTTATGAGTAAAACTATGGGTATGAAAGTAATCAATACTGTTAAGTGAAACTTTTCAATTTCTAAGAACTGAACTGAAACGGCTACTTTAAAAACGGTCGTAGGTAAAATATGTTATAAAATTACTAATAAATATTATCTTTACTTTTTCGTCGATAAGCTGCAAAGTGGACACGTCACATGGCTGTCAGAAGTACGTCGGATGCAAATGTAAATGCCAGGGCTACAGCCAAGGCATCGTAGTGTTAACAGCTCGTAAATACTTCGGACCTTGGGCCTCCTCACCTGTCCCGAACTTCAATTAGAATTGCTAAAACACCCGGTTTTGGGCAGTTTTACCGCTTTTCTGGCTCAGTCCACAGTTGGTCATTAGGTTAAATTGTTGGCCAGCGAGTAGATTATTGTGGCAGTCGTTGGAAAAGTTACTGGAGTCCAGTTTAGGAATGTTTTAAATTAGTTAGCAGAATTATTATGTTTTGATAGTTTTCGTGATTTTTTTCCATTCGAAATTTGCATGGTGATAAATAGTTAATAAATTTGGTTTGAGTTAAAGAGCTCTCTCTTGTTAGGAGATCAAACTTCAAGAATTTGCATATTGTTTTATATTAGAATATAAAACTAAAGTATGTTGTAACAGAAAGAATTGAAGAAAAATGCACTTGCAGGATTTTGTTATGTAAACGAATTCGCTGTCTTAAACTAGTAGTGTCGTAGTAAGGTATTCTTCTACAATATCTTCCACTACAGGGTAGTCACTTAGCATTAGAGTACTGAAGAGTAAACTACAGGGTATTACAGAGTATGTAAGACATGTTTCAATACCTTGTTCCAGTAGCCTGTATTATGCAAGTAAAGAAGAAAAACAACTACTCCAGGTGTCGTGTCTTAAATCGGATAACTCTATTTAGAAGAACTGTAATTTTTCAATACAAAACAGTCAAGTCAGTTAGTAAAATTTTAACAGATATATTGAAAATGACTGCATATTTTGACAGTTTGATTTACCATTTTTCTTTAAAAACTGTTGAATTAGCCACTGCGTTTATTCTTGTATACATATATTACAACTATTTACGGATGAATTTACTTTTAAAAAAACGCTGTCTAAAGTAGTTTTTTTACCTCTTCGTCACACCAAGAACCCACAAAAATATTGCAATTTCTGTATACGCTATTGGATTACTATATTTTTGCCAAGTATTTTATGAAAAACATAGAGTAATTATTACCTACAGTAATATTATTTTTAGGATTATGAATTAATAGAAAACAATCGAGTGGCAGCGCCCCGGAAATGTTATAGTAGTCAAACAATACCCCTGTGCTAGGTGAAAAACATTACTAACAACAAAATGGCAACTAAATAATTAAATAATGAACAAATATTTAATGAGTGACTATGTAAAGAGCAAAGCACTGATCAATGTTGAATCTCAAAACCAAAATTATTCACAAGAAAATTTTAATTTATAGTGAAATTATAAAGGTTCAACGCTCGTATAATTTGTTATTCTAAAACAAATTACATATACTTCTAAACTTAACCATTAAAGAACTCCAATTCAAACATCATGCCAGGATAACTATTCCTTCAGTCGAGGTAGTTTACAATGTTGTTACTTTTCAACTTTAATATATATTCAATTTTTACGAGGCTAACACACTAAGCAGGGTACTTCAGGGGGGTGGGTATTAAAGAATATGGAAGTTTTGTTACTTACTAAGGTCAGCTTTGTTTCTTTAACAAGTACTCATTAAAAGCCAAAATATCAAGGTCTGATTTGACCAGTTTCAAACCACTAAAAACGGGATCGAACCAGAAATCTTCTGATTAAAAGGCGAACACTATATCCACTCAAAACCTAGTTTACTGTACACTAAGCCTGACACCAGGGATTTTAAAATCCAACCATTGCTAAATTCAAAGTCTAATAGCGTGTCTGGATATTAATTATAATGGCCAAGTCAGTTTATAATGTTGTTACTTTCCAATGTTAATTTAGACTAGGCTTGACACCTTCAGCGTTCTCAGACATTTACATAATTACGACAGAGTTTTTAGACACGCCTCCTGGTTTGTCTACACGAACTAGACGACTAGACAACTAGTCAGCTGATCAAGTTTGCTGAAGAAATTTCTCTAATTAATCATATCCAAGTGTAATCATAGCTTTCACCTATTCAAAGCTCAATTTATGGGTTCCTACAAATAGTACAAATACAGAGTCCTATATATTTGGCTTGAAATCGTCTTGCAAGATTTTTACGTGAAAACTGTTTATAAAACTAAATTTGAGGTCTATCAATCTAAAAAAAAAGAAAATTCCCCACTGCAACAAACCTGCAGACTAAGCTTATAGTCATTTGCCTGATTAGATTTTTACTATACGTCCATAAAAATGACAGATGTGTACACTTACCAATTAAATAACAGTAGGTTTAACGACTAGAAAGGTATGCTGCTACAGTGAAGGCAATAAAGTGTGTATTAATGAACTTTTAATAGCTTAGTATGAAAGGAAGAATTTTGCCAAATTATAACATAAAACTATAAACCAAATTATAAACGTGTGAAACTACAACAGTTAACACATTCTTCATAATAATAACAAGGAAATTAAATGTAAATTATAATTTTTTCTGTACGAATTAAACGTACAACGACGCGTCATCAAACTAAATCATTTGTTTTATGCTCTACAAAAAAGCTCATACAAAATTTTACGTTTTAGTTGTAAAAAATACAAAAATTAAATTTTCACTCATATAAAGTTTTATAAGTTAGAGTTTTATTTTGCTTGCATTTTATTTATTTTATAGCTCGAATTTTATAGTTTTATTTTGCATGTACTCTATTTATCACTTCCCTAGCTTGATCAATAGCAGCTGCTTAAAATCCAAAGATACGTAATACGCCGCTGTGACAAATTGTGAATGTTAAAATTCTTACTCCGTGCCTTATAGAATTTAGCATATTCCTATATTTTGTATTAAATTGTTATGATTATATATTTATGTGTAAAATATACATCCTAAGCTAATGTAATAATCTGACATATCGACCTTAATTGTACAAAAAAAGAAGCCTTTGAAAAAAGACCTGCTTTCAAAATTGTAATTGGTCAACGCTAGTGTTTTTTTTATGACAAAGAATTACAAATACCTTTATGAGGAATACAATACCTCAAATGTCTGTAAAAATACCGATGATCCCTTAAAATAGTAACTTAAATAGTAACTTTCGAAACTAAAATCCAAGATGGTATAAAATAAATAGAGGGGATCTTTAACCCCAAACACCAACACATATGCATAGATAGATACGTCATACAGATAGGATTAAGTTGACCTCAGGTACGTTTGTGTGGGAATTTACAAAAAAACTCCCACACAACTTTAGTGAAGGTTTCATTTCCAAAATCCTATTTCCGTCCAATGTATTCACTAATTAACTAATGCCAAACCTTGGGTAAAGCAACCTTTGCGTGGACCTTGGAAAGTTTAACAAGGTAAACAAACTGTATAACAAGTTGGGCTGTAATTGGGTTAAACTAATTTTAGAACAGATTTGGTTATCACTATAATTATATATTAGTAATTACTAGAATTAATGGATCGAAACCTCTGTTATGTTTGTTTACTAGCGTAGTAAAATCTGGAACTAAATAATATTAAATTCAAAGATTTTCATAGTGATGTTTATTATATTGCAATCTTACACACACAATATACGAAATTCAAATTGCTACACATATAATTTTGTTAACAATTAATTTTGCAGGTGACACTATCGTTGTTTTAATCATCGTATTTTTAATTATCCGGTAAAGGATTGAAAACACAGACAAAATAATGAATGGTAATCTTAATCGATGCATATAGTAACTTAAAATACAAACCGCTGGTCACAGTTTATGGTTTTACATCAAGATAAATGTTTAAGGTCAAATCAAAATACAGATTTATTAGGACAACAATAATGTAACAGCAGTAAAATCTAAATATATAATATATAAGGCAAAGCCCTCACTGACTGACTGACTCACTCACTCATCATTAATTATCTTACTTCCCATTTACCTAGGAGGCTGAAATTTGGTACACTGATTCTTCAGGCATTAAATAGGAAAACTAAGTTCAAGCTGTTTTTATTCTGATCGGACTCTCGGGCTCCGCCCCAGTGGCTCTGGAGTTTCCCATGTCAACCTTATGAGTACTCATATTTAAATGGAATTAATGAATCTTAACAGCTGTTTCAATTAAACAAGTTGGTTCTGTTCTATGATGTTCAATAGCATTAAAGTTACAAGGATTACCAACAGGATGCAGCACTATTATTTCTTTTACATTTATGACAACAGCTAATTTGCAACCAAAAGGTGAGTGAGCGTAGCGAACGAACTTCAACCTGGAGGCAAGTTAACGTAGCGAACGAGCTAACCTGAAGGCAAGTGAGCGCAGCGAACGAGCTCCAACCTAAAAGTGAGTGAGCGTAGCGAACGAACTTCAACCAGGACGTGATTGAGCCATGCGAACGAGCTCACTTATGAAGTTAAACGGGGCAAAGCCCGCGGGTACAGCTAGTTATGTCATAGTCTTATACAGTTGCAGATTATTGTTGCTGTTATTGCATCCCAACGTCATATTGGATGCATGCAAACACTTCATACAGTAAGTTTTTCCTTTTTAGCGAATTTCCCTATAGGGAAGTAGCTATTACCGTAGGTCTCATGGTAAGACTTAGGCCCGGGACCGATTTACTTTTTCATTTTAATGTCCCCAGAGGCCAAAAACACCATTCGTTCAAATTTTTATATATGTATATATATATATATATATATATAGATTTATATATATATATATGTGTCCGTGAACACGATAACTTGAGTAATTTTTATCCGATTTTGATGAAATTTGGTTTGAAGGTGTAAGGCGGGATAGAGTTCGCGATCCAGCATGATCGGACCATGGGAACAGGGTTTTATGGGGGGTTTTATGGGGTAAAAATTGGTTTTTCTCACTTTTTACCCTCAAAACACAAAATTTCCCAATTTTTCTCTAAACCGTCTTAAAGAGCTTAAAAAAACAAACAATTCAGTATATCAAAGTGTTTTTGTACGGTTATTGGTTACAGAGAAAACTAAAAAAATTGTAAATTTAAAATTCCCATGTTATTCTTATGGAGAATATTGTAAAATGTTGTAGTTTGCTTGTTTATGGATATATTTTGATCAAACTTGGTAAATTTATTTATTTTATAGTAAGCTATCAATATTTTACTAAAAACACACTACTTTATTAGTTTCCTTGTAGCAGCAAACCTAGGTACTCGTTAAACCTAATGTTATTTAAATAGATCAATTGAAAATCAATTCGGCCAAATGGAAATTCGCTTAGACGGCAGGTTTGCTGCGGCGGGGGTATTATTTTGTATAAATATTAATCAATTTGTAAAAAGTTAAAATTGATAAATGCAGGATTATACGCAAGTAAAAACACTATGTTGAGTCAAAAATTGATGCTTTTGGATACTTTTTTGTGAATCTACTGCTCACGCAAACTACAATATATGACTAGTCTTGTCAGTCGTTTTTATCTCACCCCGAGAGGCGTGGTAACCAATTAATTCACTAGCACTGAGTCATTATTGCTTTGGTGGAAACCCTTTTAAAACACGCTTTATAAGAGTTAAAAACTGTAAAATCAATATACCACTATAACACCTTTTAACTTAACTAAACAAAAAAATATTTATATTCGTAGTCGGTATGTATTTACCAGAACACCGTTACTCCACTGTACAAAACTATAACCCTAACATACCACTAAACACATTTCCACCTTAACGTATTAAACAATGCTAGTGTCCCTGTTGCTCGAATTCGAGTAATTTCTAAGTATTACGGGAGTTATTTTAAAACGAATAAAGGTTATAATTTCTGATGACTTTAAAAGATAAGACTCAAAGATTATGGAAATACTCAAGTACATAACAGATCGATATAATCAACGTTTCTTGAAATATCTTATCATTTTTCAAAAGCTGATCTTTTTTTGAGTTTTCTACAAATGGCCTAAGTCATAGCCGCATTCGGTTGTCCATAATAATGATTACAAATATATAAAAAAAAAACATTATTTCTATTTCTTCTCCTTGGGGGTGTCATAGAACTTTCCTATATTTCCATAGTTTGCAAATAGGCTCTTCCAATCACTACTAAGAAATGCAGCGTAGTGTTAATTCAGTTTTCTTTTAAGTATATCAAATTATCCAGGCTCTCTCGCTTTTTCCGTTGTAATATTTACGCAAACCCAAATTCAAATAGTAAATGTTTCATTTTAACCAAGTCAGTAAATATTTGTAGCAAACTGTTAAATTGGCAAACTTATTGACTGTTTACAATTAACATGTTCTTCTTCTCACTTTAAATTTCTGACAACAGCTGGAGTTTCATAACAATTCTTGTTTCCCATGTTAATCTTATGGAGAAATACGAAAATTTAAAGGGTCCCAGGGCATCACTCTCTAATTATTTCCCTGAAAAGAAAGTTTCCTGCACAACTTCACGTTACGCTCTTTCCAATGACACCAAAAACATGTCAATCGGTTCAGTAGTTTCGGAGGAGTAATTGTCAAAAAAAACCTGCTTGCGTATTAAATAAGTAAAGATATGTTTTTGATCATTGTGCATTTGCTTGAACGTCTTTTAACACATTGCGATTTTCTAAACTAGAAAACTGACCTACGACTAGACCACTTTCAACTTAGCTCGATCAAAAAAACTGTTTATACTCGTGCTCGGTGACTATTACACGCTCTTAATGAACCTGAATAGAAACTTGGAGCAAAAACTGAGAAAGACAAGTAACGATCAGCTGTTTTGGAAATACGAGAAGCGGACAATGATGCCAAGGGTGGGGAAGCGGCCTTGGGTACTTGAAATCCGTCAGATGGCTTAAACAACTCAAAAACTGTACCAACCTTGCCCCTGTTGTAATATCAGATGCCTTCCTACATCTGATAGCCTTGTGTGGGTTTATCATAATGAACTAGATTTGCTAGAAAACACGGGAAATATTAATTCTAATGGGGTGTGTACATGTGTTATACGATTGGCCTAAATACACGTAAAATTACATCAGTTTGAAGTCACTTCTACAATAAAGTAGGTTATACTATTGTCAAATCACAGTTTGGGCCCAGTTAAGTACATAAACGTTGGTCCATTTTAACCTGATTGCAAAAGCTATACAGAATGGAGTATGGAGCTAATGAAGTACCAAAACTTAAGTCGCTGTAATATGCAGTGGATTGATGACGTTATGCTTATTGTTTAATTACGTCATTTTATCAATCGTTCCCCTGATAAATCCCTGATCTTTGGGCTTTAAAATGATGCAGACTAATGAAACAGCTGATCTTAGTCACTAGCAAAGCTACACTGATTATCCCCATCGATCTCTTAACAGAGATCGATGCTTATCCCACACCATTCTACATTAATTCTTCACTCATATTTGGGTTGACATTGATAATGAAAAAATAATACTGATAATGCAGGCGAAAAATATTTAAATAAAGTTTCATCAACGGTGGTTGAGAAATATTAGGGAGTGTTTTCATTGATTTTGTAAATAAAGGCCACTTTGGATATCTGGAAAGTATTTTTTTTTTTCAATTTAAATGCATTTATTTGTTTTAGTTATATTTAATTATCAAAATATATCACAAAACCCAGTAATATCATGCATACTTCTCTAAGCTATATCGTTAATAACTTTACAGCTTTATGGACAAATTAACCTCTTCAAATTAAATCCAAAATTGGTAATGCAAATTGTGTACGTTAAATAAATAGATTTAAAATTAAAAAAATAGTCGACGAAGTTTAAACATATCATTCCAAGAAAGGTAATTTATTATAGTAACTAAGGTAACTATGGTGTTAACTAAAGAAGTAAAATATAATATTTATTTCTAAAATAAGTTAGATAACATTTGTCCATGACATAAAGCTTTTGTGTAGCTCTTTCACTATGTAGTCAGGTAGTATTTTGTTGCTCAAGAAAACATATTTTATACCACAAATTTATGCTATGGAGATATTACAAATTTAATTTCAAAAAGACTTTTTCACCCTCATTTTTGTAAAATGGGTTATTTTGGTTATTTTAGTTAACGTCCATATATTTATGCTTACAGTTAATGTTGTGAAGAAAAAACATATTTTTTGGACAAATATACATGCATAAAACCATAACAATAATAGTTATTTATTTTATGAACATAGACTAATGTAATCAGTACATCTTACGCCATAAAATGTAACATTGAAACTGCTGTTGTAAAACAATAGGCAATTAAATAGCTATTTACATTAGGTCGGCTAGGTTTTACTAAAGAACCAAGTATTTTCATCAGAGCATTGTATAAGATGTAAATAAAGAATTATACATATTTAGTCTCTGCATTTTATAAATCCTATCTTTATACATATTAGCGTCAATGACAGTCCAATAGGAAATAAACTTCAATTTGTATAGGACTTTTCAGTGGTGATTGTGTTACTGTTTACATATTATTTAGTATGATTTTACAATAAATCACATACTGAATTAAGGACTCACAAAATGTGACCTAAAAGTTTAACACTGCATTTACAATAGATAGCCATTTGTACAGATATTTTAATCTTCGAGGCATTGTTTTTCACAGCGACATGTATCTCGTAGGGTTTAGTTATACCATAGATAAAAGGAGTATAAATGTCTATACTCCTTTTATCTAAGGTTATAGTGTAAAAACAACGTGGCATTTCACGTAGCCTTATTAATTTTATGATATAACAAGGTTAAATTTTGTTTACATTGACATTTTCTAATATTTAAGCCTATAAAAGCTTATGGGATTTTTTGTGTAATATTCCACTCTATATATTTATTTGTAGTGGTAATATTTAGATTTTTTTGTAGTACAGTAGTAATATTTGTCTGCACTGTGATAACATGTTTCTCAAAAGAGGACAAACGTAAAATATGTACTTTGCCGTACTACTGCATTTAAGTCTGTTGAAGGTTCCAGCATGGAGACAATAAGTGAATTTTATTTGGGGCAGCATTCCCATTTATTCTTGCATTTTTAAATAATATAACATAAATTACTTCACAATGTGTCATTTGCTGTTAGAACTAAGTGGCAACGAGTGTGTATCTCATTTGAGTATTAACATGAACCTCCCTTCGTAACATTTTTGAAGATTCATACTACTACTGTACTTTGAACGATATCCAAGTGAATCCATTCTTCCCAATTTCTGCCATTATTCAAAGCAAATTCTCAAACAAAGTTTTAACTTACAAAATATAAATAAATATACTTACAGCATCTAACCGATTTACTCATGAAATGAATTGCTGAAGAGTGGAATGGTTTTTCTGTGTCTTCGTTAAATGAATTAAACTTATGTCTTATTTTAGTTATAGGGGACTGACTTAGCACAAACTATGCCATCAAAGGACAATCATAGGATGCGTGCTGTATATATGTGTATATGTGTCTCCGTAAACGTGATAACTTAAATATTTTTTTTCCATTTTGATGAAATTTGGTTTGAAGGTGTAAGGCGGGATAAACTTGAATGAGTAAATGAACCAGCATGATCATACGATGGAAACGGGTTTTTACGGGGGGTTTATGGGGTAAAAATTGGGTTTTCTCGTTTTTGACCATCAAAGCATAAAATTTCCCTATTTCTTTCTACAACAATTTAAAGAACTTAAAAAAAAATAGTATATCAAAAGTGTTTTGTGCGTTTATTGGTTTCAGAGAAAATTCAAAAAATTGTAAATTTAAAATTCCCATGTTATTCTTATGGAGAATATTTTAAAATATTGTTTGCCTGTCTATAGATATATTTTTATCACACTTTGGCAAATTTATTATTTTATACTAAGCTATTAACATTTTACTAAAAAACACATTTTATTAGCATCCCTGTAGCAGGAAACCTGGGTACTCGTTTAACCTAAGGTTATTTAAATAGATTTAATTGAATATCGATCCAGGGAAATAGAAATTCGCTAATTGTGCATGTTTGCTGCAGCGGGGGTATTTTGTTATTCAATATAAATAACAATGTTCCCAGTATTGATATTAATTGTAAGCTAAAATTGACGAAAATTTTTAGGATTATTTTAGATGGACGGATAAAGACTATACTAAATAAAAATACCAAAAACATTGTACTTACGATTCACATCTGTGCTTGGCTGAAGAAGCCATACCGTAGCGTGATGTGCTCAGAAACAGAAATATTGTTCTCTAATTCCAAGGTCAAGGCACTTGTCTATCCTGTTATCAGTGGCCAGCTGATTTAATTATGCCCAATTAATTTAATAAGGAAACATTCCACGCAGCTTTGTTTATATTATCAGTGGAAACACGTCCTAACGAGGTGCTCTTTATTTGCCAACACGCTAGTGGAAATTGGCCTTGGAGTAGAATTTGGATCCAGCAAGGAGACTTCATTTCAATATAACATCTCAAGTATATGTGTATTTTCTCGTTCGTAACTCTAGTAATTTTATGCATGATTATTAGAACAGAAACGGTTTGGATCACAAACATAAAACAAATTACGTCACTGACCCAAATGTTTATACTAGTCGTAGCATCTGGTTTGTACAATTTTTAACCGTTCAAATATATTTTGTTTATGAACTTACAACTGTTTGGCCTCTCAAAGATTACAAAATTTGTTTGCAAGGTCAAATTGATACACAGAAGTAACATATAAATTTTTAATATTTTCCTTATTTTTTTGGAATTACAAACACAAACCTATTTGATACAGTCAAAATTTATAAAAATTACTGACTCTAAGGAGGATTGTGGAAGGGACTTAACGCTCTTAATGTAATATAAAG
This sequence comes from Macrosteles quadrilineatus, assembly GCF_028750875.1. NCBI lineage: Eukaryota > Metazoa > Arthropoda > Insecta > Hemiptera > Cicadellidae > Macrosteles > Macrosteles quadrilineatus. The sequence continues at coordinate 103,323,560 of NW_026542596.1, read as the reverse complement.
AAATTGCTTTATATTCAATGGAACACTATTTGGATTGCTGTGTAAATTTTATTTTTTATGTTCCATTTAAATATTAACAAAAAAATGTTTACTTAAGGGCTAGTGAAAGTTTGCCTATGTTTTAGCGAATTTCCCTATAGGGAAGTAGCTATTACCGTAGGTCTCATGGTAAGACCTAGGCCCGGGACCGATTTACTTTTTCATTTCGATGTCCCCAGAGGCCAAAAACACCATTCGTTCAAATTTTTATATATCTATATATAGATATATATATATATATATATATATATATTATGTGTGTCCATCCGCACGATAACTTGAGTAATTTTTGTCCGATTTTGATAAAATTTGGTTTGAAGGTGTAAGGCGGGATAAACTCGAACGAGTTCGCGAACCAGCATGATCGGACTATGGGAACGGGGGTTTACGGGGGGTTTTATGGGGTAAAAATAGGTTTTTCCCATTTTTGACCCAAAAAAAATAAAATTTTGCAAAATCTTTTCAAACCATTTTGTAGAGCTTAAAAAAACAAATAATTTAGTATATTGAAGTGTTACTATGCGCCTAATGGTTACGGAGAAAATTCCAAAAAAATGTAAATTTTAAATTCCCATGTTATTCTTATGGAGAATGAGTAAACTGTGTTGTAGTTTGCTTGTTTATGAACATATTTTGATCAAATTTGGAAAATGTTTTTATTTCTTACTAACTATTAACATTTTACAAAAAAAAGTTTTACCCTCCCTGATGCAGCAAACCTAAGTACCTGTTAAAATAATTCTATTTAAATAGGAAATAAATGTTAAATTTTTAAGTAGACATTTTAGTGTAAATCCAATCAGACATATGGAAATTCGCTTAGTCTGCAGGTTTGCTGCGGCGGGGGTATTTTATCTATATAGTTACTTTTCCAATATTCGTGATTTTATGACAACTGTATGTTGTAAACGTTAATTGTGAGTCACTTCACTCTTTGCTAAAAAACCAGAGTAAAATTAATAGTCTTAAGGTTGTCCATTTAATTTGGTTTTAATATTTTTGATGTTACTATAATAATCTACATGTGATATAAACTCACTCAAGCGCTGTATTTTAGCTGACCCTTGAGGATGTAAAAAGTTTTAGAGAGACATATTTATTCTATGGCTTGGAGTAGAATTTGCTATTAGAATACACACCTATTTGATAGAGTATTTGAATGTATAATAGCGTGTGTTATTCATGTAGGCCTTCTCATAAAAGATTCTGATATGCCCATAAAACCATTAGTTCTATTTTTATTTCATAGAGGCCTATCAGTTTTTATCAAATTTATAATATCTATTCATATCTTTCCGTAGTTTATTATATTTTGTTAAAGTGTTTGGTAAAATGTGTAAACAAATGTAGGTGTAGGCCCAAACAGAAGTTTGGTTAACAAAGTATCTTTTAATTTACACAAAGGTTGTCCTTTGGTGTATAAATTGAATAAACAGATCTCATTTCTTTTTTTACAATTGGAAAGATGAAGTTTAGTCATCAATTGCAACAACACCTGACGAACCATAGTTTACTGTTATTGCCTTATATCTACACTAGACATCCTATTCAAACGGCTCAGCCATTTGAATATAAAGCCAGTGTAGATATTAAGTCAATGCTACTGTGAAGTGTAGTTGTTTCCGAACACAACTAGTCTTGATGATTAATAAAATGACGGACTGCAAAAGCTTGAATATAAGAGCCTGCTTGATTACCATAAAGGAACATGTTTAAGTATATATAAATCTCAAATGTTCCTATACTTTAACCATTAAAACCAGGTACAAAATAAAACACAGGTTCAATACAAAAGAAGAAATTATATTTGGAAATATAAATAGTCAGAGTCCTCCAACTTTCGTTTAGTACACAATTAACAGAGGCGATAAAAAAATAACATTCGTGGAGCTACAGAATGCGAGTGTATCGTAACAATCAACCGGGAAATTAACTGAGTTGTACAACGATTAACAGACAACTAGAACACAATGGAAACCTGCTTCTATTCACTACATCCAGTAAAAAAATTGATCACATTAACATTTCCGAGAGTCAAAGCTTCGCTAAGCTAAACTGGTAATTCTTCAGACATCTCGCCCAGTGTGTCTTCAGCAGACTACGAAATACAGTGTTACAAACAAAGTACAGTTTACATTTATATTGCTTTTATCACTCAAACTACATTGAAAACTGTCTCATTATAATAGTATAACACAAGGTTCGACCCCTTTAATTCCATAAGCATTCCCTCATAGGCATAAGGAGCGCATTAGGCATATCATTGAAAGAAGACAATACCAACACATTATTTTTGATAATCAATTCAGGTTATATATTCAGGATTGACAATAAAAAATATTTTTAGAATTATTAAAGTAATTTTCAACAATTAATAACAAACAAGACTTACGTATTAAAAACTAACAAAACAAAGATTGCATGTATAAATTCCACATCCTATAAACTTAAATGGCGGTTAATTTGAACTGGAACCATTCAATAATTCCAATCAACTTTATTCAAATGGATTTAAAAGGTTATATCTACTGTTTTCTTCCATGTTAACACTTAAACATAATAAATTAATACATTCGAAACTACATCTGCTGGAGACACACTCATAACACAGGGATAAAAACATGACCACTCTGTCAAACGGGAGGTTACAAACGTAAAATATACTTAGTAAAATGATAAGTTGGACGAGTGACGACGTTTCAGTCCCGGCTCGGGCTCACAGTATCTCGCATTACAATGCATAATTACAATATTTACAGTCGACAATATTAACAGGAACAAAATGAAACACGAAGCGACTGCGTACACAGCGGAAAACGTAAACAATCGACTTAACAAATAATCTAGTCTTAAATATAGCTAAAATAAATCACAATCACTTTCCCGGACTCGGGGAAAGATTTGGTTTCATCCAAAGTCCGGTTCCACTCCAATAAGAGATGCAACCGGTAACTGTACACTAGTTCCCCTGTACTCGCGATTTCGTTTACGATTTATTTGTGAAATGTACACATAAATTACACCATAAGTTAGTCTCCCGCAATCTCGCACTCGAGAGGGTAAACTGGCAAGAAAATATCACTCTGTACAACAACCCCGTCAGGGCTCGGGTAATAATTTATAAAATATATTCTAAATGTACAGTTTTTGAAACTGAGAACCAACAAATCCGAGTTCAGTCGAACCACCCGTACTCTAGGGGGAGTCCCTATCCCGAGTACGAGTAGGGGGCGTAACATTATTGGGTCTTGTCTTTGAGTCCTGTGAGGATGTGCTCTGTGGACATGAGTGACGGGGCGGGCTGATGGGCGTAGTTGCGTATTTGGTGCAGAGAGATGAGTTGATTAGGGAAGCTGTTGGAAGTCATACTCTTGGGCATCTCCATAGCCACAGAAGTCTGCACTCCCCCGGCCAACCCTTGGAGCTGCGACGACGAGGACACCACCTTGGAGCCAGGGAACGCCAGCGCGTTGTAGGACAAGTACGCTGGGGTCCGGGGGTCGGAGATCTGGTGGTGGTTGAGGTGGTGGTTATGATGGTGTGTGGGCAGGCCCATGGACTGTATAGGGGTGAACGCCGACGCTGAGGAGGTGACAGTCTTGTTGTCGTGGTAGTTGACAGGACTGGCTGCCCCGGGGGTGGGGGGCGGTGCCGACGGCGCTCCTTCGTCGCCGTTCATGTGCTCCTGGAGGAGTCCGTTCTGGTGGTAGTCCTGCTGATTCATAGCGTCCACCAGGTTATTCGCCGTATCCGGAGACACCTTGGGCCAGTAGTGAGGCGTGTCGAAGGTGACCCGAGGAATGCCGATGATGGGAGGTCGCTTGTCAGTTCTCTCCGCGTGCTTCTGCATGTGCTTGGTCAGATAAGTCTCCTGCGTGTAGCTCTTCCCGCAGTATTGGCAGATATGAGTCTTGAGATGCTTGCTCTCCTTGTGTTTGGGGATGTGCTCCAGCAGCGAAGGCTCGTCGGCGAAGCACTTGTAGCACGAGTTGCACTTGTACGGTTTGTCCGTCTGGTGACATCTCGAGTGACTCTGCAGGTTGCTCAGTTGACTGAAGGCCTTGTTGCAGCCAGGGTGTCGACACTTGTACGGCTTATCTCCTGTGTGCGTCCTGATGTGTTGTTGCAGATGGGAGAGTTGGGTGAACTTGCGTTGGCAGATCTCACAGCGGTACGGCTTGATGCCGAGGTGGATGCGCGTGTGCTGCGACAGGTACGAACTGTTGGCGAACGTCTTGCTGCACTGCGAACACTTGTAGGGCTTCACCTCGCGCATGTGCAGCTGAGAATGGAGCTGCAGGTCGGACTTGGAGCCGAACACCTGTAACAGAACACACAGCCATGAGCAAACAAACATTACATCTAACATAACAGGTACAAAATACAATCTGTGTTTCTAAAACAAATAAATAGGTATCCAACTCTCATCAATAATTTATTCTTAACAATTTCACCTAACAGCCACTAAATATAGGAGGAAAATAAAGAACGCCTTGTATGTATGCGTATACGCGTATATGCGTACAGGTGTATGCGATTAATTTTCTATTTTGAACAACACAAATATTATTTACAATATACCTTCAAAAACAGCATGAATCCTATAATGTGCTACGGCATACTAAAATAACAAGAATTGAAAAAATCACTCGCATAATTTTGTTAAACTTTTTTCCACTACCAAGAGCTGGGAACAGAAAAAGTGACAGCTTTGATAAACACACTGTTGGATACGGAGTTTGACTTTGATACTAGACTTATCAACTAGAATGACATCGCTGACAAAATGCGGGTTTGACAGTTATTGACAGTTCCGTTATGACGAAACTACACATCTGACATAGAGTCATCAATTAACCGACGTTCTGCGCCCGCCCGCGGATTAAGTCATAAATCGCGCCGTGGCCGTGGCGGCGCAACTGAGGCTATTTGTGCCAACTTAATTAAACCGTAAATTCACGCAAATTCATCAATCAAAGTTTAAAATATGCCGGAAAGTGGGTAGGTGTGCGAGCAAGTGGCGATTATATTGAGGTAGCAACAAATTACACAGATTTATTCATTCATCAACTGATGTCGGGGTGTCCAGGTACCGGTAACGGGTTTATCGGGAACACAGGATGCGTTTTGTGACGTAGGTCTTATGCATGTTTAGAGTCATATTATTGAGTCGAACGTTGTTGTTGTCCACAGGAAAAGGTTCGTCAGTGCCTTGTTAACCTCCGATTTCCATTTGCCTTGGAACCAGTGTTTGAATAAAATATATAAACTACACGTGAATACTTAAAATTATGTCCTTAAAAGATTAGTTACAGGAGATGATTTGGAAGAAAAGTAAAAAGTCCTTAGAAGTCTACCGACGATTTGCCCACTTGATACGTTTAAAACGAATACGTACCGTCACACGAGGTAACGTTTACTCTTTGAGCAGGACTTTGTATAAGATTTTCATAGTTTAGGTTACATTCCGGATTCCATGTGTCCTCGTCCAGGCCACGGTCGAGGCAGCGACCCTGAGGCAGAAGACACAGCGTGAAGGTTTGATTGGCCAGAACATGTCGAGTTATGAATGAAGCGCATTGTCAGCTTCATCCAGCCTTGAGGCCGATTATCCGGGAGATCACGGTTGTCCTTCAAACCACACGTTCATCCATTCACCGCGCCGGCACCGTGTCACGGGCTCAACCGATTTTCACATCCACGGAAAGTTTCTCCGGGTTGCCAGCTTCCAGAGGCTGCGGTCCCCTAATCTTCTTATTTTCAATTTAAACCGTACTCGAGGCTGACTGGCACAATCGCTCACACTCTCAGACGTGCCTCCGTCTCTTGTCTGGACACTCTGGCTACTTGCTACTTGTTGCCTTCGTCGCTTGTCTGTTGACTGGCTTGTCTTCGTCGCCTGTCTGTTGTCTGGACACTCTGGCTACTTGCTACTTGTTGCCTCTGTCTTGTCTTCGTCGCTTGTCTGTTGTCTGGATACTCTGGCTACTTGCTACTTGTTGCCTTCGTCACTTCTGTCTGTTGTCTGGCTTGTTGCCTTCGTCGCTTGTCTGTTGTCTGGATACTCTGGCTACTTGCTACTTGTTGCCTAGTCGCCTCTGTCTGTTGTCTGGCTTGTCTTCGACGCTTCTGCTAGCTGCACTAGAACCTCCATTGAGTTTGACATGTTTCTGGCCCAAACAACTAACATATAGGATTCTATTTTTTTTTTTGTGTTTAGAGTATACTTTCCGCCGGGTACCCCCTTACTTCTGTCTGGTTTAGCATGATATGTTACTTTCATTAGTCATTTGCGTTATCTGAATACACTTTAATAGTTTGTAGCTGTTGCCTGTATGTGTATTGTATGTCCCCTTCACTGCTTACATATTGTACAGTGGCTTGCGGACCACTGTACGTATGTACTTCTACGAGTTGCCTGGCTTTATGTTGTCTGATGTTATTGCTTATTCAGTCACACCTCGATTACCCCTTTATTAGTCTGGCCTCAATGTGAACCGTGTGCAACAATTAAGAATCTTCACAAACTAGGAAACGAGGATTGTAAAAGTTGTTATTTATACCGCACATTCCACGCCGTTTCCTGTTTTCTCAACCATGAATGACGAACTTGGATGTTTTAATTTGAGAGGATTGTAACAACAATTATACAGTATTGTTGTGTCTATAATTATGAGTTTAACTACGCTTACTATTGTTGTAGAATCACCTGTGTCGTAAGATAATAAAACAAATAGATAAATTCAAAAGGTTCGAAAAGCAATTGAAAAAAATTAACATTTACCAGTGTAAAGGGAGGGAACTTAAGCCCTTAATTTGTTTTGAAGATTTAATACCGAATATGACAAAACCATAATAAAGGTAAACATAATTAATTGGGAGTCTGTCTGAAAGTATATTAAGGAGTAGAAGAAATTGTCTAAAACAAAACAAACGTATTTAAGTGAAACGCAATTAACATTTAGAAAACCACTAAGCAAATCAAATCCAAGGAAAGCATCTCCCAACGCTCACCTTTTTACATAAATATGAGTTAAATCGAATGATGTCTTGCCAATATCTACTCGAACGTTGCCTAGTTTTATTTTCAATCTTAGTTCATTAGCGTCAAGGTGCGACGAGTTGAGACACAACTAATCTCGGAAACGGATTGCTAGTGCTCTAATAGTTCGAAATGACTTTGACATTCACATGCGAGTTGAGCAGTTTCACGGAAAATGGCGGCGGCTTGCGTAAGACGATTATTCTGAAAGTGACACCGTGTCGATGAGTTGACATGCCGTGACGAACCGTTGAGGAGTGTGGACAGTTGAAATACCACAGCACCGCAGTGAACTCGACCATCGGTATTCAGCATAAAATGAGAGGGAATCTGGGAAATTATTGATTAAGGAGTGAGATCGTTATTTCTTACATACTCATCTCAGTGCAACGTTAATGAATACACCAATCAAGTAAACAAAAAAGATGTACAAATTCTACACATCACAATTCGTAAACAAGGCTAATTGTTCTCAAAGTGTGTTTGATTGTTTTAGGGCCATTGAACTAAGGATGCAATAGGGTAGAATCGAAGAGTGAACGATCCGTTGCAAAAACTCGACCATCGGTATTCTGGTATTCAACATAAAATGAGAGGGTTATAATCTTCGAAATTATTGATCGAGGCGTAAGATGTCGTTATTCCTTACATACTCATCTCAAGTCAGTGAGACCTATCATGTAAACAAAAAAGATGTACAAATTCTACACATCACAGTTAGTAAAATTGAGAATGTTCTTAAAGTGTGTTTGATTGTTTTATGGTGTTTGAACTAAGGATGTAATAGGGTAGAATCGAAGAGTGAACGATGCATTGCAAAAATATAGGAACTTACTTATACTAGTAACTTCCTACGATATCTATAAATCGACTAAATGCGATTTAATTTCTCTGTTCTTCACAAAAATGAACCCCAGTTTGAGAATAGCATGTTTTACACACAAGCTAAGGCAAACCTCGTTGGCGGCTGTTGAAAGATCGCAACTGGTTTCGATGCCATCACACATTAGCACAGCTACAGGGTGCTATGTAAATAGCGGCCACCGCGGTAACAGCTCGGTTGACAAACGGAACCCGATTACTCTTATCTGCCGTATTTATCTAATATAATGGGGAAACTAGGAAGGACAATTATGCAAACTGGCTCCGCCTGTGGGCGGGACTACGCCCCACTGGCGACGCGTGGCACATCCAGGTAATCACTGCAGTTCAGGTACTTAGATCGCACCGTTAGAGAGGTTTGTAGGCACTCAGCTACTGATGTTGAAGATTTGCTGCGAGTGCTTTCGAGATACATTCTGTTATTATTTTAGTTAATTTATTATTTTGGTCCTTTGTGCCGGATTGTTAATATAACAACGGTTCCTGTTAAAGGGAACATTCATAATTAATTATCGATGATTTTTTTTCGATACATAGATATTTTTTATCCGATATATCGATATTGACGAATTTATGCATATCAGCTGACAACTACGATAAATAAAATATTGTTCAGTATCAACAAACGATAAAAAATATTGTATTGAAATTAAACTGTTCTAAACTAACCAAACTTGCTATAACATTTCGAAATTCCGTTTGATATTCCCCACAGGCCTTTTCTGTTATCAAACGAAATGTTGAAATGGTACAGAAAGTTTGGTTGGTTATGTAAGGTTAGTTTAGAACCGTTTCATTTCTTAATTCATATATATTATTTTTGCCTAAACAAGATAAGTCAATTTGTAATTCAAAAGTGTTTGAAGATATTATAATAGAAGGAATATGGATCGTAAAGGAAAACAAAAATATAGATAAATCGAAAAATCATAGATAATTGTGAAAAACACATATTTACGTTAATTTTGCTAGTCAACCAAATGTAGACCTAATTAAATAGTTGTGGTAAATTAAACTGTACGCTATAATTTGTTGAAATCAAAACTTAAATCTATATATATGTATGTTCAAAACTGGCATTTGTTTGAAAAGATTGTTAAAGTTTAGTTGGATATATTTTTTTTAGGCAGTTGAATATATATTATTTATCTGAATGGTTAATTTGATCAAATAACTTAAACAACTGAGCAATTGAATATTAGGCCTATTATTTAATTAGGCCTAGTTATTATGTGAAAATGTGTTTGACCTAGAATGACCCGGTCTTATATATGTGGTCGAAATCACATTAATTTAATTACTCAATAATTTGTCGGGCTTATATAATTTTTTTATTGGAGATTAATATTGATTTTTAATGTTAAAATAGTAATATTTATTGACATTATTGCATAGTCACGAACTAGTTAGTTTCTGGGTGTTGCCAAAGTTATTAAGCAACTATGTAGTAATGGTCAGTAAATTATTCTTGGTACGTCTCAAGTCAGGGCGAGTGCCAGGGAATGATTAAAATAACAGCAAACTTTGTGCAAAAGCCGCGCCTTTTGACCAGTTGTTTGGGCAGTTGTAAAAACATAATGCGAAAAGAATTCCGTAATGTCTGGGGACATTAAAGTGTTACTGGACATTAAACGAAATGTGCTCTCCATTCAAGCAGTTTGGAAAATAAGCACGCCTTAGTATTAATGTCTCTTTTATAAGTCCACAGGAGAGTTCAAATTTGTTTGTATAATAATCTTGAATATAAAGGCTATTTAATTCTTACGAGTTAAATTATGCTAAAAAACTAAATATTAAGTAAATAGCAGTATCGTCATTCATATAAAGTTTAGCTGACTTACGAGTTGTGTATTGGTGTTCCAGTGTATAAACTTAAATTGTAAGTGACATTTAAACGGACCTATAAATACCTAACATACAAATTAACACTATTTTTAAGCTTTCATTTAATATAGGTTAATATATAGCATTAATTATGATCACTTAAATTCAAGCCATAATGAGATTACAAGAACACTTCCATTGATGTCAGGTTATCCTATAACACAGTCTACTTTTCGACCATAGATTAGATTATAGACGAGTGTTATGTTTTCTGTACAAATAAAATTCATTATTTTTACGTCTGCAGCAAGTTTTAGAAATGTTTAGGTTATAAGGTAAAGTTTTCAGTAATAAACTGGCGGAATATTGAATTGATATGTATGATTTATCAGTATTAAAGGAGGATAAACATATTTTTGTTACTTTATTACAAAGTTAATAATTTTTTTTACTATGATGTTACCTATTTAATGTAAAATATAAATTACAATTTATAGATAGGTACTGGAAAAGCTACTATATCGTGAAAATTAATAGCACAAATTATATACAGTGTGAAAATTAAAAATAAACTATTAATTAAGGTACATACCTTTATGTCATAGTTCTATAAAGTGTGGTGAACCCCACGACATGTTTCGTCTATAGGCCTACATAGGCATTGTCAGGTGGTCCTTCAAGAACGTTTCGTTCATTGTAGACTCGTCAAAAACATTCAAACAAATACACATAAAAGACTACACATTGTACGAAAAACATTTAGTTGGCCTACCGTGAGTCGTGTTTTATGTGTATTTGTTTGAATGTTTTTGACAAGGCTACAATGGACGAAACGTTCTTGAAGGACCACTTGACAAAGCCTATGTATAGGTGAAACATGTAGCGGGTTTGACCTATATTGAACTGTGGACGTAAAGGTATGTACCTTAAATAATAGTCTAATTAACAGTAAAGAGGCTACACACACAAAAATTAACTAAACAAATCCATGAAGGGTGAACAATTTTGGCATTGTAAAACAACCGTATATTAACAGTACCATACAGTTTAAATTAGTCTTTAACAATACCTCTCAATCTAAAATATATCATTCGGGGTAATCGATAAAAGACAGGCAACAAGACGAATTTTAACCAAAATATGTGTTTTTTGGAGAAATTCCTTAGTAGCTAAGGTTTATTCTAAAACCAGTGTAAATAATTAAAACCCCGGTATTAATAAACAACAAAAACACTTAGTGGAAACAGCATAATAGGTCTCTTAGAATATTAAAAGCCCTACAAATGCAATTTATATTTAAATAAAAAATTAAGCACGAAAAAAAACCATTTCCAATCATTACAATCATTCATATCACCCACTAAAGGGTTTTTTCTAACAATATCAATTAGAGCAGAGGGTTAAACGATTGGTGTTAAATCTAACTAAAATAACTCAATGTCAAATGTTTTGATTGTAAATAACATTACATCATTAACAATCTCACTGGTGTTATAGCCAAATAGCTAGATATCAAAACAGCTCTTGAACCGCAATTATCATGCCGTTTAGATATCAGTTTATCTCCTAAACATTCCTACGTTGAGAAAAATACACAAACAAATCATCCTATCGCGAATAAAATTCATTCATGGGTGTTGGTGGTTATGAGACTTTTAACATGACACCCTGTAATTTTATTTGTTATACTTGATCAAGGGTATGTTCGATGTACTGTATTACTTGTGTGATGTATCCAAACTATACAGTGTGTCCCACGTGTTTCTCAAATTGATTACGGAAAAACGGCTTAACGTACAAGGATGAAATGAAATTATTTCCCACTAAATCGATCCCAAGGATTAACGTAAAAATAGTTTTAACATTTTTCCGATACAGGGTGTGCCAAAAACTGAGGGTGACTAGTTCGAATCTCGGAATTTTCAAATGTAAACATATGTCATTTTATACAATATTTTAAAGACATTTAGTATACAATCATTTTGGCGAAAACAGAAATCAATTGTATTTTTCCGTTTCAAAATGGCGGCAGTTTTTTTATCAATATTTTATAGGTACTCTGTGTTTTGTATACCAATGCACTTAGCCTTTCTCCGGTAGAATTTTCATACTAGTTTTGAAATTAGATTCACTGTGATATTTTACAAGTAAAGTTTTTTTTATAATCAAAATTAAAAAAAAAAAATATACAACTAAACTTGAGTTAACACCACATAAGATGTTAACAAGAACAACTAATTAGGAGACACAACGTTATTAAACAAACACAAATCGCATTTGTTACAAAACAAATTCTAGTCGAAGATATTATCTGCGGGTATGTGGATGTGGAGCGACCAGTCAAGGAAGGCAAGGTTAGGTAATTATACAGCTATATAGATTATTGAGCCGTAATAACTGGCTGGGTCGACTACTACACTAGCTACAAGTTGTTGGCATTTTACTTTCAAACAGTCCACTACATTCGCTTGTTCCTTAAATTTTTGTTTAGATAATTTGTGATTTTTCTATAATTATTCCAACCCGACTGTCAACACAGAAATTACTATATTACAAACCTAAAAACATTTTATTGTGATGCTCAGTACGACAACAATAACGAAGATATTACAAATGCCAGAGATATAAAACGGGCCATTAAAGAGCAGAACTAAGTATCAAGCAGGATATTATAAATTAATGGTAGAACTGTTAATTTTCACTAGACGTGTTCAAAAGGTACAAAGAATGGGAGTGTTATAGTTGTTTCCAAATATGATAACGCAAAAGTACATGTGTTATTTATTTAGTGATCAATCCTTTTTACTCAAGTGAAGTAAATATTGAAATAAAATAAAGTCTGGTAGATAATATCGTTGTTTGTGAAAAAGAACTTATAAGAAAATTAGTCCACTGATGTTACTGTTTTTCATTCAAATTAAATGACTTACAAAAAAGTTGATGCAATTACATTACCGAATCAAAATTATTACACACACCATTAAAAACTTATATGGATTCAAATTTTAAACTTATTAAAACACGATGTACAAAAAATTCTGAGGTAATACTGCATACAACTTTAACTGTGTAATGAGCTGTAAAGCAAACAGGATCCTACAAAGAACGCATTTTCCAATGACGCAAACAAACTCAAAATCCCACATGGAAAACATAACTCAACCAGTCGTGAGTTTTGCATCGTGATTTTATATTGGAAAATCATATGACGTTAAGTGACGTAATAGTTGAGGTAAAAGAGATTTCCTTGCTGGAGACGTCAATAGCTTTGGTCAGCTGTTTCTGCATGTGACCTTGACTAGACTGATATCTGCCCTGGTTCATACCTCGTAGGTCAAGTTGGATCTTATAATGTTAAGGTTTTAAAGTTAGAAGTTTAAAAACTTATATAGTCTAATTGACTTGACTTATGAAGAGTGTGTAAGGTCCATCCGTTAAAATGAATGCATTCAATTGTCAATCGTTATCTAGTGTAATAATTGTGATAAAGTTCAATGCTAACCTAAAACTAAGTAGTTACGAAAAGGTGAAAACTCCATTTTTAAATACAGTCAAACAGTTTTGTCCCTGGGAAATGAATATGTTAAAATAAGTTTTTTGTATTGTTTAGTTGTTAAAGAAATGTTGGGTAAATACTGAACAGAAACTAGGGTCAGAGGCTAAGGAACCCTTGACGGTTAAATTTAATAAGGAAATAACTGAATCTATCCGAATTCAATTGATTTTCGTTTCAAAACTGTATCCATGTCATAATGTTTTTAAATAAATTTGGGGTGTTTTGTATCTGTGACCTGATAAAAGAAACTTATATTTACCAATCGTTCATAAAATGTTAAGTAGTCTAACTACTGAACAGAAACTTTATCCAAGGTATAGGTTAAGTAACCTTTCACGTCAAAATATTTCACGACAATGCTACAGTATTAAATTCAATGTTATCAATAAAACATTAAATAATTGTAACTAACCCGAATTTAATGGTTTTTCATAAAACAGCCATATAGCCATATTCTTCATAATCCAGGTCGGTGTGGATTAAGTACGATGAAAATAATAGAAATGCGTAGATCTTTGCTAGTGACAGTACTATATTTATAGTGATGTCTAAACTGGAGGCTGCTGAATCTACTATCGGGGTTCCAAACTATGAAAGTTTTTGACTTAATAACAACAACTTGTTAGTTTTGTTATTATGTTTTGACGTATTCTGAACTCCGGCCACCACTCAATACAGGAAGTAAGGAACGCACGAGTTTTGCAAGTACCGTTAACAAACGCGTGAGTGCACCACGCGAGGTGGTTCATGAAGATAACTAGAGACGATGGGAGGATGTGGTGGGAACCTTAAACCCAAACCTCTGGGTTGGTTAATGTGTGACTTACCACATGGCAACCGGTACCAGGGCAGCCACCACAACCGCGGAAAATATCTGCGAGGTACGTGGCAGATGTCCTACTTACTGTAAATTCAATGGTTTACAAAAATTATCATTTTGGGCTTTAATTTTAAATTTGGTAAAATGCAAGGGGTATCGAAACCCGAAACCTTTCGTAGAATATATACCTACTACCTATTGGATTAAAATTTGAGTTGAGAGAAATTTAATTTACTTGGATTACATTAGATATACTTAATTTATACATTATAAATTCTGTGGAAGGTGAGCAAGGAAAAAAATCTTTTCCTTGTCTGTGGTTCGTTATGATGAATATATATGTTGTTCAAAGGTTTATTGCGGACATTTTCCATCACGATGGAAAATGCATACAGTATACAGATATACAGTGCATATTTTTTGACTGCTACCGTAGTGTATTCCAACTTAGGTTGGGCGTTTGTGTATTGTTAGTTGTAATGTGTTAGTTAAGTTTTTTCACCTGAGGACGGGATCAGATTCCAGATCCCGTATTGTTTTTTACCATCAAGATAGAAAATGTCCGCAATAAACCTTTGAACAACATTAACTCACCATCACCAACAATGAACTTCAAACAAAGAATATATACGTGTTTTTGTTTAAAAGCTCTCCATCACAAAGAATAAAAATAATTTATGTCGTAATCGAAGTAAGCTACATATCCCTATTATCGTTAGTAAGCCCGTATTCAAGCTTAGTATGTTCCTGATGTATGTGAAATTCGACATTATTACATCAGTCGTAGTGGTCGAACTATTAATGATAACCAATTAAGAAAAGTCATTAAAAGTTGTCATTTCGCAGATGCATCATAAGTTAAACGTTAATAAGTAATAAGTTGAATCTACCCCGCTAATAGACAATGTAACAAGTTCAGGTTTCAGTAAGTCTTTTGGAAAGAGCCAATCAGCTGATTTTAAGAATATTGTTCAACTAGCTGTTGTACCCGTGCTTTGCAACGGGAAGAGGACACAAAATAGAATCATTTTAATCTTTACATCTGTTGCATATACTGTAATAGTTACACATCCGCCAACGCTTTAGAAACAAAATTCAACTTTTATAGCCTTAATAGAAACGTTTAAGTTATATGACTTATAAATCTGGTAAGTAGTGGATACCACCATTTTGGTTTTGATTCATTTTAAATCTTGTGTAGGCTGATATGAGAAAAACTTCAAAATAAAACATTGACATACATGATTTACCTTCATCTTACATATCTTTTAATTTATTATTGACATTTCAAATTTCAATTTTGAAGTTGCAAAAATACTACGGTAATTATTAAATTTAAATGAACATTTTTTAAATTTCACTCTTCTTTATATTAAATCACAAATCCTTCCATCTTCAGTTTCTTCACTCACAATAAATCATTAGCAAAACTAAGTCAGCTGTTATAAACTTTAGAAATATTGCTGTGCCTTATCAATAGATTTTTGAAATATTAAAGAAACTATATCTATAGGTACTATAACAAATTTTAAACAAATAATTTAGCATTAAAAACAGCAGACAAAACTAGTATGATTATCAAAGCATCAAGGACTAAAAATGTAATAGCAAATACAGTATTATGTTTCATTGCATCTCTGATTCTACTCTACAAAAATATCAACAAACAACTTAATATACAAACTCGTTCTTTTAATCAGTTCCATCGTCCATTGCCTTTACATTTTCACACTTACCATTAAGTACCTAAACATAGTAACAGATATTTCATTGATTTTAGAATCAAAAGAACACTGTGTACTGCTTAGTCTTATGATATTTTCCTTGGTTTAGGCTAATTTAATCAGTGGTGTGGTAAAACACAAATAATAAAAGTATCAAATAAAGTAAATGTGAAGTGAAAGCTATGTTAAGATAAAATAAGAGTATTTTGTATTTAGCATTTGATAATTAAATATATTGTATTCAATACATACAACAGATATTAGAAAACAAAAATCAACGTACAATTTAGTTATTGATGATATTCTTTAGTTTAATTTAAGCATAGGTTTAGCAAAACACAATAACTTAATTTACCAAAATATACATATATAAAACAATGTGAAGTGCAAGTTATGTTAAGTTAATCTAACACATGTTAAGCAGTTAGAATTTATTAAAAATAACCTCCAAATTCATATAAAACATCTATGCATTGTAATTTTAATACTGTTTCCATGAAAACATATCAATAACATTATTTTCATAACTTAGATGCTTTAAAAAATCCAAAGCAGAGCCGAAGTTGATACAGCAATGGTTATAGATTTTTTTCTATAGTCATTGACATAGTTTTAGAATAAATAATCCATGATAAAAGGTTAGATTAAAATAAACCTACCTCATAGTTATGGAAAATATTATATTTAATTCTTTGTATCAGCTGTCTGAAATCGTGAAATATGCAGTTCAGCAGTTCTTCTTGTTTACATTTAAATGTCAAAGCAAATGTAAACAAACATTGTTAGTGTTCTCATCACAGCCATGGAGACCAATCAATATTTACTTTTAAAATGTTCAGCTCAGAACTTTTAAAGCCAAAGGGGCAAAGCCTACGGTCAGTATCGAAATACGAATGAATAGTCCTATAATGGTCCTTGGTATGGTAGCTATATTTTTGTATTATTTAAGCCCAGTTGGTTCAGTAGTTTTTGCACCTATTAGTAATACACATACAGACACCATTAGATTTTTATATAATAGTATAGATATAGATTACGGGTTTTTAACTCCTATTTAAGAAATATCAAAAGAGAAAACTCACCCAATACTTCCCAAATAAATTCACTACAATTGCCAAAACAAAGTTGATCTGGTTATAAAACCTGTTACCGGTTGATATATCATTCCGCGTGTCGCAAGAATGTATGTAGCAATGTAGTTTCCGGCGAGTAGAGGCCGAAGTCTGAATCACACCAGTAGTCACTCACAGATGACTTGGGCTGAAAAAATCTCCTAATGGCGTCCTTCCGGTGACCACATCGGGCGGGAGAGAATTACAGGGTAGGAAACCTGTGACTTCTACACGAATCCTCCTGGAACCGGCGTAAACCACGGAAATTGGACGGCCCTGGTGGCCCGGCAGGAAATTTGTCCAGGCTGAGGTTCGGATTGGAATGGATTTGAGAGGATTGGTTAAAGTAATTAAAATGAGGAAATTGAGAAGGGTTTGCTATTGGGTGTTACTATAGTTTAACCTGCAATTAGCTATAGCCACTTCAAAAGTTCTGTGCAGAAACTTGTTGAACGTTGTCAAGTTATCTCACAGTTGCAATGATTTCCCTTCATGAACATATTTTTTCTATACAACTTGTTTTAAATCGTTAGCCGATAGATGAGGAGAGTCTTTAAAATATTAAGTAACCTTTCACAAGATTAAGTAGGATTTCAAAGGACTTTTTATAATTAGTTTTGAAAAA
Source organism: Macrosteles quadrilineatus (assembly GCF_028750875.1). Classification (NCBI taxonomy): domain Eukaryota; kingdom Metazoa; phylum Arthropoda; class Insecta; order Hemiptera; family Cicadellidae; genus Macrosteles; species Macrosteles quadrilineatus. The sequence goes on along the minus strand of NW_026542596.1, from coordinate 103,305,936 downwards.
GTTTAAATTTGTATTAACCTTTCATTGGATGAATACATATACTGTGGTTGAAAACCATCACAACTCGAATTCGGTCAATTCTTCCTACTTGGGACACTATCTTTCGGTGGGAACTTGTATTTCAATCGCAATTACAGGGTGTCCACAGAAATTTTGTCATCAATTTCCCTGACTTTCCATGACTATCCATGGCCATTAACCATTGATTTCCATGACTCACGAACTTAACTCAAAAATTATAATATACCGTACACACACGAATAATACTGCCTAGACAAGTTATTTCACAGAAAATATTGAAACATGTATTAACAGATAACAATGGAGTACAATAGGTACAACAATGAACTAATACCAACTCAAAACCCATAAACTAAGATAACTGTATAAATTGAAATTGTCGTACATTTGTGAAAAATTCGGGAAAATGCTACAATAGTCGCGGTTACGGCCGACTAGAACATTGAAAGGTCCCCGGAAATCCAACCATCATTGGGGATTTCCATGACTTTTTGCCTATTTCCATGACTATCAATGGCCATAATTTTTTTCCATTACTTTCCATGACTATCCTTGACTTTCCAGAATTTGGACACCCTGAATTACTTCTTTCAAACTCGGAACTTCTATTTTCGCCCAGTTTCCAATCCCGAGAGTACCAGCTACACAAAGAAGACCCGCCCAAGGCCTCAGGCCCGAGATCTGTCTGGGTCGGCCTAAGGCCATTCATCTAGCGAACAAACTATAATTAGTCAGGCAGGCCATGTCCGCAAGGCCGCCAGGCGCCCGGCCCAAAACGCGGCAAATTTCAAAAGTTTATGGCCCGCTGTAAAATCAGACCATCAGACCCTGCCCCAGACGGTCTGTTTATAACAAAATCTGCATCGGTCGCTCTCCCCGGCTTTGAGTTGGCGGCGTTCTGCCCTGCGACACTCAGGCCTGTAAATCACTTTCATTTATACAACTTCTGTACGTGTAAAAAGCCCCGTGAATTGGGGTCAGGCGGATCGCTATGAAAAAATAGGGGCTGGACACAAAAAATGCTCGAATACGAAAAACAGGATCATAAAATAAAAGCATTATACAGTATAATTTTAAAAGTTACCTTGGACTGGAGAATGATGCAGATATTTTACGTTTTCATTATTTTTAATCTTATCTAATCAACGCTTGCATCTTGCATTGTATTATATTTATCACGCGGTTATCCAAAACATTATAAATGTATATCAAATGAAGTTTTTGATCTGTAGTTACATAAATAAATGGTGATAAAAGTGAATTCAAACTGTACTGGTCAATTCGAAGAATTTATAATATCCAAAGTTCTATACTGTATTTAGAAAAAAAATTGGTGAAACACTCTTTATTTTGTTAGGGAAACATTCTATTATTTCAAAACTGTTACAAAACATATTTTCAGACGTATGAATTAAAAAAAAAAACTTGGAATTTGATAAATTCTAAAGAGTGTGGATAGAAAAACCTCCAAGTTAGATTGATTCCAATGTAATCTACAGTCGCGTGCATGCAATGCTATTGCAATAATCCAAGAGCTGCAATTGCAGCGTTGTTATGTCGACGAAAACAACACAACTAAAATTGCGTGTCAATAGTAAGTGCTAATAATAACTCTTTGACAGGTTTATTAAAAAAAATATATATATTCCCTAGTTGTGTTTTTATCGAAGAATAAAGTATTCAAGTGGCCAAATAGAAAATTTGATTGTTTCATGTACATTTATTGATTGGAAAAAAATTACTTATGTGAAAATAACAAAAAAGCAATAGATTAGAATAATCAATTCACTGGGTTTACTACGATACAAAAAGTAAAAGCATTCATTGCTAATGGTCTCAGTAACTTTAAATAGCCTATCCAGTATCGTGCCAGTATATTTTGGCTAAATTATATTATAATGTAAACCATTTAAAAGATGAAAACCTATAAGATATTTTTAAATATCGATATTACCATTGTCAAAGGTAGAAATAATTGTATGGCTAAATAATAATTAATTAAAGACATCCAATGAAAGAAATAAACTTTAACTATGAACCTAATGTCTTGATAACGATTAACATTAAATAATCGCTACGCCCTTGAGGTGAAATCTTTATCGACAGACAACTCATTATCTTGAACTCTTCAAAGCTGTGCAGTTTTACAGTTAGATACAGATACTTCTCACTATACTGCACTCCACGCTCAGGTTCATCCATAGATGTCATCGAAAATGATAATTGAACGCTTGTAGTATTGTTGCTGGTCATAAAACTGTCTACTTATAAATTTACACTAGAACTCGATAAGTAGTTATTGATGTTTTGTGACGCTGAAAGAGCCTAATTGATTACACTTACTTTGGATTCAGCAAGATATCTCTTTGTCAAAGACTGCAAGAAAACTACAACTAATAAAATTACAAGAAAACTTTAGAAAAATTGTAAGTCTTTGAAATTGTTTTATAAATTATTCGTAAATAATTTCAACAAAACTCTACAGAAAAGTGTATACCACACCGAAACCACAGCAATAAGATTATAAATTGTATATCATTCATATAAGTTTCATTTTCTGTTTAATCCGATTCAAGGGACACAAAATTGACAAAAGTTACTAAAACGTTAGCAAATGCAGAATTTAAGCCAGAAAGACGGGAATTAAAAACCTTCTCAAATGTAGGGTAAATAAAGTCCTATTGAAATGATCCTACGCTTCTCAGTTTGATTAAAAGTAAATAAACAAGTCTGTAAACAAGAACGTCGATAGACCGGATGGCAGTGTAAGCTTAGGTAAACGGTTATAAAACAAGTCATTGAGCACCGCAACGAACCAATTATACACTTGTACCAACTGAACTGAACCGGCTCTCCACTGATGTAGGTACAGTATACAGCTGCAATCACTGCAGAATCTGACGTTAGGTGAGTAAAAAATCAAATCAGAGCCAACATTTAATTCATGAAGTTGATGGTTGATGAATTAAGAGACGGCAATTCTCATGCAAACTCGAGTTCCCTATGCTGGGTTTGTCTGTCGATAATAAAAACCCTTGCAAACCAGAAAAATGTTCTTTTCCTACAGCCACCTGACAAAGTTGGCTTCCTTGCACTGTTTATAGTACAGAAAGCTGCAAATTGCTGCATTTACTTACTTTGACGCACGTTTAATACTTTGTCGTACAGTTTATACTTTGGCCCACATCAGGAGTCCAACCAAACAACACAAAACAGCGTGGTTTTATTATGCATGTAATCCGTGTACGCTTGGAAATACAGGTTACAGGTTTGTTAAAAATAGGTTGGCAACACTTAAAGATAATAATACTATGATCAGCTGATTGACTATTATAACTACGATTTAACCTGTCATTTCGTGTTTATAGTTTATATTATATTTTCGTTCAACGCTTGGCCTGAAGTGTAGTATTTGAAAGATGAGTGGTCCTAAAATGTTTAAAAATAATGAACTTCGGTGAAAGTGATTGTGAATATAAGTGATTATCTCAGTGTAAGGATTATCTATATAGAATACCAAGTTTTTTAACTCAAAAGTCAGACAATGCACGTTACCCACTTCAAAAAGAGCATGCTGCCATTCACAAATTAGTTTACCGTACATAAATCTTCTAACAGAAAAAGAATATGTGTGGGATGGAATAAAATGTTTAAATAAATAAACATTCTGAATTGACTGTCATGTTAAACACAGATACAAAATGCAAACCCTTTTTTGATACTTAACCTTTTCTCTTCTTAAACGCAAAAAACATATGACAGAGGAAAAAACCATTAGGCCTACGTTTGTGAAATTGGCTACAAACATTGACTATTGGGGAGTGTTGCACGACGTCCAAGTGCCACGACGTCCAATAATATTTTTCCAGTGCCACGACGTCCAAAACATAATTTTTGAGTTGTTGCACGACGTCCAAGTGCCACGACGTCCAAAAGTACAGTAACTGCCAAAAATATAGTCTTTCTACAAGCTTTGGATGTCGTGGCACTTGGACGTCGTGGAACAGCGCACTGTAGAGTTGTAAAGAAGTATCGTTTGCACCACGTCCAAAGCCTCTGCCAGTTGCACGACGTCCAAGTGCCACGACGTCCAATCAATGGGTGGTGTGAATAAAAACTAGTATTTGCTTAAACTAAGCTGAATTCAAGTATATTCTAAGTTTTAGGTGAATAAAAGTAGTCAGAATATACTACCCCTAGTAAATTCTAAGATCATCAAATGACTAGAATATTCTAACCTTTGTAGGTGAATAAACGTTAGTTTTTACTAGCCAGGGCTAGTATATTCTTAAAGATTTTTAAGCTAGGGGTAGGCAGGCTAGCATTCTGGTGACGGAGGCCGAAAAGGGGTTATCAGTCATCATGGCTATGTTTATGAATGTACAGAACAGAAAAACGTACTCTGTCAGGCGTGAGTTAGATGTAGATAAGTGCAAGCAGTACATTTACTGGAGTAGAAGCATGTGCACTTGTAAAGCACCCATACAGTGCTTGCTTCTATAAACAAAAATTTAAGTTTTTTTTTGTTTTTTAGCGAATTTCTCATATAGGGAATAAGCTATTACCGTAGTACTCATGGTAAGACCTGGACCCGGGACCGATTGATTTTTCGTTTTGAGGTCCCTAGAGGCCAAAAACACCATCCGTTCAAATTCATATATATATATATATATGTGTGTGTGTGTGTGTGTCCGTTAGCGCGATAACTCAAGCAAAAATCATCAGATTTTGATGAAATTTGGTACAAATGTGTAAACCTACGTTTATTCAAACGAGTTCGAGAACCAGCATGATCGGACTAAGGGAACAGGGGTTTATTGGGGGTTTTATGGGGTAAAAGCTGGTTTTTCCCATTTTTGACCCTAAAAACTTAAAATTTAGCATTTTCTTTCCAAACCATTATGTAGAGCTTAAAAAAACAAATAATTTAGTATATTGAAGCGTTATTATGCGGCTAATGGTTACGGAAAAAATTCCAAAAAACTGTAAATTTAAAATTCCTATATTATTCTTATGGAGAATAAGTAAACTGTTGTAGTTTGCTTGTTAATGAACATATTTTGATCAAATTTGGAAAATGCATTCATTTCATACTAAACTATTAACATTTTACAAAAAACACCTTTTTACCCTCCCTGTTGCAGCAACCTAAGTACTCGTTAAACTAATGTTATTTAAATAGGGAATAAATGTAATATTTTTAAGGATACATTTTAGTGTAAATCTAATCAGGCAAATAGAAATTCGCTTAGTCTGCAGGTTTGCTGCGGCGGGGGTATTTTTATATTTATTTATTACAAATCTTGGATATGGGGTAGGAAATAGGAGTTGGGAGACTTTAACAATGTTTATAAAACAATGTATTTAGGCTATTTCCAAAGAAGCCGTCAGTGCCATCAATGTTGTCGCCCATAATCATGTCACTTCCAATAGAGTTCTTAGGGTGTTTAAGTAGTTCCAAGTTCCAACTGTAACGTTTCCTTTTTAATTTGAATTTTGATCGGTTTGATCTGCTGTAGCAGTACCAAACGGTAAAGGTCCGGAAGTGAGAGATCTTTGGTTTCTTCTGTTTCATTTTTGTTTATCGTTTCTTTTGTTTTCCTCATCTTACACTTGAAAGTTTGCGTCATCTTAGTATTTTCTAGGCCTAGTTTGTTCTAACCTGTTAGAATATACTAGGAATTGCCAAATGATCCAAGTATATTCTAACTAGTATTAGCAAATTCTTATTCACCTCGTTTTGAGAATTAGCTAAAACTAGTTAGAAAATACTAATAAGAATTTACTATTTTTATTCACTTCACTGAATATTTGACTGTTGCACGACGTCCAAGTGCCACGACGTCCAAAGTGCCTGCACACTGTGAACACTGCCGACCTCAGTGCATACAGTTCGCATTGCAATTATTGAAGGCAACTAGGCCTAGTCAACTGTTTGAAAGATGTCAACCGCTTCGTCTTCGATTAATGTTAAAGTTATTCAATATTCAATGGTTCTAATTGAACTAATTATTGCATTAGCTGAAATTTTTTATATGTAAAATAAATACTATGTCACCGTAAAATGTAATGATGCAGTATTTCTGTTGTTATGATTGCATAATTATTGATTTCTACAAAATGGAGCTATGTCATAGAAACGAAATAAATAAATGACTACACTATTCACTATATTGTATGATTAATACAACAAATTAACCACTAGCCCAAAAGTAAATATGGTACGTAGGTTTAATGTGAGTAGTAGTATAATTCTAAGTACTGCAGTAGAATAGAATTGTCGTACTATATAAATTGGTAGCAAATTTACTCGTAAGATAAAATGTATGCACAGTTTTATAACAGCTGTAAGACTTCCCATTTAAGTACCGGTATGATTGAAATTGTATAACTTCCATTGAACAGAAATGAGATAAATAAGAGATGAAATGAGAAATGAGATAACCTTCTCTTTTTGGTGTTGAAATATATACATTTAAAAAGTTAAAGTACTTGTTTAGATGTGTATAACCTGGACAATCATATCTTTAAGAGCCTCGCCTTTAATTTAAGAATTATTGTCACATTTGTTAAATTTGTGTATACCGGTACTTATGTGTTTTACCACGTTGTTTTAAGCTAGTAAAGGTAATTTCACAGTATTATAACAGCTGTAAGACTTCCCATTTAAGTACCGGTATGATTGAAATTTTATAACTTCCATTGAACAGAAATGAGATAAGTAAGAGATGAAATGAGAAATGAGATAAGATATATGAATTTTCATACGCTTATAATAAGACAAATTCAAAATAGGTTTATCCGTCAAATGTGCTAGCCTAAATACATATTACGTGAACTATCACTTATCAACTTTTTAAGCTATAATGGTGTTACTACAATGGTTACAAATGTTTCCTGTGAAACATGTATTTTTTAAACTAAAAGACAGGTTTCTTTTAGTACAAGCCTTGCTCTATTAGTGCATACGAAAAATAATTTCACTATTTTACGAGATCAATGTTTGACAACAAATGGTTGAAGCAGATCTTCAGAGAGTGTCTCCAGCTGATGCAATAATAAAAACGTATTTTAGCCATAGCACAGACAATATAATACTATAATAGTAATCTATCTATCTATCTATACTATTATAAAGAAGAGGTGGTGTGTGTGTGTGTGTCTGTGTGAACCGACCGGGCTCAAATTGCACGCAAATGAAGCTATAGCTCCGAGGATACATATTATACAACTATTCCCTCTTCGATATTGTCCTAGGGCTCTGCCCCGGGGGCTTTCAACAATTTGAGGTGAGAGATTTTAAAATATTGATTGATGTTATCCATGGTAACAAAGAACAAACCTACAAAATTTAAAAATGTAAACAACCAGAACTAACTGTCAAATGAATTTTGATTTCACAATTCCACACAGCTGGTTCAAACATATTAAATAGTGCACGAATAGAGAGGGTAAGGATTATAAACTTAAAATAATGATGTTACTAGCCCGAATGTAAACATTATTTTACATTACTTAAATGTAGCTGTCAAACCATATGTTAATGTAATTTCATTAGTATATGATTCTTTCAGTTACTTCATTTGTTTATGTTTATGATCTATTATACTGAGTATGTTCTATTTTTGTGAAATGCTGTAATAATATTTTACTGGGAATAATTTGATTTAAAAGAAATCATTCATCATGGATATAGGAAATAATTAAGATTCTATAATCATTGCCATATCAACCTAGGCCCTTATCCTGAGTGTTATGAGGTTTATGTTTTGATTTATTTTTGTGTAAACCGTAATATAATCCCCCTGCCACAGCAAATCTGTAGACTGAGTTTCCATTTGCCTGATTATATAATTTCACTAAAATATGTTAGACAATTACCCTATTTTCCATATTTATTTATATTTTCCTATTTTTTCTATTTGTCGGTTTGGAACTATTGTGATAGCTTTTGTTTACAGTGCAAACCATGGATGGATGTTTGTGAGAAGCAAACGCGAAAAATACTAAACCGACAAGGTTGAAATTTGGTATGATGATAGATGACATTCCCAATTAACATATTCTTACCTCAAAAATTCTTTCAGTCTCCGCCTCATGGCTCTGGTTCTGGACTTTCTCATGTTAACCTTATGAGTATTCATATTTAAAGAAATTAAAGAATTTTGTCAGCCGTTTCAACTGTACAAGTTGGTTCTATGATATTAAACAGCATTAAAAAGTTATAAGGCTTGCCAACAGGGTGCAGTACTATTATGTTGTTTGTTTGCATTAATGACCACAGCTAATTTGAACCAACTAGCAAAAAAACTTTTTCCATGGTTTAGGTGCAGTGGTAGAACATCAGGACTATGGTAGATGTGTGCTACACAATAGGATACCGTATAAATTAAAAAAAAACAATTTTTTTTAAATAATGTCCTCTCCCATAACTGCAATAAGCATTTATACTTATATGCCAACCCCGAACTAAGGACGGGTACTCTGCTAGTAACACAATAATACAAATACAGTATACTAATACAATAATACTGTAGGTTTCCTAGTCTGTGGCCATAGGTTCGTCTGAACTGTCAATCAATTCTGAGAAATTCACAGTTGTAAATTCTTACTAGTCTTTTTCTAAGTTCACGTCGCACCAGCGAGCACAGGTGCTCGCTGGTCGCACTCGCAATTAGTTCGCATTTTTTATCTAGGAAAGCAGATATGCCCTAAGTCATAGCATTTGTAGGTTAAGCATAATAATAAAAAAACATGTTTATCGTAGGTTTGTAGGTTTTCTTTATAAATTAATTTTTTAATTCTTGTCTAATGTCAATATTGATTTGTATTTGTGCGAAAATGTTAATTTATTTGTCAAGGGCATGAGCAGCCCTCTAGTTTATGTATGTTACATGAATCACAACATTAAAAAGAATAAAGGAAGGTAAAAAACGGATCAGTTGCTGAAGGTCTAAATCTCGGAAGGTCTAATTAGGCCTTCGACACACATTTTGCAGTTTCTACTTGATGCTGAGGATCCCATGAATCCTGTACAAAATAAAAAAAATGTTTCATTCGAACTACAAGTTTATTACTTTTACGAGAACCAGCCTTTATCAGGACTTCCGCTCCCACGCTAGTTGCGGCAACATAAACTGTGCTATATGAAAACAATAAATCTTGAGTAAATATACTGTAATGTTCAATGTTAAGTGAATACTATTAATAAACATATTTGCGACATAAGGACATTTAATTGAAGCCTAAAAAACAGTTCAAAAAAGGCATTCTATTCTTTATACCAGTAAAAATTAAAATGAGGGTATAAAAAATAGTTTTCAAAGATCATGTTGATCAATGCACATTCATCTAGTCTTGAAAAAATAAGTATTTAAAAGCTTACTCCAAACATAATGAAGTTTATGTCGTGGCACTTGGACGTCGTGGCACTTGGACGTCGTGGCACTTGGACGTCGTGCAACTGGCAGCGACTTTGGATGTCGTGCAAACGTTACTTTTTTACAATTATATAGTGCGCTGTTTCACGACGTCCAAGTGCCACGACGTCCAAAGCTTGTAGAAAGACTATATTTTTGGCAGTTACTGTACTTTTGGACGTCGTGGCACTTGGACGTCGTGCAACAACTCAAAAATTATGTTTTGGACATCGTGGCACTGAATAAATATTATTGGACGTCGTGGCACTTGGACGTCGTGCAATGCATCCGACTATTGGATACAGAAGCTACAATATAAGCTTAAAAAAAAGTTTATGGACTAATATTTTTTATTTTCATTTTTTAATTAAAAAAAACCTCTATATGATTGACATAGCATTTTAATTGCCGTGGGTATAAATGTTCGTATTTCATAAAATAAACATTTCTTAATACACTTCAAGATTTTTATTTTAAACTGTATCATTTCATTTCAAATTAAGCTATTACAAAACTGAGTCAGTATGTAAAAATGCCCAACTACCTTCCATATCGGGAAAGAAAATAACCTTGCCAAATTGCAATGATTAAATTTGCATAAACTTTGTTATGCACCAATTTCCCTTGAGTCATTTCAGGAAACAATTTTGTTTGAATGATCGAATCTAAACCGGTTGAAATAGTTCAAACAATGCACACTGCATTGGTGTCATTATTGTAGTAAGAGGCGGTGTAATTAAAAATGTTTAAATTTAAATTTCACAATCAACTAAATATAGACTTTTGAATAGGTATTGTAGCCTAGCTGGACTTAAGTATGGGCAAATGTTTTGAAATTAAAACGTCGAAAACTGTCTAAGCTAAAAACAACCAAATAAAATTATCTATAATTTTTCAAGCCTTTGAAATAATTTAATATTACCCCACGAATTAATGATTTTTACTTTGTAGGAAGGGCAAGCCAATTGGTATGATGTTGTTTGAATCGAAACAATAAGAATTTTGCTTGAAATATATTCTTTTAAAGTTGTAGCCTACACAACTGATACACACACTTGTACATTTGTTTAGCCTATCATTATACCTATCGAGCATTAGGTTCTGTGACGTCCGATTTTTGTTTCGAGCTATTAACATCTCCCTTAATATTTTTTCTCTAAGTTCAAAAACAAGGATGAAAAACAACGCGATTTAGTTTAGCATATATCAAACCAAGTTAGCACACACCTTCCAAAACTCCCCCTTCTACGAACTAGGATTAACACAACAATTCCAGCACATTGTTTAGCGACCCTTCCTAACAAATGCTCTCTCCGCAATCCTAAATATTTCCTCCTGTGTCTACAACCACAAGCTAGACGAAGTTCCAGGATATACACATGCTTCTTACACTTTCCCAGAACTAATTATCTTGGAAGACCATGATAATATATCGGCTCTGGCTGCTATCCTGACAAAGGACGAGAACTAAGGACTAGTGGGAGGGGGGGGGGTTACAATACCACCTGACCTACCCCAGCCAGGCTTTCCAACTATGCGGACCTTTTAGACCCCTGGCACACCATTACTCAAAAAGCCTACCCATGTAGCCGGCCGGAGCCCAGATAGTACCTGCTGAGCTGACATAGAGACCATTTTAAAAATTACGAAACTCTGGGTTCCCGAGCTCGTTAAAAGTTGATTGACAGAAGGATGTGTTATTTTTTGCACTTGAGTTGTTTCATCGCAGCTAGGAAATCATTAATGCAATGTGTTTTAAAAGTTGTGCAAGACATGTGACTTGTCGCGTTTTATGGCAACTGTCATTCTGGTGTGAGAAAGGTTTTTGTAAACATCCAAAGTTATAAGTTTGCAGCTGTTTTCTAAATTACCACTTGAAACTCGTAACTTAGAAGATATCTTGGTAAGCATGTAACTATTCTGAAGTTTTTTCTCCCACCCTTTGTTTATACTCGTCTTTTTTATGATGTTATATCACAATTTTTTTCTTAATATGTTTCTACTAATCGTTGAAAATTAGTAATCCAACAAAAGAATGAAAAATTTCAAACCACAAAAAACGTGTAAACTGTTATTTTTTTTTGTCCTATTATATACACGTATGTTTAACCTAATAGGCCTAGTTTTTGGTTGAAGTTCGAGTGATATACTATCAGGTACTAATATTTTAAAAGGCCGTGTCAGTTCAACTACTGAACCGCAAACTAACTGCTGAGGTAAATTTTCTGGTTAAAGCCTCACTTTTTATGTATGTTTGTGATTTTGTAATTCAAATAGATTAAATGCAAATCCGTTAAAAATGATAAAATCTGTTCTTTGGGTACACCGATACATGACGGGCATAAATTATGTTTTATACACCAGAATTTAAATATTCTTTAGAATATTTCTGAAGATATTATCGACGAAAAAAGCCTGTACCAGTACAGTCTCATTTGAGGTCATAGAACAAGCTAACTTCAAACGTTAAGACGTGACTCAGTAGGTTAATTAAAATGCACTAAAAAAGCAAATTGATACATTCAATATATTAAATAAACAACGAATAACTCATCAGCCAAAAAAGTGGCTTCCAGGCTAATAAGGCTACATTTTACCAGTCCAACACAACGATATGAAGAATAATAACCGCGCAAAAATTAGCTCCTCATTTGGGATGTTTCCAATCATTGTTAATTTAAATTATACATTTCATTGGGGATGTTTTTTTATAAAAGCATTCTCGAGTTTTTAATGAAGTTTGGAATGGGCAAGAAAAATATATTTTCTCTAATTTAAGATTTTTCCGATCATTGTAAATTTAATCTACAATACGTGTATCTTTAATTGCAAATTCCCATTGTAACTGGTTTTTTTATGAAAAAATGCCCCGGGTTTTAATGAAATTATGAACAGGGTAGTAAATATATTTGCTTTATTTCTAAATTTTGTTTCAATTGTTCTTGACCTGGCCCATGGCAAAAAGACGTTTTTCGTAGGCTATCTAAAACTTATAAACATGAACTTTGAAATAATTGGAGTCAAGTTGAATGTGGACGGTAGGCCTACATAGCATCGATATAATTCATCGAAGGTAACTTTCATAATTGTTGGTGTAATTGTTTATTTCGCACGACTACTAAGTGATAGGCCTACTTGTATTTGCCGCGATAAGAAAAATTCACCTTGAAGGCAAATACTGTAGCCTACACTATCAGCAAGATACAGTAGTTATTGTTTTTTTGTTCCTCCCATATAAGGTAGAGGACATCGAATGTTTTTATTCGATTATCAGTTCGGTTTTGATTAAAAATTGGCTCTCATCAAGAATGCGGTAAAATAAAGCTAAAGTATTTATCAAATCCATAAACATTCTACTCCATGACTATTGGACTATGCAGGACAATAAAAATGGTTTATTGTTACTGCACAGTCATTTACTATATGTAAAAAAGTAATTAAAAAGCATGCGTAAATACCTATTTATTCTGAATTGAAATTAAATTAAATGTCTTTATTGTTTTTAACATGTAAATAAACATGCATTGCAATCGTCAAAATAACTTAAAATATAAATATAGCTCCATGACAAATTTAATGGGTATGCTACAAAAACTACCATAAATAGTGTGATGGTTTCGAGTTCGTCTGATTTATATTAAATAAGTTACTGTATGCCTCATAAAAGTTTCCGATTAATGCAAAATATTATTGAAATTTTGTCCGATAACTATTTATAGAAAGAAAAAAAAATAGGTAGGTACGCTGTTTGTTTAGTCATTGTAGGCTATTATTTGTGATTATGACGCTTTTCTAATACCATAGTGAGATATCTCGAATATATTAATGGTGATGTAGGCTACAAATAATGAAGACACGTCTAGATATTTGAAACACGGTTAGCAGTGTCACTTATTGATCTAATAAAAGTCATACTATTAACAGCAACGATAGAAACTCGAGTTTTTATTGTTAACTACAGTAACGCAAACAACAATTCGTTAATCGTTCTACAAAAACATACTAAATGCAGCAGTATTAGTGAAATCCAGTATTTAATTTGCTACAGTAGGTAAGTAACTAAACACTGCAAATGGATACAAATTAAACACTACACAGGGGGTTTCGCCAGCAATTCCTCCTGTTTTTGGTATTTGTCACATTTTGAAGAATTGGCTTTGAGTTCCATAATGATGTACAACCGGAATACAGTAGTAAGGACTTTTTTATCGTAATTTAACAAGTAATAATGACGTGGTGTTTAGCCGGTTCACGACGGATATGTAACTCAATCACTGGTCAGGTAAGGATAAGAACAAGGAGAATAATTATTGGCAATTACAGGTATGTGGTACTTCACTATCTATACTCAATTTCGAGCTACAGGCTACTTATACAACTATATTTTTAGTTTAATTTTCTGTGTCGAGGGAAGTAATCAAATATTCAGAATTACGTAAAGACGGTGACATGGTTCATATTGTGGCTTATGAGTAACTGTAAAGCTAAACTACAGTATTTCCAAATGTAATAAAGCCAAGGGAGGTAGCCCTAGTAAATGTTAAATATTATGGTTTAGTCATGTTATCTGGGACTGTTTGTGGCCTAAACAGTACCACTGATGTGTTTACAAAAATATAAGCGCGCTTTTTACTTGTTTTTGTTGTTGTATAAAAATCATCAACTACAGAGTTAAAGGGTTCATACTGTACTAAACTTGCGTTAGCCATTGCTATATGATACCGATACGGAGAAAGGAGTAGACTGTGCTAAAATTATGCTCAACAGTGACGCGGTACAATTTGTTTACAGACGAAGCAGCCATAAGCTACTAGCTTTGGAAGTAAATGTGTTTACGTAGGAAACACTGAGATGGTTTGCCAAACTTACACTCGATTTCGAGCATGCATGGTAGACATTCGAACCCCGCTAAGTAACCAATATTAATTTACATGGTCTAGTTCCACACGTGTCCGGCCTACCTTGATGGGCTGCGGCGACACTATACTGATGAGCGTAGGAGGGGTGCCGGGGTTGCTGTAGCAGTACTTGATATCCTCCTGTCTCTGGTTGTAGTCGTTGCACTCAGCCATAGTGGTACCTCCCAGGGGTGAGTTGTGGTACTCCAACCCCGTGCGAGCCCTGTAATCCATGGTCATGGCTTCCATCGTCAACGTCACCTCATCGACACGATGTTTGTAAACAGATACCGACCGGCACCGCGACTACTGATGCTCCGAGCTAAAAAAGTCCCGGAGTTAGGTTAGGAATCACACAACGCAACTGGACGCCGGCCAATACAAACACTTTGAGGTTATGTTCACTGTACAGTTCGGGACTAACACTAGGGTGAACTAAACGAACTAAAGAGGGAACTAAGGGAAAAAACAACAGCGAGTTGGAGCTCTGACGGGTTACTATGTTGTGGTGCGAGCGACTGGCGCGTCTGGCGTGTAGGGGAGGGAGAGCGGAGTGGGGGAAGAGGAGGGGCGAGAAAGAGAGAGTGTTTGGGGAGTCTGCACAAAGAAACAAAGATCGACTGGATGCGGCGGTAAAAAACTATTTTCGGCGCGTCTGAATGTAAACACCTCACTGACCAAGTCTACTGATAGCAGGTTGCTGGGTCGTGGTGATAAGGTTGTTTACAGTGATCTAGTCATGTGAGAGTGAATGGGCTTGATAGTGGATGTTGGGCGTGTCTGTGTGGGTGTTTATATGAATTTATCTTTTTATCCACACAATTTTCTATCAATGAATGAATATTAGCTTAAGCGTATTATTTTATTATGGAGTTTACTTATATATTTAAAAACTGTAGGCCTACTTAATTTTTAATTTAGATATTTAGGCGCAAAAATATTTAAAATTTGTATATAAAAGTACGGTACTGTTTGTATTTAGGCCTAGTCAACATTGACTACAGTAATGGTGATAAACAAGAAATAAATCAACGAATGTGAAGGAGGGATAATGACTTACAAAACACAACTTTTAAACTAACATACTAATCTTATTCATTTTTTTTTTAATTACCATACTTTTGTAAAAATATCTTCTTTTTTGTCAGTCATAATTGCTGGACACGTCCATAAATAAGCTTGCATTCTTACCAACATTACAGAAAAGGGAGCATTTAGCCATTTATCCTAATAAAAATATTTTTGTGATAATATTTTTTGTTGATTTTATTGTTTCATTTTTTTATGAGTCATAATTGCAGAAAACGTGCATTAATAAACTTGCGTACGTACCAACATGACAGAAAAGGAGCATATATTTGCTAAACGTGTAAATCAATGTATTTTACCCTTAAGAACGTCCAAATAATTAACTTAAGTTATGAATTAGCAAGAGTGTTTGATAATCTAGGCCACATTTGATTGATAAGTAACTAATTGTCTTATTAATAGTTTGTTCTGTAGTAGTTATAATATTACTTGAAATATTCTTATACGCTTGGATTTTACTACCATGGATATTATAATATGTTTGTGGAAGGTTGGAGGATTGAACACTTCAGTTTGGAAACAAACTAGTCTTTGTTTTATCCTTAGTTCTAATTTCACATGAAAAACATAAAGGTCCACACTTACTAATCAAAATATGCACTTCCCTCTTTAGCATGCCTACACACAGTAGGCATAGTAGGTAGTTCTGCGTTAACGTGATGGACAATTGCCAAGCCTATCTGTGGTTTGCATCGCAACAATTAAGCCGTATATCATAGGCAACCATCACCAGACCTTCATTCCTACTTTTATTTAATTATACAATTATGCGAACTCAACACTCCGCTCTTGATAAAAACGTTGCTCTGGAAAAGAATCCTGAACAGGAAAATGTGCACGTATAGTACTTTTAAAAGAATTTTAATTTATTTTTTTTCTGCGCAAAATTTTATTGTTAATTCCACTGAGATGCTAATTGTTTTTTTCTAAATATGAATTTAGGGTTCGCGAAAAGGCTGCCAGCACCATTTGTAGAAAATATATTTTCGGTTTTTGTATCTTTGCACTTGGTTTTGTTTTGTACCCACTCAAATGCTAGTCTCTATTATTGCCCTAATGCTCTCTCGACAAACGTTCTGTGCTAGAAAAAGGCTTGATGTACATTTTTAAAGTTTATTTTATGTGCTATATTTTTTGTATTTTGTATTACAATTTTATTTATAGATTTGTATGTTACTGTATTTTCAAAACTCATGTGCCTGGATGTTGTTTTGGTAGTTTATTGTAAACTGCTATTTGTGTGTTAGTCCTACAATTTTAGTATAACACGTTTTTATCAATTTATTCTAAACCTTCTTTTTTCATAAGCAGTACATATAAATAGAACTTTCTACTGTTTGTAAAACATATTTTTTACTTTAACCTCCTTGGCGGGAAGTGCAGACAGCTGAGTGAAGTGTGTTAGGAGATGATAATGAAGTCTGCCGAGTTATCAGCTGATACAGACACGCTCTGCGCTCATCTACTGATAACAACGGTGTGCACTTCCATGGCGTCAGTGCTTCTGATAACGTTGCATGCAATTAATTCCCCCTCAACTCCACAACTCCCTCTACACCCCCCCCCTTCCCACCAACCAACACAGTACTTCAGCTCCTACCTAGGTTGAGGCATAGTCAATGGTTGAGGTTCAGCCAGCTCAGCTAAACGGCTAACCTAACCTAACCTAACCTATTCTAACCTAACATAACCTAACCTAATCTAACCTAACCGAACCTAACCTAACTTAACCTTTACACATGGAACACATTACATATGGAAACATATGGAAATAGTTATTACATATGGAATTTAGGTTCCTAACCTAACCTAATCTAATCTAACCTAACTTAACCTAACCTAACCTAACCTAACCTAACCTAACCTAACCTCACCTAACCTAACCTAAACTAACCTAACCTAACCTAACCTAGGCTAGCCGAGTGTACTTCTGCCAACAAGTCTATATACACGAATAAGTACCTAACCTATCCCTACTGAGAAAGGAGGTGTGTTTATCTGTTTTGTTGATATTTGCCAGGCTAGAGCTATCCAAAACGGAGGTTTCAAAAGTTCAAGTCTCATAATGTTTGGTCACAAACTAATTTCCCATCATCCAAATCTAGTCATGTAAGCTGTTTAGTTAATTAAATACTTCGGATCGGTGGCATGTGAATCATTAACGCGTTGAAAATTGTATATCTGGCCTACAGCAATTTACATGGTTCAAAATCGCAAATTAATTGGAACTCGAATTATACACTCATTTGTGAATTTGCACGACTTTAAAAAAACAGCAGCCAACTCGATTCAGCAACTTTCATGTCACTTAGTAGTCAGGTTATTGATAAATCTATGCACAAACATCATTCAATAACGTTGATAGACTGGTATGACCTTAGCTCTTGCCCGGCGAGGTAGATCGTAGTGATGAGATAATCATAAATACCAATCAGTATCAGTGATTAGTGTTTTAAAGCATCAGCCAACAAGAATGACATCATGAGATGACTATACACCTGCCTGACCCAGTAACCTAATCAAATTGATATCGTCTTTAGCAACATAGTCAAGTAGAAATCACAATCAGAATTTCTGGCTTTGCAGCCTGTATAACAAATCATCAAATAAGTGAAGAGTAATAACTAAATATATTGCACACCACCAAAGTGATAGAACTATAGCAGCTTGGATTTGGCTCTAGGGAGGTAAAATGTATTGCATTCTATTTTATTAATTCATAATCAAATTGACAGAGCAACATTTCAAATATTATAAGGCCATGTGAAATTCTGAAGTATTCAATAAAGGCAAATTCAATTAATGCATTTCCAGCCTCAGTTTCACCAAGCAGGAATACAGGAGATATATTTCCGCCTTGGGCACTGTCGAGTTTATTTGACATTTTATATCAGTGCCTTATTCAGTTTCAATTGGAATTACCTATGACTTGGGAACTATTCAAATCCTTCGCATCACCACATTTTCTACATCATCGCTCAATTTAGACCCAAATTACCTATTCCTTGGGAACTATCTATTCAGATTCTCCATTAGGCACCTCGTGATCCAGCATAAAGAGACGGCTCTGTAAATGATCACTAATCTCTTAATCCACAAGAGCGGATCAATGATCGGGAACAGCGTGAAATCACTCTCTCGTAAGTTGAGAAGGAAGGGTTGCTGCCATGGGGCGATGAGGGAGTTTTTTGCAGCGCTATTGGCACAACAGGACACTTGCTCATTGTCAACGAGTGACTTGACGATATGATATGATGATATTGATACGTTGTGATTAGTTGATCAGGTCACCAGGAATGCAGGTGGGCCAAGGTCATGCTTGAGCATACGAAGACTTCATCGTTGATATTCGAAACTTGTTCATTATTATTATCATCATTGTTCATTAGTATGTAGGTATAGTCTGTCATAGTGTGCTCTCAGCGAGTCGTCGGTTAGCTGAAGCTGTAAAAAATATATAATTGATATTGTTGGGCGACCATAATATCGTCTAGATTGATTGTTGTTTAAAGTTGTTTGTAAACGATGTAAAAAGCGATATGATTTTATTGACAGGTAATCAGTGATAAAGCATTCGTTTTCAGTTAATATTGCACTTCAACGAAAAAACTTCTGCGTTCCATTTCCTTTTGTAACTCAATATGCAGTAAGGTAGCTGCTACCGCACTATCCACAGGTGTCTATATCATAGTGAGTTGTAGACGTAGACAACCGGGTCCAGAAGAAACCTGTCGATAGATTCGCACAGTAGCAACTTTCTCGGGGTAAAAACTTTGGTAAAAACGGGAACGGATAAAAAGATAAACCTGTAAAAAACGAACGTCTCCTAATTGTTCACACTTCCAGCCGGTCATCCAAAACAAACACGTAGCACGCGCGTGCGGTTTGCATAAAAAGCAATTGGAAAAAAGTTAACAAAAACTTGCACTATTTCCTCAGAGTCTGTCCCGCTTGACATTTTTGAGACAGATATTAGAGTTTTTGTTGCATGGTCGTGGAGGGGAGACTAGCCCCTCGCCCAGAGACTAGTGACTCGGCAGATCCGAAAAAGACCGACCGGCTTTTTTGTTCGGCAGGGGGTAGGGGGTGGGACGGAGAGGGATGTAGGGAGCAAACTGGTTGTTTCCCTTCTCCCTCTGCACTAACACTCTCTCGCTCACTTTTTCTTTCAGGCTTGTTCGGCCGGCTGGTCGGCTTTGGTTAAAAAATGCTCATCTTTCCAACTCCCACCCCCTCCACCCTTAGTACCATATGTCCCAGAGCCAGGTGAAGCGACGATGACGTCTTCCGCCTGCGGGTGCGTTCGACGTGGAGAGAAAGAATATTAAAATCAACACTGTTTTTTACACTATCATCAATTTTGTGTTGTTATTGCATTAGGAAGAGAATAAATTACTGTACCTATTACAAATATTCACGAGGAATGATAACTTATGTAAGCCAAAGATTTATCTTAATTTAAACTACATAATCAAGGCAACACTGTGTTGCCTTGGCATAATACAGAATTATTTCATCACCGACCTTTTTCAACTGTATTGTATTGCCTTTCTATAATTTCTACACATTTTACAGATAAGTTTAAACTATACGTTTCTGTAAGATTTACGAAGGTTGATTCAGCATCCCAAAATGCCGCGTCTTCATCCCCTGTTATTTTTGCATACTCGAGGCCCGAGGGTAGACGAGGGGTTGGACAGGTCAAGGTCACGTCGGCCGTGAGAAAAAACCTACGAATACGGAAATCAAAATTGGTCATCCGTTTTGAGGGGACTGCTATTGAAAATTACGAATAATTCCCGAATCTCGCCGTTTTCTAGGGGAGCCACCCCAAAAAATGTGTGTTTCCTTAGTTTATAAATAGCCCCTCCCCTACCCGGCACGACCCTATTTCCTTTTTAGCGTTTTTATAGAAATTTCTAAAGACGCGGTTCCCAGCGCAGAGCGGGGGGCTGTGACGACGAACATCTGTGCGATTCTTTTATCTTTTAGCCGTGATTCAACAAAACGGCCCCGGGATTGCAACGTCGGGTCAGTCTATGCAAAACTCGGTAAAATACGTTGGTAAGATGAATCGACCTGTCACTTGTGGACCGATTCCGTTAATAGACGTTGAGTAAATATTGTATTGTGAACTTACGTCGAATAAAATTTAGATGAATTTTAAAACGCTCAAAAATAGCAAAAAGCTTGTACCAATGTCAATTCATATGTTATCATAAAAAAAAATTGAAACAGTGAAATATTGTTGGACTTGCAGTTTTAAAATGTTTATGGAAAACTCTTGTGTGTAGGCTGAATAACTACAAAAACAAAACAAAAAATAAATAGAATAATCAAAAGTACAAAAAATATAGTATTCTAACCGATAACTTAACCTTTTAAAAATATTGAAACCTTTATGCGGTGCATACGTAAGTACAAGTTTTAAATTACGTTATTGCATAAGTTACTATTTATTCGGAAAGTCAAAAATACAATAATCATTGTTTTCTCTGCATATACTTTATTATTAAATTTACCATGTATTGATAACCCTGTTTACAATGATCTCTTGCTTATCGTCAAGAATCGAGGTTAGTGCTTTCATAGAGATATGACTGAGACAATTGACTACGATTAAATCCTAGTAACCAAATTGCACATGGATTTTTACTGAATAATCTTCAACTGAAGCAGCCCCAAGTAAAGGCTTACAACCCGCCTCGCTTATGTCGTGTAGTGCATCGTTTAATTGCATTAATTTCTCACGGCGATTCTCGGAACCGTCATACTCACGCAATAATTAAACAATGACGTGAAATCTCGCTTCAGATTGAATAACAACCATTAACTCACATGCAGTTTGACTTAGGTAATTACCCCTTGGAAACAAAAACCTTCAACTGAACAAAACGTACACGGCGGAGTGATTTATGGTGTGTACCGTTTATTCAGGAATAAATTATAAGCTTTTTATATACCATTAGGGTATGGTAATAATTTAATTATTCACAACAAAAATGCAATTCTGAAAGGTTCACTGAAACAGTAGTTCGTAAAGTAGACCTTTAACAGTCATGTTATTAAAGACGGAAATATTTTAGGGCTTTTTTATAGTCTTTTCTTTGCTCTTTAGAAGCCTGATTTTTTTCGAAGTATTTTAGAAGATAATTTGTATACAATGTCAAATTATGGAACTTGAATACACTTTATGTTATATTTTAACAACCCATGTGAATGTTACCTCAGAAGCCAATATGAGAAAAAAATATCGTGATATTTAGTCCAGGAAGCCGAAACGTCCCGGACAGAACTGCTATAGTAGGACCAGGTCTTCTTCAGCCTTTAAAAAATCTTTTGTGTGATGTACCGGGGATTGAACCCGTCCCTCCCGCACCGAAGTACGGAACGCTAACCATTAGGCTAGCGACACGCACAAAAAAGTAAACCATAATGTAAATTGATTCTGAATATGTGAGAATCGAGAGAGAAACTACCATAAAAGCAGTTTTCTTCGTTTATTTCCCAACACAGTCTACACAGCCTATCACTGGATACTCAATAATGTAATTTTTCAGACATGTTTGGTGGATTCTCGATTTTTTTTGCCATTGAAACTTCCTCTCAATCCCAAACAGTCAATGATGAAAATCAAGCCCTTTAAACTGTCCAAACGTAGCACAAAAAGGTGAACCTTGTGAGCAATAAACGAAGACTGGGGTAGACTTCCGTATCTGTTGGCACAAACAGCCGAATAAAAATATCGATTATCCGATTGTTTCATTCGATATACCGTTTGGTTAGTTAGGTTAGGTTAACCATACCTAACTAAACGAACAATATATCGAATAATTGATGTATATTTATTATTCGATTATTTCATTCGATATATCGTTTGGTTAGTTAGGTAAGGTTAACCATACCTAACTAACCGAACGATATATCGAATCATCGATATATCAATCGATATATTTTCATTCGGTTGTTTGTGTCAACAGATACGGAAGTCTACCCGAAGAATGAAGTTCGCATGCACAGTCTAGATGAAACCTGAGTGTAATGTTCACATGGCTAATAAAGATTAAACCAATTTGTAAGACAGTTTAAACAATGCGGGGGCTATAGAGCAGTTCCAGTTATAGTGGCAGTCTAGATAGTTGGACTTGTTCAGGCTCGGTCCATTCTTCGCTCGATTATCCAGTAACATTTGCAGAACTGGTTTGCTCATTGCTTGATGTCAATCTACCTATAGAGTGTAAGTAGTCTATACAACCGACATTCTCTATTGATTGATAAGACAACCTGTTTGTGCCGATGTGTCAGAATCATTAGTATTTAATGCCCAAGATTAATTGTGTGGGTTAGCTTACGCAAAAGTTATAGCTGAGAGAATTACGTTTTATGAAATCGTAAATTTGTAAGCTCTTAAAAACTCCTTTAAAAGAGTCTCGAAAAATTAAAAAAGAAATATTCTGATACATCAAAGAGCATTTTAATGCACTGTATTACAAATTTATTTTTGTTCTTGATTGAGAATATGATACTTGATAAGTAATAATGGTATGATGAACAGTCTAACTGGAGACCACGTACAGGAGGATGGTTTCATATTTCTTTATGTATAACTACTAAACGAAACTATATATACATAACCTATTGTAGCTTCATCTTTTGACTTATTAAATCCCGATACTCATGATCTTTTTAATTCGTTTCAGTCTTACATTAAGTAGTTATGTGTACTATTTTTCATCAATTGCCATAAAATATCAATCAAACATCACAGAGCTTTCAATTCTAGCTGTATTATTGAGTGAAACAATATTTTACCATATAAACTGTTATTAGGTACACTTGAAGAAAAAGGCTTTTGTGCATATCAACACATTAAAATTTCCAACATATTTTGTACGGGGGGAAACAAGATACAACTAAGATAAGGAATGTAGTGTTATTTACAATTTCTCCGTCAACTAATAAACTTATAAAAAGTGTACAAGTGTCAAAGTAGGTTTACTTTTAGTTGTTTTAATTGACAGTTGTTTAGGGCGAGTTGGAAGAGATCGATGCCAAAACGAGCAAAAACCAGCCCCGGAGTTCGCGTGCCAAGAAGCGCAAAAACAGAGCAAGGTTCGGATGTACCTGCAGCAGCAAAAACTGCCTAATGGATTTCCCTTTCGTACGCAAATCACATTGGGAGATTGTCGAATCTGGGTCGATATTTCGCTAGTCCAAGTCCATACACTTATCAAAAGCACAATATGATTATTGGAAGCTTGATCGAGGAAATTTACGTTTTATTAAACTCTGAACAAACTATCATAAACGAAATTGGTTGGTAGGCGTTTAGTGAAAGTCTTGCCCTTGGTTGCTTTTGTGTTTTTTCTGCATTTACTTACACAGGTAAATATTAAAATAACACAAACTACTAACTAAAAATCTGTGAAAATAAAAATCCTTCATAGCTATAAATCGGGAAAATTTATATTTAAATGTAGAATCGGTGTTGTTATCTAGGGCATAGAATGGAGATATTGCGTAATTTATAATACAGTAGTATTACGATTAATTAGGTTTGTGTTTATTTTTACGTTATATTGTTAATTGGGTTAGGTTTAACTATAAAATGATACTTAGCCACTACGGTGCTGACCGGATTGGCTAGAGATACCATACGTGTATTATTCAATGTGAACTTGTTGATTTGTTGATCTACAGGATTATTTTATTTTAAAAATAAGCTAAAACGAAAAATAACATCTTGTCAATAAGTCAACCTACTCCTGCAGTATCCGACATAAATATATTATCCCTTCTATTACTAAATATAATCTTAGCTATCTAGAATCTCTACTCATACTACAGCTGCTATGTCAACTCACTCTCGTTGACTAATTGCACCAGACATTATCAACTTATGCCGATCTCAGATATGAAGGACCAGACATTACAAGGAGGTCACAGCGGTGGCGGTGGCGGGGACGACTACAGGTGTATTTGTCTGTGATCGGAAGTTTGAAGAAGGGTGGCTGTTTCTTGCCTACTGCTCTAGATCCTTTCATAGGCAAAGCATCTGAATAAACAAACCCCAGGGATAGCGGGACTGTCTACTGAGGCCTCTTGTGTAGGAGGGTGGGAATTTGAATACCGCTTTGACCATCAACCGTTGTGTTCAACTGTTTGATGGTGATGCAGTCTTCCTTGTGAAGAAATTCCGAAATTGTAGACGCAAACATGTCGTTTGAGAAAGTTAAGTGTTCTGATTGGTAACTATAAGGTTTCAAAATCCACAATTCTGATTTGAGACCGTTTAGTCGGTTCTAAGACACTTTTTTGAGGAGCATTATGATTTTATTTAATCAAATAATTATTTTGATGTTGATATAATAGATTTCGTAGTAAGCAATACGCTGTTTCTTTTTCATCTTAAGTTTGTATGTACCTAAAGAACGTATACGTAGGGTGAAAACATTTTGAAGGCATATTGTCTTTTGCATTGGAATTTGACTAACCCTTTCGCAAGGAACAATTTGATTGAAGGTATATGTACTTGTTGTCTTCAAGCATCATTTCAGCCATAAAATGTGCCTCTATTCTCTTCCAAATAGATTAAACAACGTAGTAAACTAAAATATAGAAAATGTTTTCATTCTCCACAATTTTTTCTAAAAGACTGATAATAAACATTCCACAAGTACCACATACTTAAATGACCTCTAATCCAACGCAAACGGTTGTTGTTATAAACGCGTTTGGTTTATAACAATAAAGAAATAAATGTGACCAGTTCTTCGCCTTTTTATGAGCATGAAGATGAGAGAGACATACGGTATTAATAAATCTGTTTTACCAAAAATCTGTGCAACCGAAACCAGTATTTGCTCCATTTGATCTGTACAAACATTACAAGTTCTACAACTTTTCTAATGGACCTATACTGAGCATTCAATGAGTCACATATATTTTTATTCCCACATTTCATCAATGGTTAGAAAAGAACGACTACGTTCATAGTACTAGGCAAAAACTAAACCTCACCTACAGTCTCATGGAACCTTCCAATCGGTGTAAGGGCGCAGAAAAACAAATGGTCCTTTACCATCCTTTTTACAAAGAGATCTTACGTTTTTCCACATTCTAAAATACCTCAACTGAAAAAAGACTCACACATGTTATATCTTCTACACTTCATCTATGGTTAGCAAAATGTTTTCTACGTTAGCATACAAGCGGGCAGGCAGCTAGACTACGTTAATGTGTTAGTGTAAGTGAGATTTGCCGTACTTGGGAGTTGAGCAAAGGCCTCTGCATCTTCTCATGGTTGTACATAGAGTGCGCGTGGTTGTGCGTGTGCGCGGAGTGGTGGTGGGGGTGACTGCCCGCCATCTGAAACCAGCCCAACTATAATCACTACAAGTTGGGTACAGGCTGGGTTGCCAAACATCAAACTCAGATATAGAACTTTGGGAAATTTTGTTGAAAATAGAATTATTATGTTAGTATGGAAATTAGGGGAGTCTTAAACTTAAATTGGCTGGTCTGGGTTACCAAACTCAAATAAAATGAGAATTTTGTTTGAAAAGTGAAATCTGGTTGTTAGTATGATTAATGAAAAGAGGAAATATTAATGATCAATTAATTAACTTTTACGCGATGAATAAACAAAAAACATGGTAAAATCATTTTTTGAAAATGTCATAAATAGAAACATAGATTTAAAAGAGAAAGTAAACACAAAATTATAAGAGGAAATTTTGGGTTTTTTGTTTTGAGAATATATCAAAACCATAGAATGATTCAAGTACAATTTCGTTACCCGAAAAATAGTTCCAAACGAGTACTTTATTTTCTGGTAATTGATTTCTTCTGGAAATTTATTTTATTTTTTGTACTATGTTATTTCTATGTATATAGATTTTTTTTATTCTTCGGCGTATAATTTTTAAACTCAAAGCCTCCCTTCAACTACTGATACGTACTGTAGTTTTGTACTAGGATATTTCAAACATACACAAAATATTGTAAAAGGCTGCTTCGTAAATTTAATCTGTCATACATTGCTTCAAACATAAAATGTTAGTGTTTTACTGCAAAGACAGATGAAGGAAGAAAAATCCCCAAACCTTCTCAACATCGGCTATTATAACGTTTTACAAAACCAACATATGGTTACAAAATACTAAACAATATGCATCAAGATCCCATAAAACTTTATCGTTATTTTATTTGGCGCGGGGGATTCATTTACGTTGTCAGTCTATGTGGGCGCCCTTGAGTCAAAGATAGGATCTTTATTTAAATATTTGGGTTCCAAAATACCGGAGGACAATTATGATAATTTGGTGCAAGGTGGGTGATAGTGAGGCAGGGATTAGTGCCTTGTGATAGTCGTGAGTGATAGTGCGAGTCTACGGTATAAACTAGACGTGCTGAAGAAACTTAGATACGTACAACATTTTACGGTATTCCTGCCACTATATACAAGTGAGTTAAGGGGAAAATTTAGTAAAATTATGAAAGATTGTTGTATTACGATTAAATATGGTGAGTTTTAATTGACACAACCTTTAGACTTCATTATTGGAGATAAATTAATAAAATAATAATTTATAATACTATCAAAAGTGAATTTTAAGCCCTCTTTTTTAAAAGTCTTAACACAATACAAAGAACAATTTGGTGAAAAAAAGTTTCTAAAATCAAGTAATAAGGACAAACGAGCGTTCTTGACATTTTGCACACTGACAAATCCTTTAGTTTTTAAGGACTTATCAGCCTGTACGAACCAAATTAGAATTATTGGTTTGACATCCGTATGGTGTTTAAGCGTTATAGCAGACTTTGAGTATGTTAAGCCATTGCAGGCACAGACGCGTATTTGGGGCGGACAGGAGGACGAGAAGCGGTCCCAAGGCTGTTCTCTGGACTCTAATGTTTCACACTATCAAGTGTCCGACACTCTCCTAGGGCTCTGCCACAGCGGCCGATAGACCACTCCATACACTTCCTGTTGCTGTAATTACAGATTTGTGATATCTCTCCTACTACATGGAAGAATATCAAGGATTGATCAATTCCGTTGATATACCACTGTAGTTCGAGCCAAATTTGTTCGGGACTTTCTAAAAATTGCAATTTTGAACAGCGAAACAACTGGAGAAAAAAGCTAAAGAGCAAAACTACTTTCTTGGTTCTGGAACAAATTACATTCAAAAATAAATTGCTAAATCGTGCCATGTTGATTTTATTTTGAACACAGACGATGCTGAGAGATCGGGAGAATACGCAATGACTTGATATACATTATTTATAATAGATTTTACCATGTAAACGGGACATACAGGTATAAGGAACCGTTGTCTTACTTACACACAAGTTTGACAATGCAATTAAACAACTAAAGGACAATTTATTTAATTCACGTCCCTATAAGTAGTTGCACGGAGGATATTTGAATCAACTGTATTATTAATCATAGGTCAATTTATTCGGTTGAAAATCCCAAATTTAAAAGGGCATTTTTCAGCAATGTCTGGTGGAATCAAAGATTACACACTACTCGACAAAAACCTAGTAAACTGAAGAAGTTTTACAAACTTCAAAAAAATACACTATGCTAGGAAACGTTGCCAATTCTTAAAAAAATGTAGAAGCTGTTATATGAATATTTTCAAAACCGCTTTGTCTTCATTAACTAATGAAATGACCAATCGAGAAGTGAGCCAGCCAAGTTTGCTAGGAGCGCTAAGTAACTAGGGCCACGTATCCAGTATAATTACATGCCTGGGCCTGGCCTGGGCTGCTGGGCTGGGGTCAGATCGTGCACTACTGGACCCACATCAGTCACAAACACACCACAGCACCTGACTACCAGCTGCCGTGAGTCACGATACGTCACGGTGGAAACTAGCTAAAACTTGGTGCCGTCACTGTGGAAACTAGCTAAAACTTGGTGCCGTCACTGTGGATACTATCTAAAACTTAGTGCCGTCACTGTGGAAACTAGCTAAAACTTGGTGCCGTCACTGTGGAAACTAGCTAAAACTTGGTGCCGTCACTGTGGAAACTAGCTAAAACTTGGTGCCGTCACTGTGGAAACTAGCTAAAACTTGGTGCCGTCACTGTGGAAACTAGCTTAAACTTGGTGCCGTCACTGTGGAAACTACCTAAAACTTGGTGCCGTCACTGTGGAAACTAGCTAAAACTTGGTGCCGCCACTGTGGAAACTAGCTAAAACTTGGTGCCGTCACTGTGGAAACTAGCTAAAACTTGGTGCCGTCACTGAGGAAACTAGCTAAAACTTGGTGCCGTCACTGTGGAAACTAGCTAAAACTTGGTGACGTCACTGTGGAAACTAGCTAAAACTTGGTGCCGTCACTGTGGAAACTAGCTAAAACTTGGTGCCGTCACTGTGGAAACTAGCTAAAACTTGGTGCCGTCACTGTGGAAACTAGCTAAAACTTGGTGCCGTCACGGTGGAAACTAGCTAAAACTTGGTGACGTCACTGTGGAAACTAGCTAAAACTTGGTGCCGTCACTGTGGAAACTAGCTAAAACTTGGTGCCGTCACTGTGGAAACTAGCTAAAACTTGGTGCCGTCACTGTGGAAACTAGCTAAAACTTGGTGCCGTCACGGTGGAAACTAGCTAAAACTTGGTGACGTCACTGTGGAAACTAGCTAAAACTTGGTGACGTCACTATGGAAACTAAGTAAAACTTGGTGTCATCACTATGGAAACTAGCTAAAACTTGGTGTCGTCACTATGGAAACTAGCTAAAACTTGGTGTCGTCACTATGGAAACTAAGTAAAACTTGGTGTCGTCACTATGGAAACTAGCTAAAACTTGGTGCCGTCACTGAGGAAACTACCTAAAACTTGGTGCCGTCACTGTGGAAACTATCTAAAACTTGGTGCCGTCACTGTGGAAACTAGCTAAAACTTGGTGCCGTCACTGTGGAAACTAGCTAAAACTTGGTGCCGTCACTGTGGAAACTAGCTAAAACATGGTGCCGTCACAATGGAAACTAGCTAAAACTTGGTGTCGTCACTATGGAAACTAAGTAAAACTTGGTGTCGTCACTATGGAAACTAGCTAAAACTTGGTGTCGTCACTATGGAAACTAGCTAAAACTTGGTGTCGTCACTATGGAAACTAAGTAAAACTTGGTGTCGTCACTATGGAAACTAGCTAAAACTTGGTGCCGTCACAATGGAAACTAGCTAAAACTTGGTGCTATGATTAGCTTTAATATCGACTTGTGAAATTAATTCAAACATTTAACCTGGATCTTGTTTGTAAGCAAATCCTCTTTCTATATTTCATCTTCGTCTTCATTTGCATACTTTGAAATCTTAAGCTAAATGGATATCTTTTTAAGTGTATTATGTCTTCGATGGTTGATATGAAAATTGACTAATAAAATTGTAAAATCGAACGTATTTTCCCACCTTATTGTTTCTTTTCCGTCATGTATGTAGTTCAATATAAATAAAACTACAATGCGGTGAGATCTTGTATTATTCTGATAAACCTTTCTGTCTATAATTGTTGAACGTTTTACAATGTTCTGGTTTTTTGTTTGCTGATTATCTAAAATTTAAATGTTTATCTTTTCAATTGGTAGATTACTCCTTATCCCCAAGATTTGTTTGGAAATGTGTTGTTGCTGCTAACATAGCTAGCAGAGTTCAGTCCAGCCATAAAATTTTATTCGTTGCTAGTTAGAACGTGTAATATAGCTACGAATGCGAACCTTCATTCCTTTACCGTTTTGGATACGTCGTCGAGCTATCTATATACAGTACAAGTAGTTCCTAATCATCTATGGTTTTATTTTATAAAGATTTTCGTGAAAAAGTCATATTAGTTTTGGAATAATCCAAAGGCTAAAAAGTTTTTACTGGATCTATCTTCGATTTTCAGCAATAAAAACTGGCGAAAAACAATAAGTTTTTACAAAATACATTGTCTTGTATAAATATAAATTTGCACTATGATTTTTTTTAAAGTGACTGATATTTTTATTCATTTTCTTCAAATAAAAAATCTCCAAGGAAATGCAATAATTTCCACTTGAGTCGATGCTATCCATTAATTGGATTTATCACCACCAAGAGCTTCTCATGGCCTATATGCCGCTTCGCATTAACCTACTTGAGGGCCCCAATTTTTATTTAAATTTATTTAAATGATGAGAAATTCCAGGGTCGCAGACACCCACTTGTTTCCTCCCCCGAGTCTGACCAGTTCTGAGGGTAGGAACAGGTTACTGACTCTGGAATAGGGTTACTGGGGAACAAACTGCATAAATACAACAATCGACACAGCGACCCTGTCTCCTTGAGGTAACGGCTGGAACCAAATCATAGTTTGGGAATTTTCTTAATCTTAGTCGTAACAATTGCTTCTAAAATCCAAGGGTAATCTTAAAAGGTAAACATAAAATACAATCCAAAGTATGAAGTTTCGAGGATTTATTTAGCGTATTGGTATCGAAACCATTAAAATTAGTGTATTGCTATTATGAATTGGTATTAGGCTTCAAAATGGTTTAGTTTTGATTCATGCCAGAATCATACAACCTACAACTGATAAACGGATGAAAGTCGTATAATTTCGATACATAAATTTGACCTCTTTTTGGTCTTCGAAACGATTGCGTTTTGTATATGGTTTGATAATTAATTAATGGTCTCTAAAAAAAGTTTATTTTGAATATAAATAAAAACCACCCTTGAGGATGAAGTAATTAAATTATAATCATCTAAAACATTTGGGTGATCATGTTCATGGAGATGAAAGGAGTCTAATTTCAAAAATAATTTTTGGAATAATTTGAAATGCAATATGCCTATCTATAGCACGATAGAAACGTTTCAAATTAGCAAATTAACCAATAACTGCTAACTTAGAAATAGCAAAATTGGTATCCACCCTTCCGCAATTAAATTGTATTAAATTTTTTTTTTTTTTTTTTTTTTGAAATTATTAAGTATTTGTATTGAAAACAGACTACATTGTTAAAGCCACAACCCATGAAGGGACGAAATGATAGTTTAATCCAAATTCCAATAATCCCTTAAGTGTTGTCAATCACACAGTCCACGTGTAGTTATGCAATTGCTGATTGCGTAACATTCATGTGTACTAAGTGTATGAAGTGCATGCGACATGCTAGTACGTATGCAACGCGCAAGCGTTGTGCGCAACTGCCCATTACACTATCTTAACTGATAAGTCGGACAGGTACACACCTACAGGTCTTCATCTGCAAGTGCAATTGCAACTAATGAACTCGCAATGCACGCCATCTTGTTTTCAAACCTAATCGAATAGCGCTATAGTAGATATTGATGAGTAATATAGTAATTAAAACGAACCTTTATAACTCTGACAATTTTAAACATTTGTTTAACTTTTACTGTTTTAAGGTTCAATATTATATATATACCATGTAGTAAATATCATATTTATATTAGTGGAGAGAAAGACATATACTTTTACTATTTCAAGATTAGTATAAAATGGGCTCTGAACCACCCGGCCATACCTAATCATACCTAAAAGTAATTAGTGTTTAACGGGATTTGAACCCTGATCACTCCAGAACGGAAGTCTTGCGCCGAAACCACAAGAACGTATATACACTCCTACCTAACTCAAACAGACTTAAAAAATAATGTTTCCCACTTTTGTTCAATGTATATACATAGTTCATATTTGTTTAATGCTATAACTAAAACATCTAAGTAAACTTGAAGGAAGTGCTAAACCCGATCAAATTAACCAGGAAACAAATTGGTTAAGTTCACTACTCTCTATACAACCAATAGTTAAACCAATTAATATTAACAAGTGTTCATTTGAATAACCAATACTTAAACCAATTACTTTTAACTGAGTAATTACCCCAAGAATAGTTAATACCAATGTGTTAAACGGATAGACCAATTAATTATATCTACAAAAGACATTAATTACAATGCTACTAACCCTTATTCGGTGTTGGTTTTAGGGTTAATCTGAATATCAAAGCTATATATTATTATGTAAATTGATTTTCCACGTCTTACAACGTTCTACAAACTATTACAGGTGTAAATTGCTTCTAATTGCACTTCACTTGAGACGGAAACAATTCCGATTGTGTAACGTAGAGATGATTGCAGGAAAATATAATATAATTTCAAAAATATAGACGCGCAACAGTTTCTGTTTTCATTTTTTAAACGGTAATCCTTGATAGAATCTACTTGTAAAACTGGGTATTGTACATTGTTGGTTGCTTTTCGCCGTTGACACAAAATATAGCAAATAATGATGTTTTTTTGGGTATTTACAAAGTAAACTAGGGTTGAAGAAGGTATCAATCAAGAAGGTAAACTAATTCATATTGTCATAAACCAATCCCGAAGGTAGTGATGAATATAAAAGATATGTATTTTTCCTACTCTGAAAGCGTCTGAATCAGAGAAGAAACTACTTTCATGATCAACCACGGTGCGTTGTCTACAAATTCATTCGATGTTTTCCATCGATATGAACACATTTTTATTCATTGTTAAACTTTGGCTTACTATTCATTTATTGTATTATTAGTTCTTTTCTCTCCTAGTACATATTGCATTGATGCAAATTCTAATTTGACAAATAAAATCTACTGAAATAGTGTCTTCAAATAGAAACCCTAACTTAAAATAAAAAAAAGATTGTGAAAATGCAATTTTTCGATTAATTATTACACATACTCCACACAACCTGTTACCACTTCACTGTTTAATGTCGGTAATTGCGTTCAAGTGGCGCTAAATGACCGAGAAGAATAATGGGGTGGTTTTTTGTCTGAGCGCGCAGGAAACTTGCTGTTGGGACTGTACCAGACAAGAGAGCCCGTCTCGGAGCGTGTGAACACGGCTTGAAAAAACTGGATTGTAAGCTCCAGGGGAAGGGGGCGGCTGCAGCCTCCCCTAGTGGGGGTGGAAGATGGATGAGGGGGTGGATTATGAAAATTAGGACGAGAAGTCGCATCGGGCGAGAGAAAAGGAGATAATGACCACGAAACTGTGATTAATAGCGAAGGAAAACCAGGTGACCCTCAAGACGAAGAAGGCGTGAGCAGCAGATGTGCAGGGAAATGTGAAATGTGGCAGTGATTTGAAACTGAGGCACTAGAACACTGTCTTTTGAAAGGTGGCTATGGTCGGTGAACTGGAAATTATGATATGCATGAAGATATCGAAGGAACAGTGTAATGTGATTTGAAGTTGAAACACTAAATTTTAAAACTTCTCATTTCGATGATTTGGCAGTATTCTAGCTATTTAATGCAATATGAATGAGAAAATGTGATTAATGTAAAAAATCTGAAAGGACCTTCAAGAAAATGTGAACTACAAATTTTATTGGAGGCTCGATTAAAATCGAACCCCCGAGAAGATGAGGGGATTGAGGACTATGATAAATCCTATGATTAATCGACGAAGAAAAATTACGAAGATTGGATTTGTAGCCTACTCGTATAGGAATTTGTTTTATAATCTTATAAAGGAATATATTTTTTTGTCTGTCAAAGCGAGAAGAGAGCTGTAGAACTTTAATAGAATATCGTATGAAGGGTTGAAATTCTAAAGACAAAACCAAAAGCCATAAACAAGTAAATTTCAAGAAACGTGAAATTTAGTGATTCAACACAGGATTTATATTTTTATGCCTTTTCCCAAGGTGGTGAAAACGTAAAACATAATTGGTCTATTGGTGAAGCTGTTGTAGACAACTTTCAAAGAGTTTAGTCTTCTAAACAAGCAAATGGACTCCAAGAGTGCTTTCAAATGGACTAGTTTGAAAACACCTATTTGAGAAATGCGGAAGGGTAAACCTTGTTATCTTATGCACACTCTAAAAGTGAGAGTCATGTTTTTGATTGTTTATGTTTCGGAAACCTATTAGGCCCTGAAAATGGAGAAATAGATAGAGTTTTACATAAAGTTACAAAAATGAAGCAATAAATAAGGAGGAAATATACTCGTATCTTGTTATTTGACAATTTAAATACTAGCTCAAACAATATGGTAACAGTAGTACAGTTTTCTGATTCTCCATCCGTTTTGTTTTTGCAAATTTTACCACATATTAACAATCAGCAATAAGTTTAAAATACCGCAGTTTTTAACTAACAGTCAGTATTTCATTCGACCAATTGAAATTCTAAACGAATAGCAGGTCCTAGTGCACCTTCCCGGTGCACTGATTTCGAGCACTCACTGAAGCGGCAGTAATGGGATCGCTAATCCTGTGGTGATTTCGAGCATGGAACCTCCAGGTCTGGAAGGACAATGCATCTATCTGTTCATTGATGAAATACCTTAAAATCTATCATTGATTTTGGATCCCAGGTAGCCTAAATAGGTGTTCACAGTCTGGAGTTAACAAAAACGTACTACTGTATTATAAATTTAAGTAATACAGTTCAATTTTGTTTCTTAATAAAATTGTGGGTGTGAAACCATTTTAAGGCATTTTCAAAGAACCAAAAATTGTATCTTTTGCATACTGACCCCGTTGCAAGGCATGGGTATAGTGGCTAGTTTTGTATAAATGTCTAAATCAAAATTTATTCAAATGAGTTCGTGAATAAGCTTGATCTGGCCATGGGGACGGAGAATTATGGTGGTTTTATAGGATGAATTTGGGTTTCCCTATTTTTGAGCCTCAAAACTTAGGATTCCCCGATTTATCTTTACACAAGTTTCGAAAGTATTTTTGTACGGTTAAAAGTTCAAATTATTCAAATTGAAAATTGATTCAAATAATTTAATTTATACGAAAAAAATTCAAAACATCCCTAATCTAAAACTCTCAGGTTATTCTTATGCAGAATAAGTTAACTGTTGTAGTTTACTTGTTTTTGGATATCTATATATTAATTTGAAACTGTTTTTCTTTGTCATAGCTAAATTGAGAGAACGGCTGGGCGTAGAAACTCGGTAGAGGTGTCTAAAGAAAGGTCTTGGTCTGTAGATGAGCCATCAAAAGAGAAAAGTGGTAAATTCCCTTGGGGCTCCGCCCCAGTGGCCTTTGAATTCCCATCCCATGTTATTCTTATGGAGGAACAACTGGGGTTTTGTCCTAGCTCATTTGAGAGAACGGCTGGGCGTAGAAACTTGGTAGGGGTCTCTAAAGAACGGCCTTTGTCTATAGATGAGCCATCAAAAGAGGACCGAGGTAAATTCCTTTGGGGCTCTGCCCCAAAAGCCGTTAAAGTTGCCTCTTCAGATTTGTTTACATTACGACCATATGCATAATTCTACACTACTTTTAGCAAATTTCCCATATAGGGAATAAGCTAATATCGTAGGTCTCATGGTAAGACCTAGACCCGGGACCGATTTACTTTTTCGTTTTGAGGTCCCCAGAGGCCAAAAACACCATCCGTTCAAATTCATATATATATATATATATTTATATACGTGTCCGTTAGCGCGATAACTCGAGCAAAAATGGCCCGATTTTGATGAAATTTGGTACAAACGTGTAAACCTACATTTATTCGAACGAGTTCGCGAACCAGCTTAATCGGACCATGGGAACAGGGGTTTATGGGGGGTTTTATGGGGTAAAAATAGGTTTTTCCCATTTTTAACCCTAAAAATAAAATTTTTGCAATTTCTTTCTCAAACATTTTGTAGAGCTTAAAAAAAGAAATAATTTAGTATATTGAAGCGCTGTTTTATGCCTAACGGTCACGGAGAAAATTCAAAAAAGTGTAATTTAAAATTCCCATGTTATTCTTATGGAGAAAATAAAAACTGTTGTAGTTTACTTGTTAATGGATGTATGTTGATAAAATTTGGCAAATTTATTTATTTCATCCTATACTATTGACATATGGTCAAAAAACACTTTTTACCTTCCCCGTAGCAGCAAACCTAAGCACTGGTTAAATCTAATGTTATTTAAATTGGGAATAAATATGTCTTATTTATGGAAATATTTTAGTAAAAATGTAATCAGACAAGTTGAAATTCA
The DNA here is from genome assembly GCF_028750875.1 of Macrosteles quadrilineatus. Taxonomy (NCBI): domain Eukaryota; kingdom Metazoa; phylum Arthropoda; class Insecta; order Hemiptera; family Cicadellidae; genus Macrosteles; species Macrosteles quadrilineatus. The sequence goes on along the minus strand of NW_026542596.1, from coordinate 103,269,500 downwards.
CTTAGTCTGCAGGTTTGCTGCGGCGGGGTATTAATGAAACAGCTGTTAATATTTAAATTGTGATTTATTGAATTTTTCAAAATGAAGTACAGTATATGCAATGGGTTTTTCTGATTTTAAAATCGATTTTATTCTGCATCGTGTCATGTTTTGCAATATAATGTTCTATTACCAAATCAGTGGAAAATCCTAATATCACAGTAACTCTTGAAAAAAGCGAGAAATCCTGGACAATTTGATATAGGCTAAAAATAAAACTGAATTAACAATATGCTACATTTCTTGAGCAATCATTGAAATAACCGATTTGCAAACAATGGAAACATAGAAAAAGTCATAGAACACAACCAAGAAGAAGAAAAGAAATATATTTTTTTTTCATTTATAATCGTTATTATAGACAACCTAATGCGACTATGAGAGGGAAAAATTTTTAGAAACACTAAAAAACAAGATCAGCTTTTTGAAAAAAGATAAGATATTTACAAAAGATTTTGATTATAGCTAACTGTTGTGTAGATCGTGAGTATTTCCATAATCTTTGAGTCACCTGTAATGCTTCGCAATTGCTCGAATTCGAGCAACAGGTACACTAGTATTTTATTACATCTGAAAAATTGGTTTATTTCATCCTAAGCTTTTATTATTTTACTAAAAAAACACTCTAAATTACCTTTCCCGTGTCAGAAAAGTAATAAGTACGCGTTAAACGTAATGGTATCTACATAGAGAATAAATCTGACATGTTTAAGGAGATATTTAAGTGTGGATGGAATAAATATTTGTTTATTTAACAATGGAAAATGAAATCTAATGTGGATGAAATTTGCTTAGTACATACAGCTTAGCTGCGCCGGGGATTTGTAAAAAACCATTGTAAATAAAAAAAAAAACATGGAGTAGCCTACATAATATCTACACCCGTATTGCATTTTTAGTAATGGTTCCAAAAAATAAGGGTTTCAAAGGTATGCCTACAGCACGCACGTTAATTGTGTGGGACGCACCCGGAACGGCAGCGGTATGCAGCGTATAACTTTATGACAAGAATGCTTAAGACGAGGCTTTCTGTGACTTCATTTCCGTCAAGCCAGCAAGCGAGAAACTCACCATCTTCACAGATTACGACTGAACAGTGCGTTGCGCAGAGAAGAAGCAAAGCAAAGGAAGGACACCCTAGTACGGCAAAAGTTTATCGATGTGAAACCAAAACAACCTAGGGGCTCGCACATTAATTTGTTAACTTAGTCCACAAGGTCAGGAAATAAATGTGGTAGTTTGATTTGAATGTTTTTTCTCACCTTCCCCGGTTTAATCATCCTTAAAGTTCTAGGAAAGCCAAATGCTCGAAATCACCATAGGATTATGGAACCCATTATTGCCGCTTCAGTGCAATGCTCGATTTCACCACATTTTGGGTTTTCGTGCTCGAAATCAGTGCGCCCGCACCTTCCTGCACCTGCATCCAAGTCCCCTACGAGGGAGGGGATTTGTCCGAAATCATCCCACACTGGATGGCCAGATACCTGTTTTGTCTGGACCACGGAGCTACCCCCGTAACACTATGGAAGACAGGACAAATTGTTATATGATTCAGACTGATTTGGTTTTAATTTGCTACCTTAGCTGTACAGTACTTGAATATTCTTGGCTTGCATTAACCTGGCATACATAAGACCTTCTTGAAAATTGAAAATGAGTAAGTGTGAGAAATTGCTCAAGTGGAAAGGTTGCATAACTAAAGGGGTAAGACAGATTCAATTCGATCCATGGAACAGTATTTTATTGCAAATAGTAAATCATTACTTGAACAACTAGTTTTTGTTAAATATGACGAACAAACAAATGCTGTTTCTTTAGATTTATTAGCATGGCTGGTCTATTTCTTGGAGCGCTGTACTTAACTGTTCAAATCACGACAACTACCAAAACCATTTTCCCTAGCCAAAGTGGCATACATGAACTTGTGGTTCGGTACCAACTATACACCGCTGAACGTCTTGTTGAGAAAATAGAGAAATCGGTTGTATAATATATCCACCCATTGGTGGAGACGTTCCTAGATTGGGGATCATTCGAAACTTTGTATGATCACAGGCATGTGATTAATAATTTTTGGGAAAGGTTGCATAACTAAAAAGAGTGTAAGACAGATTCAATTCGATCCACGGAACAGTATTTTAATGCAAATACCAAATCATTACTTGAACTACTGTAGTAGTTTTTGTTAAGTCATATCGAACAAACAAATGCTGTTTCTTTAGATTTATTGGCGTGAATGGTCTATTTCTTGGAGTGCGTGGTACAAATCACGCCAACCAAAACCATTTTCCCTAGCCAAAGTAGCATGCATGACTTTGTGGTTCGGAACCAACATACGCCACTGAACTTCTTGTTGAGAAAATAAAGAAATCAGTTGTTATGGGTGGGGACATTCCTATGGGGATCATTCGAAACTAAATATGATCAAAGACATATGATTTATTATTTTTATTAGAAGATCTTCGGCGACAGAAGCTTCGTGGGGGTGGAGTGAGTCACAGACCGATGTTTTCAGTTCAGACAATAGCCAAGGTTGAGCCAGATGTTCTCTCATTGATAACTGACCTCCGCACTCCCAAGCCAGCAGCACCCGATGTCTTCCCTCTCTGTTCCTCATGCAGCCGCAGTCGCACTGTCAATCTTCCATCTCCCCTCTCTGTCTACTGCCTCCGCCCGCCTCTCTGCCTCTCCCACGTTGCACTTGTGTTCTCTTCTAAAATATCGCTTGTACTTCAGGTTTAGGAAACAGGGCTGTAATGCATCCTTCATAAACACGCAAACGACGTTTACAAAATGGATCTTTCGGGGAGTTGCTGGCGTTTTTAGTTCATCTAATGGGGTTTCGTAAAATTTTATTGGCTATTCCAAATACTTTCAGCACAACACTCCCTTCTGTAGATAGTCTTAGGAATGCCAAAATAGATTTAATTGTAGGCTATCAGTAGATTTTCATTATTTGAGGCATGTTACAAAGCTAATTAATATAGAGCTAGCTATAACACTGCAATCGATATACTGCTGTGTGATTTGCTGTATTTGAGTTTATCGCTGGAGATACATTCATCTGATTCATCTAAAACTAGTTTCACGTATTTAATTGTTCTCGAAATTTTGGACAATAACATCCAGTCGACTTTGGCATATTATTTACTTATAACTCTTTTTTTTGCATAGCCATTACACGGGTTTCGCAAGCAGTTTCAGAATTTCCTCTGTCAACCATATCCTGTACCTATGCAGCTGAGGACACCTCTACAATAACCGTGAACAATAGAATAGAACCACCTTTTAACACTTCTAATCAACGAGTCGATCCTAAAATTGCAAAAGATCAATATGTTGAGCGGCTCGCAGCGGAAACATCTGATGTATGCATACAAGTGCTGTTGACTGGTGCATGCCGGGCCGCTGACAGCATTACGCATGCGTACATCACCAGACGGCTCAGTATATATCAGCTTGTAGCTGTATGATCGCCGAGAGTAGTAATGCGGCTTTGTATCATGACAAATGGCCTGTAAAGAGGAGTTCATCCATGCTGCCTCGCTCGGTCGCCGCTTTAAAAGCGTATTTGTCAAGCTGGAACCACTTTGTTCCATCACCTTGGTGTTCTGTTGGTGTTTAATTGTTTTATGTGTTGGAGTGGTTATATTAAGTGACTCATTTGTGATCGAGAAAAATATTGTGTTGTCATGTATTCAATCTCTAAGAGCTATTTTACAAATACTTTTGAGCAAAAATGTTTTAAATATAGTTAAATATAGTTTAAATATAGTTAGCCCTTGAAGTAATGCAAAAGTGCAAAGGATACTTAAGCTCAAACATAAATATGTGACCAGACCTTTTACACGATTATTTTGTTATGAAACATGATGAATTTGAAGAACACTAGACAATAAGCTTATGTCTTCAAAACATAAGCTCTAATCTCAATGGTTGATTTATTGTCTAGGTTAATTTCAAAAAAGTAACTTACGTGTCTTAAATGTTACAAAAATATTGAACATTCTCAACCCCGTTTACAACGTTTACATAAACAACCACCCCAAGAGCAAAATGTTTGAAGTTAAATTCCAAAAACGTAATGTTTACAATCTAAATTGTTCAGAAAAATAGCCAAATTAATTTAAACGAGTGAATACAAGTCAAACTCCACTTAGATGACTAGGAACAATCAATCTTCACAAAATATTTACATAAAAAGTCGTTTAACTCGCAAAAATGGTGTTGCAGAGTTGTCTTAATCCCTCTCGTACATCACAGACGTCCGCGGATTCCAGATCGCCTAAATAGCCAATTTCGGTTGACAAGGAATTCAATCAGTGTTCGCCACCCGCTTTGACTTTCCCCTGCCTTTATCTGCCACAAATGCCGATATCTCGGTCCTACACATCAATCCTCATTAGGTAAACTCGGGAGTGACAACCTTTCACCAATCGCATGCCTAAACTCCGCCGGTTTCGGGGTTTGGATGACCCGGCTGGAGTAGGTCAGGCGGATTCTATAGGAGTCAGTGTTACGCAATGATGTAGGCGAGTATTGGAAAACCCTCTTGCAAAAGATAAAATTCCAGAAACAATCGGTGGTCCCTCAAGGTGAAACTGTAGGAGTGTAGGGGTCCCGGCCACCAGTCGTTAATTCAGGGGCCATATTTATATAATCTAACCTAACCTAACTTCTATATGCGGATTAGAGCCAGAGGTGGCCGGTTCTCCGTTCCCCAACTGTAGGAATACCGGGGAAATTACACACGAGCAAGCTACTGTTGAATATGAGCGGCTGAAGTTAATAATTGATTTAGACAATGATGACTAGGGGTAATGTTAGTAAGGATTTTTGTTTATAAGATTATTTATGAAAATTATGTCTCAGAGTGCCGAAAGTGTGTATTCGGAACGTTTGGAATCAGACGCAGTTTCTAGTTGAAAGTTGTAACACTTTTTTTACGAAAATGGATTTCAGGGTAAATTACATCAACTTGTACTTTTCTGGTGTTTGCTTTGATGCAATGAGAAACTGGGCATGGACAATTATTAATACCGTACATAATCTTAAAATAATTTAATAATGTTGTCTGTGACTTTCGGAAGATGTTGTCTAGCATTTGGTGCTGAATGATTTAATACGATGTTTAGTACAATAGAAACAAGCAATATGTACTGTATAAAGCTATTCTGTTATTAGACTTCATTTACAATGGTCCTAACTTTTTTAGAACTCTATAGAAACAACGGTGATTCTAAAATCTGAGCTTAAAAACAGAGGTCAACGTCCATATGGAACACGACAAAAACTCCAGAGGAACTTCATAAATGAAAAAATATTTTGTCGGCAGAAACTGCACCACACATGATTTACAAGCAGCAATTAATTCCTTTTAGTCCTTCGACCCGGCAAGGGTGCGTCGACCGCTCCAGATAGACGCAACACCCTAATAAACCACCCCTAATAAAGCCCGTTTCCCCGGAAAGGGTTGCAAATTGAAAGCAAGAAAAGGTCCCTTCGACGCGGAAGTTACCACCTGCATTGTAAACAGTTTATTGTTGGGTTAATTTTTTGTTCGGCGGCCTCTCTGAGGAGCGTTCACCCTTCCTGGCCAGGGTCCACAACCCTTACAGGTGCCGGTAATTTACGAGATCTTGTGGTACAAAAAGCTGCTTTTTGTCGCTGATCCTCGCGGCCGGAGCGTGCCATGCAAAAACTGGCCATCAATGGTTGTTGTGACATGTGTTGACAACAATCGTCCGGTCTATGGAGTCAAGAAACTGGTGATTGAACGATAGTCGAAGTGAGCTGCATCAGTGAACAATGTTACCAACAAGCATTTATGAGTAAATCTGCACAATTGGGATTTATTCATCGTACTTGTGGTACATTGAACTGACTTTGAAACATCCAAAATTGTTTGAAGATATCTCACTTTATTGATTGATTGAGGAAATTTATCAGCTATAATCCCACGCTTATGAAGAAACTTTGAATACAAATTTTATTTTGATATCAAATATAAAGTGCAAAAACACTTATTGCTTTCTATTGTTCTTCCCGAACAATTGACAGGTTTTGAGACAAAAGGTCGGAGTCAGTGATTGCGATGAAGGATTGATTGTCGGTTCGGCTTCCGCTATCGATGCCACATCCGGTGGCAATTATCACAGAGTTACACGTCCGAAGTCGCTGGACCGTGTCGCGGCTTCCTCTATACTCTGTGTCTTCCACCGTCGCCGTCGCCGTCTCTGTCGCTGGGCCGAGGACGTCGTTATAATTGACTATCAGCTGGAGTAAATTAACCTTCAACTAAATCAGGGACTCATGTGCCGTAAAAGTTTAATCGAGTATGATTCACAAATCTTAAAAGTATCGTTAGGAAAGAATATGAATCGAAAAGCTGTATCCAAAGGATACAGTTGGGATACCTTCTAGGGAGTCTATCACCACTTATAGATCTCGCCCAATGCAAGTTAAGTTGGGTTGAGTTAGGTTAGGTTAGGTTAGGTTGGATCACATTAGGTTGAAAAGTTGGCATCACCTTCAATTGCATAGGGCTAGATTTACATAGTGGCGGCCCTCTTCTTAAAAAGACCCCTTCAGGGTTCTTCGCGGTTGTTCTTTCAGCTTGATAATCAGCTGGGCGGAATATTACACTCTACAAATGAAATTTGAGGTTTTACACTGCAAAGCATTCAAGATATTTCCAAAGATATTAAAATATGTGTCCAATCTTCTATTAATGTCGTTCAAACTGAGTGAGTAAAATATGGATTTTAACTAACTCATCCAACCTTAATTACCTTGATGTACAGTTTTTTTACTTTTCATTTTAAATTTAAGTACACATTCTATTCAAGACCGGTTGTACTTGCATTTCAATTTCATTTCCCCTACTAGAAAGAATAGTGTATTAGTTATGGACGCCTGATTATAGATTTTTAGAAATTTTCTGAGCAATTTGCGAAAATGGAAGCCATGAGAATAATTTGTTAGGGTAAAAAGGAAAATGTAGATTTTGCGATTTTTGACACAATGTCTTTCATCAGCGTTCAGTAGTACACATGTGAAAAGTGAGGTTATGTCGCGACATACAAGTAGGCCTACCAAAATTTATGTTTCATCTTTTGTGTTGTGTAAAATGTATTGTAAAAAGTTGACAAGAACCAGAATGTTAGCATATTTATTATGAATTGACCTCTAGAAGAAAGTGCTGAAGATGGCTTTATGAAGCCGAAACAGCTGTACACTGAGTGCAAAAACTGGATTGCTTCAAGACGGTAAGTCTTATATATTATAATATTTAAAAAGCAAATCCTGGTCAGCCAACCACAAAGTATATCTACAATTATAAATAAACCCTCTTACAGTGTTTTTATAGCACTGGAGAGTTTTCTTATAGTTGAAGGTACTAAAAATTACCGATTCATTTTCAAATACCAAAATCACAATTAAAAAACAACTCCCCAGTCATTTTCCACATGGTTTTGCATACTAAACGTACAAGGTAAATCTCGCAGACCAACTCCCTAGCAGCAATCATTACACCGACTTTCTGCAACCCAGAGCTGATCGGTGGCATATCAAAGGGGTTGAAATCTCGCCAAGGGTATTTTTAATGTTGTCACCGTCGATAAAACCCTACCAAGCCGAAACTGAACCTTTGTATAAAAATAAACAGTGCACAATTTTGGCACTCTGGAGCATGTTGAGGTCTCATAGGAGCCGCTTTGAGAGGAGAATAAATCTTTGAGAGCAGCAGCGCGGACATTTGGCAACTGTCGACCGATAAATAAAGAGTTCCTAATGGAAGCTGGACCAGATGTGACGAGTGGACTGGACACTGTGTATCGGCTTGGACAAAGATTGTAGAACAAGCCCCAATGGAAAAGAATCCTTGATGGCTGGCCCAAATTTCACGTGCAAACTCGACAATATACAAGGGTTAAAGTTATGTATCAGTTTTGACAAAACTAGTGACTTTTATTGATCCTCATGTACCATATTGTAAACGAGACGTATTCTTAACACCACCTGCAAACTGAGTATATTTGGCAATTCACATCTTCACCTTGCATGTTTTTCACGATTGCTTGCAAATCGTCAAAGTGTTTTGAAGTTTATTATCGTTAATAAGTCAGTAGGTCATTTATTTGACCAAAATAACACATACATGCATTGGTCATGTCATTTAACTAAACATACAGTTTCTTGATTTCAATAAGAAATAATAACTGTCTTTTTTAACGTACACTAAGAATACATATGATCAAACAAGTTTGATAGTTTTTTAGCCGTCAGCCAGGAACTTACGGACGCTGTAGCCTAATAAGCTTTTTTTAAAAGAAAAGATTTTAGGGTTTTTTAATGGTTTGATACTGCTTTGAGGTGAGAGGGGAGATGGTTGAACATTTTTATTGCATTATATCGGAGATGGTCTTGAAAGAAGGAAGTGTGGTGTGTAGGAACTCGGAGGGTATTTGTGGATCTCAAACTATAATGATGGTCTGTTGGAGTCATATCGTTGAAGGAACGTTACAGTCACCTAAAACTTTCTCGAAAATAACAACTCTACAAATTTAGATCTACTAAAAGCACGTCTAAAACAAACCCTGGGAGTTCGCTTTGACATTTGGTTTAGTTTAGAACAAAGAAGGGAGGAACGCGTAGCGAAAGTCCCGTTGCTCGTCATTGTTCTTTACCGAGAAACGGATTTGAACCAGAGTGTAAAACTGTCGAGCAGCTCGTCCAACGAACTGTCGAATTCGCTTAGTCTGGGCTAAACTGGAATAGAATATCCAACTGTCCCAATGTTTGAAACTGAGTTTGACCAATGATTGAACACTACACACTTCAGTGTTGCATATGCTTGTGAAGTTGTGAACACTTAGTACACCAAATGTGTCACTGACATTTAACATAAATTTATTATGGATATAAAAAGTTGTTTGTACTGTAGTATGAAAAATTAGAAAGATTGATTTGCGATATTTCATTGTTTAAAACTGCCTAATATTTCAAATTTATATTTTTCGTTGAACAAAATTCCAAATGTAATAAAGTAAAAATTATGCTTAATGGATATAAATATCGTAGCTTGGAAGTTTTAAACAAATCTAACGTACAACTCATTACAGTTGTTACTAATTATAGCCTTAAATAAAAAATAGTGTGGCTTGGTACTGTGTAAGTAAGTATGTAGACCTAGTGAATATTGTAAAAAAGGTTGCGAAAAAAAGGATTTGAAAAACCTAATCATTGCACAAATGTGCAAATCGTGCCATAACTAACAAAGAAACAACAACCGACAAGCATAATTAACTGTCGTAAATTGAATGATTTAACGAACTATATAGTATAAACATCTTCATAAAAATAAAAAAAAAAGCTGAGTAGGCTAATCGAAACAAACCAGAAACCATATATCACGAAAAACGACAATTAAGAAGCGAGACACATAAAATGAAATTAGCTGTAGATCTCGATAATATTGTTATCTATTTTATCTAAATAAACTCAATTAGCAATTAAATCAACTTATTATACGCAGACCAAACGCAAATCACAACAAACCTAAAAAATTACACGTACATAACAAATCGGTTGCGAATGGGACAGAGGTTCTCGATCAAATCGTAATTGGGGTTGTCATCGACCACTAAATCAAACAGGTCGTGGTCATCGGCCACTAAATTGAAACACTTATCTCAAACACCTTTGAACCCGTTTAATTTGATTTACAATGAACCTAATCCAGCAGAGGGAGGTGTTAGTCGTGAGACGGCTATCTCAATGAATTATAGGTACAAGTAGTCAGTCGGTAATTGTATTGTAGTGTGGAACTGTACTTTATCGATTGTGTAGTTGGAAAACAAACGTAATTCTGTCAAATGGTTAAAGCTACAGTAAATTGGTATGTATACTTAATCTGTTAGCCATTAACTTTGACTGTATGACTGTAAAACTAATATAATTTGATTATTCCAGTCAATACTGTGTTAAAAAAAATTGATGTAGTGCAACTATTTGTCTATAAAATAGCTAATCTAAGCTAATGTATTAACGTATGGCTGTAACTCCAGATTCGTAATATTTGAGCATTTGGGATTGAATATGAAAGTGAAGTATCCATGGTTAATAACGTAATAATAATTTACTAAAATTTAATAATGGTTAAACTAGAACAACGATAAGTTACGTTGAATGTATTTGTTTTTAGCAAAGATTATTTCATAAGAATCGTATTTTTTATATAATAAAATTATATAAAACGTGCATACATATCTAGTTTACTGCATCTAGCACACATAAATCAAGTAACTTTTATAACTATACTAGTTATAATGTAAATGGATTTCTGCAACAAACTTGTTCGTTCAGCAAAATTCAGTTGAATCACTATATAAATCAGTTACATAATATACCTTGAAGCCTACGCCTTGGTAGTTAGATAAATATACTGACAATGTAGCGGATTAAATTCTACTCGTTCATTTCACTAAATTGTATACTATGTTGCCAACCTAATTGATAAATATTTATCTCTATTGTTAAACTCCACGTTATGTCAGGGAACTCCAGTTATGTACTTAAATATAGTTCATTAAAAAAATGGAATGCGATATTTTTAACAATAGTTAAAAAATGCCATAATACCGGCTGATTCAAAATGAATAGCCTGGTTTTAACGCTTTATAACTTTTATATTAAGCTTACCGCTATAAAAAACATATCAAATGAAAAATCAACTCAATATCAAATAGTTCATGTCTTCCAAAGACACATTATTTAACAAAATCGATCCAGTAAAACTGTAGATTTAATTGTTCTTAGTTAAAATGTAATCTCCAACTTTTTTCACCACTAAAAATTTGAGGTTGCTTGACGTTTTTGGAAATAACTTTTAAATGGTAAGGAAATCGACCAAAGTGGAAGAAAATATTCCGAAAGAGAATATAATTTCCTACAATTTACTATCATGCATTTCTTGAAAATAATTAGTAAAGGCAGCCAAAAATTTCCATAACTAAACAAAAATTGAAAATCCCTGTTTTTTTATGTCTATTGTCTACATTGAACACGGAAATTTTAACATATTTTTATTTTGAGGAAAATTAAAATTTAATTTTTTTGTATTTTCTCCAAACCATTAGGTGCATAATAACGCTTCAATATCCTAAATTATTTGTTGCTTTTCAAGTCTATAATGGCGTGGGAAAAATGCCAAATCTTATGTTTTTTTTTTTGGGGGGGGGGGGGTAAAAAATGGGAAAACCCGTTCTTTACCCCATAAAACCCCCCATAACCCGTCACATAGTCTAATCATCCTGGTTCGCGACCTCGAATAAATGTAGGTTTACACATTTATACCAAATTTCATCAAAATGGGATAGTATTTGCTCGAGTTATCGAACGAATGGTGTTTTTGCTTATAGGGACCTCAAAACAAAAAAAGTAAAAAAGTTCAGGCCTTACCATGAGTAGCCTACTATGGTAATAGCTTATTCCCCAGCTAAAAATTACTGAACACTTGACTCAAACCTCTTGCAGTGCTGAGTTGTTGGATCTACGATCAGAATCTCGCCTCGGCGTCGCGGAAACCTGAACCTGACCTATTCTCGGTGTAAATCAATATTTTAATCTAGCTTAAGATAATCGGCTCCGAAGGTAATGCGTTCTGACATGGGACACTGGATCTCGTAGATCCGACAACCCCGCCGGGCACGCACGCCAAAACACGCTCAGTGCAATTAACGGATCAGGCCGATCTTGAGATTAATGCGTTCTGAAGAGACAGGAGTGGTCAACTTTGTAAAGTTCAGGATCGGATAAGCTGGAAAATGCAGAGTCGAGTAGGCGGAGTGTCCTCACGTTGTATCACAGAGAGGGGGGATGATGCTAGTCTAAGATTGATGTACAGTATTCTGATTCTTAAGACAAGAGTGGAAATTCAAACGTGTGTGGTGAAGAATTCAATTTTTGGATTATGATTACACCAACTACGATTGATAACTTTTAAATTTGTAACCAGTACATGTTTCTATGGAAAATTATGTGGTTTTAATTAAAAAATCGACACAAGAGCTTCTTGTCACCCACTATTTTAGGCGGATGTGAAATTAACATTTAGAAAACCTCTTGCCCGAATTCTAGCAAACTAAGTCTGAGTTTCGTAAAACACATTTTTCCAAAACTGTGAAAGCTCAAGTCTCTGAGGTGGAAATTTTAATAAGAAACGGGAGTTATTATACATAGATGATTAAACGTGGCATGCCGATCTGTCGTTATTATGACAGTTATCATACATCGATGATTATGACTAAATAGTGAACACCATTGCAATCTGACAACTTCACACACAACTCATCATTTCGGCTACTATAAAAGATTACGAGGTTACGTACAAAGTTTATCATTTAACCGATTAACCCCCATCACCTTGATGAATCTCTTATAAATCGGCATGCTGACACTAAGGATACATTACGCGCCAACGCACAATTCAATTGGCGCCAATTCACACCGCCTATTCAGAGGAGGAGGAGTCTATTAGCGAGACAGATGCGCTGTACACCGGCGCGTTAACGACACATGCGCTGTACACCGCGCAGCCGCTGATCTTACTTATTAGCGCGACCTCTGCCCTCCGTCTTTACTTATTGAAAATAATTGGTACAAGAGAGCGGCTGATAGCATCTGGCCGCCTCTAATTGGCAAGCCGATAGCCGCAGTCTAGCCGCTCGTGTAAATGTACCGCCGCGGCCAGGACGTCCCTGATTGTGATTGGAATCAGGAAACTGTTAGGATTCCGGATTGCGAAGTAAAAGACGTGTGTTGTGTGTTTGCGGCATTCGGTTTTTACAGAAAAAAGAACTGTTTGGATCTCGAAGTTTCATTTTTTGCGTTTCAGAAGTATAATACCCCTAAGTAATCTACTTGAATATCGCTTTTTATTTGGTGTTTTTATTTTTGTGGTACAATAGTAAAAAAAAATACCTTTGCCGCAGCAAACCTGCAGACTAAGCGAATTTCCATTTGACTGATTGGATTTACACTGAAATGTCTACTTAAAAATATAACATTTATTCCCTATTTAAATAGAATTAGGTACTTAAGTTTGCTGCATCGGGGAGAGTAAAACAGTTTTTTTTTTTTTTTTGTAAAATGTTAATAGTTAGTAAGAAATAAAAACATTTTCCAAATTTGATCAAAATATGTTCATAAACAAGCAAACTACAACAGTTTACTTATTCTCCATAAGAATAACATGGTAATTTTAAATTTACATTTTTTTTTAATTTTCTCCGTAACCATTACTCGCATAATATCGCTTCAATATACTAAATTAGGCTGTACCGAAACTGCCACGACGTTTTATGATCATAATCCATACCGAAACTGCCACGCCAATTAGTGAGGATTATAAGGGTGTTTTTGAGAATGCTAGAAACACTGAAACTGCCACGGCGGATTCCTCAGGAAGGGGAGGTAGGTTTGGCAACGTGCAGGGAGAAACGGGAATGAGAATATCCCTCACTCATCACAGTGACGATTTTGAAACACAACACTTTACTTTGCTCATAACTTAGTTAAATGCTTTTCATGTCGCTACTTAAAAGAGGCCATACTAACTTTGTACTTATTTAAATCAAGTATCAATAGAAAAAGACATTTAACTACCGATGAAGTCAGAAATAATTAAATAATATGTTCTAAAGGATTAAGATTGCAATGGAATGTAAAATGTTTCTTACTAAATGTGTTATATGAATGCTCTTAACCCGTTATAGTGATTTACTGGCGTTAAATAACTCGATAAACACATATTTTATCATTAGATTTGGAAGTTTTCAGTTTATAAATATACCAAGGTGTAGATAGGCATCGTCAAAATTGCACAAGAAGAAACATAATCTAATGCAAATAATAACACAACAGGATACGTGTCCTGAAGTATAAATAAAACACAATTGTGATAAATATGTTGATCATATTTGGCGAATTTATTGATTTCATCCTATACTATTAATATTTTGCAAAAAAAAACACTTTTGACCTCGCCGTAGTAGTTAACCCTAGGTGTTTGTTAAATCTAATGTTATTTAAATTGGGAATAAATATGTCTTGTTTATGGACAATTTTAGTAAGAATCCAATAAAACAAATTGAAATTCACTTAGTGTGCAGGTTTGCTGCAGGCTGCGGTGGAGGTAATGTATTTAGAAATGAGCTGGGAATACCATGAAAACATGCTTTACAGCAATGAGTTGGAAATACTGCGCGCACTGCGTTCCAATTGTCTTAGGAATTGGCGTCGAAGTATGAGATCCTTTGTTTTGTGATGACTAATACACAGAATTGAGTTCGAGTCTGTCCAGATTTTGTTTAGTACGAAATACAAATAAAATACAAGACTAGGCCAAGAAATATACAGATACAATTATACTTGTATACATAAGGCGAATAATGTGCAGGTTTACATTAATAATACCACATAAAAACTTCAAAATTGATAAGTATACATTTTAGATACGGTTGATAAAAAATAAATCCTGATTAGCCTAGGCTACTTGTAGTGATAATTCAGGGTCACCTAATTCTGCCAACCTAGAAACCGGGAATAGCACGTGAATTTTAAGTATCAGGAAAAAGTCCATGAGTTGTAATTGAATTTAGTAAGAAACCGGGAAATAAAAATGGTCAAATATTTGCCGTAAAATCCACCCGAAAACACAGAGTATACACGTTTTGCGTAATCGAAAAACGCCATTGCGAGAAACTACTGTAGAAATGACCACGAATATTGGCGCAATATCGATAAATCATCACACACTAAGCCGCAAGTGCAAGATGATCATTAATTTTTCGTCGATCGCGAAAAATAGTTACGGGTGTTAAAATAATCGCTGGAGATGAATGCGAATGTTGCCGCAATTGTGAAATCATCACCGGTCATCAACATTTCGTAGTTTACCATCACAGTTATTTCTGCGTTTGATCGCTAGAAATTATCACGGATTTGGCCACGATCGTAACATACGATCACGGATGTTCGTTAAAGTTTCTTATGCCGATTCTTAATTTTTAGGCGTTTCCGTGATCGCAAGTAATAATCTCGGTCGTTTCTATGATCACAGAAAATTTTCACTGATGTTACGCCTGGTGGGAAATCAACACGAATTTGTTTCCCATTTTCTCATGTTTAATTAGAATGAAATGAGACTCGGTGTATGTTTTTGCATATTTATTTAGTAATATACCTCAATTATAAATTTTGTTTATTCACATATACAGGGCTGGGCAAAAGTATGGACATCACCAGTTAACTTTTTAATGGGTTACGCCATTACGCCAAGAAAACAAAACTCTGTACACGTCTCTATATCACGCAAGTGAACTTTTTGTTGTATTCAAATTTTGTTCTTAAACCAAAAATAGGTTATTTTGGTGGCCCCATCGAGTGACACCTCATATTAATAGGCCATTAGTCGAAGAAATATATATCGAAGAAAGAATATCGACAAAAGCTAGAGGACTCTATCTAAACTCAACCCACTACAGTGACTGAAGAATGGTACGCGTTAAAATCGTGTAAGTTACTGTTACTCGTTGTTATATATAATATGTGAAGCATTTTGCTCGACATCCTCCCCGATTTTTTCTCTAGCAAAACCACTTATCAACACCACACTTTGTATAACAAAACGGTAGCCGTCTACTAACAACGCCGCGCCCTTTCTCTTCGTTTCAAATATCTTATCCTCCATCGAAAGACTATCAACTAAGTATAACTAACACACAAACACCCTTACTACTAACTCTCTGAAGGATGGCACACAACTGTTGAGAAATACCGAATTTGAAAAATATTACATGAGTCAAGCTAATAGGAGGGCATTCCACTGAGATTCCACGTGAACGCCCCTCTGCAGACCATGCTTGGGTACAGTATTTGTAGTTCTGCAACCTAGCGTCTTGGGCGAATAAAACTATGAATATTACAGTTTTACAGTATTATATTAGTATTTGATCACCTCTCGTGTAATTAAAAGCGTCGAACAGATCATATAAAATGCAGTGTTATAAAAGTGGTAAATGAAACATAAAACTTGTTTCTCAGTAGTAAATAATTATTCTTTAAAGCAAATATATTTTCAAGAGACGGAATAAATACTTATAAAGTACTGTAAATACTCTAACAGTCGCAACACTAAAAACTTAAATTAACATAAAATAACTCCTAAAATATAAATACGAAAGGGCAAATCAATCACTTATTTTTCCAATCAACGTATTATTGTGAAAGAAAAGGTTAAGACAGAAATGGGAATTTTGAGTCTCCCGTTTCTCCCCGTCTATCTGGGGAATCCGCCGTGGCAGTTTCAGTATGGAGCATGATCGTAAAACGTCGTGGCGGTTTCGGCGTCCCCCTAAATTATTTGTTTTTTTAAGCTCTTTTTGGGACAAAAATGGGAAAAACCTATTTTTACCCCATAAAACCCCCCGTAAACCCCTGTTCCCATAGTTCGATCATGCGAATACCTGTTAATCGCCACCACTGACAATCGCTGCCAACTCAAATTTTGCGACAATCGCTACCTACCAGTCTCTACCTGCGGCCGTGAGTCACCACCCTCACCACTACGTGATGGCATACCTTACTCCCCTCCTTCACTTACTACCCTATTGGGAATAACACACTTATTATTATCATTGCAGAATATAATGCCACAAGACAATTTTAATGTTGATCTATCCATTCTGTTGATGCATTGCAATGAGTTAATCTCAAGCTTATGATCTTTCTGAGAACATAGGCAGGCTAGTGTATAAGATAACAGAGCATTTCATCAGCGCATTCCATAATCGGAGGAACGAACCTAGCGAATGTTTTAGGACCAATTATGCAGTAGGGCCACGGTATTTCCTAAACCAAATCTATCTATATATGTTTAATATAGGCTAAGCCGTTTTTTGTTAATCGAACTCCTCTGTTATTATTCGCCCGATTTTCACGTTTGAGGTCTCAAAATAAAGGTTAAAATGTGTAGTTGTGCCCAACGGTATTAGATTTTTGATAAAGTCGTTGGTAAGGGTGTCAGAGGACCTTAAAATCAGTTTTTTCTCCATAAGGATAACATGGGAGATAATTTTTATATAGAAACGTATGTTTTTTAGTTGAAAATAGTCTAAGACTACTACATACGAAATTGGTGTGTATTATGGCTGTTAATGTATACTAAATTTTAATTATTTTTGGGGACCTTGCAGTGTACCCATTGTAATGATAAACACCTCAGATTAACAAGGTTTTAATCAACTAAAACTGTACTACAACAAGTATCCTAACATTTTGTGTTTTGACTAAATGTAAACAAAGATTAAATCATATGTTTTACAATACAATAGTTTTGAACAAATTAAACAAGGAACAGAAAGAAGGCAAAATATTATGACACCCATAATGGACCATCTATTATGTTAGTGATACAATAAAATTTTATAAACGGTTAAGGCCATTTACCAAATATAAATATAGGCATATGGCACATCAAAATGAAGCTTAGAGTGTGTAGATTTGCCGAAAAAGTATTTATATGGACGAATTTCCTAAGGGCTCTGCCCCAGAGTCTGATTTTCAAAGGGCTACGCCTGGCATGCTTCCAAAGTTTACATAATTTAATTTAATTAGTTAATGAAACAGCTGGTCAGTACAATGATCTGGTGTTTGTTTATTCACTCGAAAAATATGTTTGTGACGCTTTATGTTGATTTAGGAGGGTTAAGTTTGGTTTTAAAGAAAGGTTGTATACGTTTTGTACAGTATTGCTCAAAGTTTCATTTTGGAATTTATATATAGCTACATGTAAAGAGGCTTGACTAAATAGGTTAAAACATGTTATTCGTGAAGCATCAATATGAAGCAATTGATGCTATCGCTATACACTAAGGTATGTTGTCATATTCTTTTGGATCTATTAACATAAAAAGTAGGGGTTTGAAAGTAAGTAGGTTTACACTAATCAGTTTATATTTTCAAACTAAATCATAGAGTTGCCGTATTTTAAAACACACATCAGAATTACTTTAATAGCTCTCTAGGTCACATTTTCTTCCCGCGCTGAAAAGCACGGGTATAGCAACTTGTACTACTTTATTTTAATGCTGGGAATACCATAGTAAAAATTTAGTTGATAATAAGTTACCATGATTTACAAAACTGTACTAAAATATTTAAAATCACAAATCTTTGATATTTATTTATTTGACACGAAACAGCTGATCCACCAGACAATCTATATTTATAAACGAGAAAGTTTGTATATATATATTTGAACGTTATGGACTCCGAAACCGCTCGACAGATTGTAATGAAACTTTCAGGCATTATTAAGCATTATTCAAGGATGGTTTGTGTGAAATTCGGTGCAGATCCGTCAAAAGGGCTCCACCCCAGTGCGTCTGGAGTTTCCCATGTTAACCTTATGAGTACTTATAAGTATTTAAATGGAATTAAAGAATCTTAACAGCTGGTTCAACCAAACAATTTGATTCTGTGATGTTCAATAGCATTAAAAAATTAAAAGGTTAACCGACTGGGTGCAGCACTATTATTTCTTTAAATTATGACAACAGCTAATTTGCAACCAAAAGGTGAGTGAGCGTAGAGAACGAATACATCAATATACATTGTGGCGTTAACTATTGCAATCGACTGTCTTTTGAACTTATCGCTAACTTTCCTTTGGATCGGAACTAGCTATATAATTGTGGTACTAATTATGATGTAGCCGTGATCATAGTATGACACCATCTCGACAACCACCCCCCCCCCCCCCCCAACACAACACCCACGAACCCTCTTTCCAAGAACGGACCGGACTGGTAGCGATTGTCACTGGTAGCGAATGTCACTGGTGGCGATTTACAGGACACCGATCATGCTGGATCGCGAACTCGTTCGAATAAACGCAGGTTTACACGTTTGTACCAAATTTCATCAAAATCGGATCATTTTTGCTTGAGTTATCGTGCTAACGGACACATATATAATTATATACATATATATAGATTTATGAATTTGAGCGGATGGTGTTTTTGGCCTCTAGGGACCTCAAAATGAAAAAAAAAATCGGTCCCGCGTCCAGGTCTTACCATGAGTACTACGGTAATAGCTTATTCCCTATATGGGAAATTCGCTAAAAAATACACGAGCTCTCTCAAATTTTAAGAATAACTAACGGTAGTGTATTGGTAACTTCCACAAAATACTATGAAAATGAGGAATTCAGACTTAATTTATCCTTAGAAGTACTGTATTCTATAGTTGAATCTTACACTGGGACTTCAGTTCAATGTAGGGAAGGTCTCCGGTCTGATCCCTTGGAATGCAGCAAAGGCAGCTCTCTCTACCTGCCTCAGCCTCGCACCCTCGCAATCGGATACCTTCCCCTCCCCCATCCCACCCAACCTACCTCCCCTACCCATCACACCAACACCACCACTGACCGCATCTGACAGAGCCTGCAAGTCAAACTACATTGTGTGCTGGATGAAAAATAGTTTGAAAACGTAGGAGAGAGAATCGATTTGAGTTTTAGAACTGCCCAACAATTCTTATCAGGTACTCTGTCACTATACGATGAAACACTTCATTGAAACATTATCTACTAGTATTCTAAATCAAAGTCTAACTGGCAACAACGGTGAGTCGTAAAATACAGGGTTATTACAAATTATGTTCATGATTTCATACATACATGAAATATAGTTTTATTTGTTATACAAAGAAATAAAATGGTTACAACTTTTGAAAAACTCAAAGAGTTTTGACACAGATACACAGAACTGTAAATGCTCGATACGGGAACCCCTTGTGGTACGATAGATGTCAATAATGTAGTCAAGCTCTTGCTAGACTTTGAAAAGTGTGTCGAGGTTTATTGTTTTGATAGCATTGGTAATCCGTTGCTGGATCTCAAGTATCCTATCTGATAATGGTGGTGTGTACGCCTTATCTTTGATGTATCCCCACAAGAAAAAAATCAGGGGGTGATGTCCGGAGATCTTGTAGGCCAGTTCAGGGGTGTGTCATTATTCGGACCACCGAGCTCGTTCCATATCTCAGGCAGCATATTGTTAAGTTCATCCCTACTACAAGTAACATTCAAATGCAGCCATTTCTCTTAAATTTCAAGTGTCACTTGCCAATATAGTGGTTACTAGGAGGATAATCGTTAAACCTGGTTCTAAAGTGTCGTTGCACACTAATAACAGATTGGTTAATGTAATATTCCCACTGGCAAAAAGCTTTCCTGCCTTCAAATGTGCTCTCTGCTTCAAATTCAGCCATTACACAACACTTACAACAATTGACTTGACAAACAGCTGATATGCACCCAAACCAATGTAAATGAAACTTTATGAGTTTTTCTTTCCAATGGTACCAACTAAAATAGTCTTGAAACAAATTAACCCAGTAATATTTATAATCAAAATCAGGAATATCATTTGTAATAACCCTGTATATTCAATTTGTAATATTTCCCCTATGAGCAAGGTACACATCGACTCTGCAGTATTGACGATTTGGCCGGTTTCCCTACTCAAGCCTTTGCTCGACAGGCGTTATCAAAGGCAAATCAACCGGTTATATAAGGTACAAGGTTATTATTAGTGACATGACTACATACCTGTCCAGCATGCGCTTACACAACCACACAGATATCATCAGAGCAATTAGGAATCAGTCCTTGCTGATATCGAGGTTACCGAGTTACTATAAAGTTAGTACCGATGTAATGAGTAATGTAGATTTATCTAGGTTGGAAATATTGGGTTCTATAAGATATTTTCCACTCTTCTGTCGGAAAAACTTAAATTGATTAAATAATTTGTCTTACAGTAATGCAATGTTTTCTGTTGTCGAAATTATTCAAACACTGAATATTTTTTTAATACAGTGAAAATTTTAAGCTTAAAGATACTGTACAATGTTTCACACATTTTTATCTTGAGTGCAAAATCTTAAGAAGAAAATTACTGATTGAGTTTTATGAGTTAGCTAACATCGAAGTACTTATTAAAGACAACTATAATCACACGGAAATTACGGTAATATTAATAATATAATAAAATAATGATAACAGAATATTAATCATCTAAAATGTCTAGTTATCTTGTAGCCTATTTTATCCAAAAATATGTCTATGGTACAAACGTGGTGTACAGTATTTACGAATTTTCATCAGTTCATCAGTAGACAAAAAAAAAATAAAACAACTTAACAAATCATATCAAAATAACTATTTCTAAACTAAAATATACATTTTCGAGAACACTAATTTCGCAACACGCCCCTACTATGGGGGTCCAGTCTTACAGAACAGATAAAACCCCTGAGAAGTTTACTTTCTACAGTAGCAAATTACCGACGACAAGCTACGAAGTAAATTCCTACTGGCTCCAGACTAGGGCAAAATGAGGGACGAACTAAAGTGAATTCCTTCGCTTTCTATGACCGGGATCCAATTAAAAAGCTCGCACCATTAAAATTAATGTAAAGTTAATGAGTGCGTTGTCGCATCGGCGAGCGTTGTGTGAGTTGATCGCATGCGATATCTCATTCTGCGATACAAAAGTTGCATGCGATATCTCATTCTGCGATACACGAGTCGCATGCGATATCTCATTCTGCGATAAACGAGTCGCATGCGATATCTCATTCTGCGATACACGAGTCGCATGCGATATCTCATTCTGCGATACACGAGTCGCATGCGATATCTCATTCTGCGATACACGAGTCGCAAGCGATATCTCATTCTGCGATACACGAGTCGCATGCGATATCTCATTCTGCGATACACGAGTCGCAAGCGATATCTCATTCTGCGATACACGAGTCTGAGGTAGACATGCAGACTGCAAGTGAGGATTGCGAGTGTAATGGACTTGTTGATTGTATCTTGTGATAAGGTAATTATCTAATAAGTATGCGTACCTAGGTTATCGCTAGGCAAGTGCACGGTAAGTTTAGTAATAAAGCACACACATAATTTTATTTAGCAAATTACTTATAGTGTGTATTTATATTGAAAATAATAGTAACATGAAATATAAGTAAACGAAACCAAAGTTTTGGATTGTTGCTGTTATCGTTTTTGTCATTGGCAAGAACCATACCTAATTCACCATTTCGACTTGAAAACCATAAATGAATTTGATTTGTATGAATTATATGGTGGAGTTTACATATTGATAAAGTCTGTATGAATAAACACATAATGCAATATGTCTTTCATATTGACTCGCAGATGCGTATCATATACTACAAACATTTTAAATTAATACACAGTTTTTTTAAGTATTTCAAATCAAACCGTAATTGACTCTCACTCTCAAGAACTTGGAAACCTTCCCAAATATTTGTGGGAACAAAAAATGCGGAAGTATAAAAACCTCCCTTAGCGTGAAAATGTTACAAAACAATAGTTTTTGCCTCAGTTTGACCGCTTGAAACCCCTAAAGGATTGGTTCTGCTACAATTTGTGTAAAACACGTTATAGCGTTTAGTGCAATAAATCTACACCTTCCTTCTACCCTTCCACAGCTCCAGGGGTCTTGAGGGTAGTCGTGCGACTGGGGCCGATACTTGTAACTTATGGTAAACACACCCTTCATAAAGAACATTATGATTGAAAGATCGCACTGTTCAATGCGGCGCTTGTGATCGGTTATTGAACAATAATCGAAGGGTTGCGGGTTTTGTTCACCTTGTGGGGTGAAATATAGCGGAAGAGTACATTTAGGGGTTTGCTTTGATTTTTTATGCATTTATTTATTGTATAAGCAGCAACGCTAACGACATACGAGCTGTGTTCTAGTGGTTAAATTACGAATTTTCTATGTCATTTTGATTTGTTTTAACTGTAATTTACGTTGTTATGAAGGATGTAAAATAATTCCTCTTACCTTTGTAAATCACGTTTTCAGATTTTAATTCAACTGTAATTAACTTTGGGCCATTTTTAACTGATTGAAATTCTAGTGACTACTCTTGAACACAGACTGTATTTTGAAAAGCTTTTAACATCGTATATACTTAATAATGGTACCCAATAATGGCAAAAGTCTACTTAAGTATTAAAAAAACGAATGTATTTCAATCAGCAAGTAATTCGCAACAAAGAATCACATGAAAGAACATCACAAAGAATCATCTCCGTTCACAAAATGGACGGCTGTTTTGGAAGAAATCCATCCCCTCCAGCCTTCATTTGATTCTACCTTTAAAACAATAGCTCATAAGGTGATGTTTGTTAAAACGTCAATCAGCTGCAATATTACACATTAAACAAAAATAGTAGTGAGGGGACTTCCCCTCAAACCACCTAAATTTGTGAACGAACTTTAGTACAGTACAGTAGGTCCTTGCATGGACAGAACTGGGTTCTTTTCACTCCTTATTTAATGGTGAGCCTTCCTCATAGTCACAATTTTTTTTAATACTTTACCTAATTTTGTGACTAAACTGCAACCAACCGCCGCTGGGTGTTTCACCGTGTGAGGCAAATATCATTTATAGGCAAATACGACCACGAAGTCGCTACTACTACCAGTTAGATAACATCTACATTGCTAGATACACGAGTAGTATAGAGGCTGGTTATAGTATCGTGTGATCTAGCACGACTGTAGCCGTGCCTTTCACACACGCGCGCACACACACACACACACAGACAAGACTCACCTCTTATTGACCCCGGGAAAACTTAATTTGCCTGGAATGAGTAGAATTTCACAACAGGGAGGTACACTAATTTTGATGAAGTAAGCAGAGGGAATCAAAGCTCTGAAGTAAGGGCTATTTGTAAACAAAGTAGTGGGTGTATGAGGCAGGAATATTGTAGAGATAGATTTAATAGATAATTTAATAATATTAGATTAGATTATGTATGTTAATGGATTGAACATATCAACGTTAACGTTTTAAGCATTTCGTGAGTTGTAGCAGGCCCTGAGCAGTAGAATCTACAAGAACTAAATGTAATATAGTTTATATTCACAAACGTAACTTTGGTATAAGTTAGTACTCGCCAGAAATATGATACTGTAAATATTCAAATACCATGCATGTCTTTTGGTATTTTTTGTTAATTTGTCTTTATTAATAAACACTTTTATGTA
This sequence comes from Macrosteles quadrilineatus, assembly GCF_028750875.1. Taxonomy (NCBI): domain Eukaryota; kingdom Metazoa; phylum Arthropoda; class Insecta; order Hemiptera; family Cicadellidae; genus Macrosteles; species Macrosteles quadrilineatus. Next base: position 103,245,282 of record NW_026542596.1, on the reverse strand, counting down.
TTTGGATTATTCTTTCTAGCAAAGGGCCCAAATTGGGTGGCAACATGGCAGAATATTTTACCACTTCACTATGAAAAATCATAAAACACTGCTAGCGAGAAATTAACAAAATGTGCACACAAACGTAGCCTGCGCACTTTGCATCATACGAAAGCGAAAAATTGCACCAAATATAAGTCTTAACCGTACTGTTGGGGACTAATATATGACTTACGGGTGAAATATTAACAAAAACTAAAATTACAATAATTAAAGAAGAATTTAATCACATACCGACTTGTACGAAATAAAAAGGTTAAACTACCTGACAACGTGTTTTTTAACCTTCTTATTTGTTCAATCACATTGAATACCCGTACAATCAGAGTAACATTAAACTCCAAGCACTTTTCTGCAGGTTTGTATGTATGCAGGCTTAACTGCAGCCAGTTCAACAGAGATGTCAAGTTAGTTAAGGTAGGCGTACCTACACGTTGTACAAGTGAGAGAAAGATATGACAGCACCATTAGAGTGAGAGAGAGAGGAACCTCCTCTACCTCTACTGTATATCACTGTTAATCATAAGACAAGTTCATTAGCAGCCCCGTGTTACTGCTACATTGCAATTGCGGCTTTTATTGTTTTAGAGATGCAGAGATCAAGAGTTACCGAGGTGTGTTAGCAATCATGGGTTTTGAAACACTTTATGTTTTAACAGTTTTATCTTTTAATATTTAATCGTATTATTTTTTGAAACTTTTATGTCGCGGCGAAAATAGGTTTTGTATTTACACAGCTACCACTGTGTAAGCCAAAATTTGATGTACAGTCTGAGATAGAAGAAATTAATTAATTTAATAAAATTGATTGTAGCTTATGTCGTTACGTTTGTGTAATATAGATAAAAACTATAAGATTCAATTCAAATAATACTTTCCTGAATAGTACAGTAATATGAAACTACTTTCAGTTGTCTTACCTACGAATTTTGCGATTTTATAGATATACTCTCAACACCAATTCATAAATTTAAAATACAAATTACAAAAATATTTGTATAAAATATAGCTATATTATGCTGGTATAAAATTACTTTCACGGCGCAAAGACATCATCCCTTCCCTCCAGACATGAGTGCGTTGAGTGTAGTATCAGCTGTTTGCGGGGGTTTTGCTTTTAAACAGATTTTAACTAAAAATGTGTAATTGAAGAGGAGTTGTTAAACGAAATGTATATCTGTCTGTGATGACAAATTTCTATATCATCTATCTCACACAAATGTTTAGTTACACAAGTAATTCTTAATTCATTATGGATTCAACATAATTCTTCATAGATTCAAAAAATGATCAGCTGATTGCTATTTCAACTCATATTTTTCTCTGGTAAATACACAAGGCATTCTGGTGTTGAATTGAAACATTTTAGTTTAGCCAAACGGATCCATTTATAAACTACTAGCCGAGAGCCCGTCCTTCGTACAGGGTAGGTATACAATGCTTATTGCAGTTATACTCGTGCTTTGCGTTTGCAAAGGGAGAAGACACGTTTGAAGAAAATTTGGTTTACTATAATTTACTGTATACTAAATTTAGTCCTGTATTACTAAATTTTAGTATAGAACATATACCATAGCCGTAATGTTCTACCACTTCACCTAAACAATAGAAAGAAGTAAAGTTCTCACAGGTTTTTGTTGCTGCTTGGTTAAAAATGAGCTGTTGTCATAAATGTATAAATGGTGCTCCACCCTGTTGGTAAACCGTATAACCTTCTAATGCTATTGAATATCATAGAAACAAATTGTGTAGTTGAAACAGCTGGAAAATTCTTCAATTCCTTTTTTAAATATGAATACTCATAAGGTTAACATGGAAAACCCTAGAGCCGCTGGGGCGGAGCCCGAAAGGATTTTTGTGGTAAGAATATGTCTATATGTTAATCGGGAATGTGAGCTATCATTATACCAAATTTCAACACAATCCGACCAGTAGTTAATGCGCAAATGAATTTCAATCAAACAAACACACAAACTTTCACATTTATAATATTAGTATGATTGTCATCTTGCAAAATAAGCAGGCCCAGTTTTTATTGAAGCCCCGTAGCAAAACTTACCCCAAAATAAACGTATTTAGAAGACATCAGTGCACTTAAACATGAAACACGGGACAAACTTCAAAACCGGCCCAGGATTTTACAATTGTATCAGAAGTATATCCTCAGTCTTCATAATCAATGGTCCAACCTAATACATAAATTGTTATACCAAGTCAACCTTGGCAAATAAAGTAACAGTTAAGTTGCCACATTTCTTGCGTTAACAACGTCTGAATCCTTGGGACCTAATCTTATGCAAATACTGAGGATAAGAATTTATCATGTGGAGAACTTAGTTGCGGACCAATTATTGATATCATGCCTTGTTAAGTGTTAAATTGTTCGTAAGTTGTGCTTACAATTTTTTTAAATGTAGCACATTGCAAAAAAATAGTAGGTTGATGATAAAAAACTAGTATTTGAATTGTTTGCTCTAACGCTGTTACTACTTTTTATGGCACAACAAATTTCATCCCTCTTAAATAATATAAAAGTATTTTCTGGATTTTTTTAATTCACAGGAGAGTGACTTTATTACAAATTATCGTTTTTACCTTATGAAATAAGAAGTTGTATTTAATTCGACACTCATTATAGTTGGTTCAAATTTGTAAAGGAAGCCCAGCTTTTATCATAACATCATTAACTCGTATAAATTAATTTTCAAATAATGACATTGTATGAGTACTTTTTAGAACTATGAAATGATGAACTTTTATCAATCCCACGGCAGATTTAGTCAATATTTTACTATGAAATGTAGCTAAAGTATAAGGCTATAATAGGGACAAATTTAAAGGTAAATGAAACACAAGGACTGGCAGTTTTTAAAAGATTTGCTAAACTGACTGTAATAATTTTAATTTGTGATATTTTAGTAAATTATTCATTTTATCACTCACTATAACTTTGCAGAAGATTTTAAGAGTACAGTATAAATAAATATACTAATTTAAATGGTATACTAAACAAAAGGTTATAAAAAAAGAACAGAAATTTAGAGTTTACATAACATATTTCACGCTTACCTTTCCAGGTTTGCGGGATAAAAAAATACAAATACAAATCTTTAACTATAAATTACAGATCTTTTACATTGCTTCATTGGTATATTAATTTGCAATTATAAAGCTAAACCTATACTGTAAATTAAACACATAAGGTGAATTAAACTTTAAAATTAAACACCTGAAAACAAATTAGCAAAACCGGCCTAACAATGAGGCAGGTGTGCCAAAACCATGATAGGAAACGATTTGGCCAAAATAAATTGAATTTCCGCCATAACAGCCAGATTACATGATATGCCACTGGCTGGCGAGTGGCGAGTTATTAACAACTTATTTTGGAGGCCGGAAACAGAAATGAACCTGGCGGCGCGGCGAATCGTCCTCAATGGGCGGCGATTGCTAACATTACCACGGCGAACAACGCGGTATTAAGCGGCGATTAAAAACTGGCACGAACCATAATCTGAGGCCCACTACGCTCACCGGGAGATCTGGTCTGGGAGATGAGAGGTTGTGTATATGTACTGTTCATGTTGCTAAATGGAACTATCGTAGAAAGCCTTGGTATGGGTATACGTTTTTGTACACTAGAACCTAGTTGAAAAACGTTGATATGCCGGAGACAACTACAGAACATCTTTACGGGGAGGTGTATATTTGACACCATTATGATTTTATGCAACTTGACAACTCGTGGATGTAGATATGTGCAAAATAATCAGCTGATGATCATTTGTATACTATAGTCCGTTCAAAAGTTTTCTAGGTTCTCCAACCATCCTTTTTAGAATAATATATATGCATCAGATTATACACAGTCAGCTGTTGTTTCAAAGTAAAGGAGGGGAAAAGCTAGGCTTCTCACTAAACCGCATACATTTTATGAACGGAGTATAACAGTGAGTTTGATAGTGAAAGAAGACTTGTCTTCAGTTGTAAGATGTGAAGCTTTTTTATGCACCTTTCGTGTCCGATAGGCTACAATTGAGCACACTGATGTTTACATATTTTTTCCCCATCGTAGAGAGTTTGCAGTGCAGATTTACTCTATGACAACATGTTATAAAAAAACATCGTTCATTGTTCCACTTGATATTAATAGTTTTGCATGTGAAGTTAAAAGTAATCGGTAGTGACATTGAATCCGCCTCTTCTTATATTGGACAAAGAAATTCATAACGCATCATGAAAATTCCATTTTCTGAACAAAGTCCTCAACTGATCCATTAGGATTACAAATAATCTAAAAGTTATGTCAATTGTTATTCTAGAGACTGTATACATTATAATCATTGACAGTTAAAGCTCCTACAACTGATTCTTCAAAACTCATCTTTTGCACACTAAGCCCACAGAGCCTGTCACCTTTTTCATCAAGTAAACGTGTTGCTCAACATATCATAAGAAATGTAAACGAATGCGTAATATTCCATTTAGACGAAATCCGAGATTTAAACGTACATAAATTAGAATTCATCAGCTGGTTGAAAGGATTATCGCCAATTCGGGTCGCCAAGTGACAGTTTCCAGGTTTCAGCCCAATTCCGTGTTTCCATGTGACCTTGTGCCCCCCCCCCCAAGTTGCCCCCGGGAGTTTGGCTTCGTCACAGCCCAATGTGGTCTGCCTTGGGCTCCGTTACCCGCCTTTGCTCGGTTGCCGTTTTACGATGCTTTTGATTTTTATTTTCCCTGCGCTGAAAGACGTTTACTGCGTTTTAAAATAAGCTCGTTCAATTTCGAGAGGTATTTATGTCAGGGGGTTATGTTGTATTTGAAATTAACAAGTTATTACGGTGCAAAAGCATTTTGAAAAAGGAAGTGATAAAAATCTTGACTTTAGGTTAAACTTGGAGTAATATTATTTTTAAGTTATGCACCTAGCCCTAGCCACTCCTAAACACATTAACCTTTTTCATATACAATGGAAAATTTCTAGGTGTTAAGATGGAACTAAACAATTTTCAACAACTCCATACAAGTCACTAGGAATCATGTTTATTCAAATCCAATGACTTTAAACTTGCATAAAAACTGTTAATTAACTACTAATTGCCGCGTAAACCACACCATAGCCGTGTTGTAACCGTTCCATATTACCCATTTAATTAACATTTCCCTGTTAAAATACCGAGTTTGTATGCTAAACGCATCTAGCATAAAGACAAGTAATAGCAAAGCATTGTTTATATCGGCAGTTACGCGCTGCTGGCAGCAAACATAGGCGCAATGAATAACATTACCGTCTTGTACTGGGAAACGTATCATTACCCTCAGTTTCCATCGTATTAGCGTCCATCGGAGGTTATTGAGGAGTTTACACAGTTCACGAGCCAGGGTGTGACCTAATGCAGATACGCAGATTGCAATAACTATTGTAAAGTGAGTTAACGCTTTTAGTTAACATGTAGCTATTGGTCAATACAGTAGTTGGGTACGAACTGCGACGTAGAGCCGATATCGCGCCTAGTTAACACGTACCAAGCAACACAGGCACACGTTAACACGTAACTCTAGCTCTGCTGTGTTATGTAGGTCTGGACACCTAGTGATCGTAGTTAGGTACGCACTGCGACGTAGAGCCTATATCGCGCCTAGTTAACACGTACCAAGCAACACAGGCACACGTTAACACGTAACTCTAGCTCGGATGTGTCATGTAGGTCTGGACACCTAGTGATCGTAGTTAGGTACGCACTGCGACGTAGAGCCTATATCGCGCCTAGTTAACACGTACCAAGCAACACAGCCACACGTTAACACGTAACTCTAGCTCGGATGTGTCATGTAGGTCTGGACACCTAGTGATCGTAGTTAGGTACGCACTGCGACGTACTGACGATATCGCGCCTAGTTAACACGTAGGCTACCAAGCAACACAGGCACACGTTAACACGTAACTCTAGCTCGGATGTGTCATGTAGGTCTGGACGCCTAGTGATCGTAGTTAGGTACGCACTGCGACGTACTGACGATATCGCGCCTAGTTAACACGTACCAAGCAACACAGGCACACGTTAACACGTAACTCTAGCTCGGATGTGTCATGTAGGTCTGGACGCCTAGTGATCGTAGTTAGGTACGCACTGCGACGTAGAGCCTATATCGCGCCTAGTTAACACGTACCAAGCAACACAGGCACACGTTAACACGTAACTCTAGCTCGGATGTGTCATGTAGGTCTGGACACCTATTGATCGTAGTTAGGTACGCACTGTGACGTAGAGCCGATATCGTGCCTAGTTAACACGTACCAAGCAACACAGGCACACGTTAACACGTAACTCTAGCTCGGCTGTGTTATGTAGGTCTGGACACCTAGTGATCGTAGTAAGGTACGCACTGTGACGTAGAGCCGATATCGCGCCTAGTTAACACGTACCAAGCAACACAGGCACACGTTAGCACGTAACTCTAGCTCTGCTGTGTTATGTAGGTCTTGACGCCAATTAAGAGAGTCTGATTTAATTGCTGATACAAAGCTTTAATAACAGTCCGCCGGAGACACGTGGCCTTCTAATGGGTTGACGTTTGATCGAACGTGACTAGTTGTCGAGGCCCAAGGCTCCTGCACCTGATGAGTCCTGCGTCCTGATCCTCATCTGATCCTGATTCTGCGCAGCTTGCTCGAGAAAAGCGTTCTATTGCTCTTCCGCTTTCAGATATTTTAGTACGTAATGTTGCTGATCAATGTCATAACTTGGTGCTTTAGAGATCCACAAAGTGGTTTATATTCTATGGAAGCTAATCCTTCCGCATACTCATACGGATACGATGACATCTAAGTTGACCGGAAATCACAAAATCGCCAATCAGAACTGTACATGGTTACAGTAAATATTTAGAACATTGTTTCTAGAGGTTCCTCACAATGGATGAACCATTATTTTTACCATTCCCTTAAACTACTCTCCAAACTATTCTCCACGACTGTCGCAACTCCAACGGACAACCATTTCCATTTTTCTCAGAATAATTATCCGCAACCGCCACACGCCACCATACACCATACAGGTATTATTAGCTATCGCGCCCGCACCCGCGATACATAAGATAGAACTTTTCAACTAATTAAAGTAGGAAAGTTTGATCGGACAAGCCCGTGGTCTAGACCCCCTCTCTCCCCCTCACCCCTGTCTACAACCGGTCAGGGAGAGTAATGGCGGATCAAATGTCTCGACTGGCAGGTTCTCAATTAACCGACCGGCCCAGTTCTCTGCGCGGATAATCCAAAAACTGCACTCGATGTAAGATGTGAGCCCCGTCGTCTTATAACGAGTGCGGCGGTCTTATAATAGGTGAAACTGTGCATAGAACTGATCAGTGATCAGTCCAAACATTTACAAAAAGAAGGTAACCGGTAAACCCCCCCCCCCCTTCATACCTCACGAATTTGAGGTCATATTACGTTTCATTGGTTTAGATCAAACAATGTTGAAAGAAAAGATTAACTTGGGCTCTACAATATACTTTACGGAGCTATAATCGAGATTGGTTTTGTCTTAACTATAGTAGTGCCTAATTCTTACAACTACAGTATTTAAAAATCACTAAGACCATCCTAGTTTGGTATATCAGGTTTTAAAACTATTTTATCAACGACCGTTTTTTAAAGTAGCCGTTTCAGTACAGTTCTTAGAATAAAAAGTTTCACATAACAGCATTTTTTACTTTCATAACAGCGTAGTTTTACTCATAACAACACGGTTAACGAGGTTCAAGATTGAGAGAGAAGAAGTAAAATTGTAATGATTCAAACTTCAACTAATCAGCTGTTAAGGCCAGTTTAATTGTTGAGTGGTTCAATTAGTGTTTGAATGTTTCGTTGCATCACTGTCAGTGGCAATGAGAGGTTATGAACGAAAACATAACCTCTCATAGAAGTTATGAGTAGTGGTTTTTAGTTTAGTTTCATTATAGGCTATCTATCTTTCTATCTATGTGATATGTGAAAATATTATTTTAAATGGAACAGTCAATAGCCACTTTCTTCCCTTAATAGTCCCGGTACTGAAGCGGTGGTATTTGATGATTGAATATACCAACACCATCCTAATTTTATCATTGAATCTAATGCAAAGAGCAATGATGTTCAAGATTAAAGAAGTTATATTGCACCGTTACCCACTTTGCAACGAATGTAACTATTAGGCGCAATTAATTATAAACGCGAAAGCTAACAACACGAGATTGTTAGCTTTAACTACTAAGGTTTACAAGGTTTAATTTGTATTAACGCATTTTATTAGGGTTGAATCTCGATTTTATGCGATGGCGTTTACCATGTACAGTCAAAACGGGAGTTATACACGTAGTCCTAGCTGGACCTTATATGGATATATGCGGGCAACTACTTAATTAACCTTTATAACAGTTCGGTTAGGATGGATTTATTTAGTCAAATAACGTATTGATTATACTGTATTTTGGAGTGAATTTATTTAAACTTCATTTATTTTGTAAGGTATTTAAAAATAATTTTTCATACAACCAAAAACACTAAACAAATTTTCAAAAAATGTTATATAAAATTTCAAAAGGAGTGAGAAAAACGTTAAATAGTTGTTACAACACTCGCTGATTAATAAAGCTTCTAAAACTATTTTTTTCGAAGTTACTTCATAAACGAACTAGTAGAACTGCGAGAAAATATATCTCTGTGTAACTAATTTTAAATAGGTTTTGTACCTTAACATAGCTTCTTCAGTAAATTTTACCAGCACGATTCTTTTGCTCACGCTTTGCATTTTTCAACAAACAAACTATACAAACAACATTTAGTTCTAAAGAACAATCAAAATAATATCTTACCGTGGGGCACATCTTGCACTGGTACTTCCTGCCGGAGCCGTTGTGGGTGACCACGTGGTGCTGGTCAGGACCCTTGGCAGCCAGGGGGTGAGGGACGATGAGGGTCGCTGCCCCGTGGGGAGGCGAGGCCGAGGAACTGCTAGAACTGTGGGAGCGGGCGGCGCCACCATACAACCCTCCCAGGCCTCCAGGAGGATCCATCCGTCCATCGTCCACCCCTGCAACACGGGTTGGCGAGAATGAGACTTGGAGGTTGTTGGGAAGTTGTGGAGTTTGGAACGGATTGTAATCTAAATTACTTAGTCACAACAGTTTGCAACGATAATGCCAAGAGAGTGTGCTTCCATATAAGGTTGTTGGAATTACAATCATATTCATGTATGAAAGGGAAGAGGTAACTCATGATGTTATGTATAGTAGTTACAGCATACCAAACAAATTGTCGATGAATAATATATGTACCGAAAGCAGGATGAATCAGACATGTAATGGATGCTACTTAAAATTGAAGCGGATAATGTCTTGCAAAAATGTTGTTTGGTTAGTGAACTACTGTAATTTCTTTTTACATCTTAACTATTCAATCTTCAAATACACTAAATAAGTTAACCCTTAGTTTGGGGCTCTCAAAAACCCAGTATGACGTAATTTTTAGTGGTAAGGCGGTGGTATTATATTTTAGTTTAGAGGGTGGCAAACGCTTCGAAGGAAACACGTTTTTTACTCCAAAAACTTTTAGTTATTAGGGGATGGCTTGATTAGGACGATGACTCCACGAAATCTGACACGCTAACCATTAGACTACAAATTGTAACATTTAAAATGTTTTTATAACTTTCAAACTTTTTACGCAAATTGATATGCAGAACTACAAAACTCTGACTTTTATTCCTGTTAATTTTGTCAACTAACGAAAATATTTTAAAACTCAAATAGCTAAAAAATACATTCGCAGTTAAAACCTCCGCATGATAGTGTGCTAATCTGCACCTCATTACTATTATAGTTCTACATAACATTTACTGCTGTAGTTTCTCTTTGAGTCGGTGAGTCGTAAACGACAAAGTAGAAGTTGTTACACGATCAATAAAAGTTGAATCGATGACTGGAACCGTTCATAGATCAGGTTTGACTTCTCACTTTGCCTTAAACAGAACACTACTTCAACAGCTGCGATTATCTAATGTAACGAATAGTTGACTAGATAGGCGAGTGTGAACGATACTCAGCTTGGAAAGGAATAATAAAATCTATGGTTAAAGACACATTTGTATCCTGAATTGGCTAACAAGCTATAGAATGTTCAGTAGTACATGATATCCAGGCTATTAGTCTGATGTACTATTATAGTCGTTCTAGTTAAATCAACTCAAAAATTAGGGGTTTTCTTTGAAGGTATGGAAATGGAAATTTGTCATTCTAGCTAATTTGACCCATGAGCTAGTATATCTCTTTTAATTGGTTTACAAAAAAAAATAAAAATAAATAAATAAAAACAAAAAAAAAACAGCACCGAACAGAAATAAAGCCTTGCTACACTCATTTCTTGCTTTTATATAAACAATATTATGTAATTGTCTTGAATCGGAATTATTAAAATGATACGCCAACAAGTATAAATGTGTAAAGAACATAAAAGGAGTATGTTTTATCTATGATATTATTTGGCAAGATCAAAGTCAAAAAATTTATATATTTTGGTTTTTTAGTTTATTATGTTCTAACCTAAATTTCAGAATAAAGCAGTGGATGGTTTGAATATGTTTTTACTAAAGAAGCATAACCGTAATAAAGAAGCAAAGTCGAATTCCGTTTGGGACTCTGATTATCCAATATAATTAGTCACCAAACGTCCATGAAACCAACAAAAACACATAATATTTGACAACACTGAATTTTCAAATCCACAACTCATGACACCGAATTTGTATTATTCTGACAATGTCAAATTTCAAAACCGCTGTGTCATTAGTTTTGCAACAGCCACCTACTCAGGTTACAGTAACATTAACATGCACTAATTTGTAACTAATACTCTACAAGTGTGTCAGAGTGTCTAAGGCTGGGCGCGCCTAATGATTCTGATGCTCATGACACTATTGACTGACATGACACACTGATTGATATTCTAATTCAATCAGTCATGCAAAGAACCTTTAGTTTTAACCTATCATTGGTTTTAAGGGGAAAGAAACGACCTTTGCATTTGGTGACTAATGTTTTTCTTTTTCAAAAAGTAGGTCACAGAACTTATTGAGGTAATAAATTAAATGTGTATGTGTATGTGTATTTGTTTGAGATGTCTTGTAAAAGTCTCTATTATTCTATTATGAGATTGATTTATGAAAATTTTCTTTATTGTGTTAAGATTCAATTATAAACTGTTATTATTCAATTTATTAGTTATGTATAAATAGATGTACATTTATTTAGTCACCAAATTCTATGCAACATTTTTCTTAAATCACTGTAGTCTACTAATTTTTTTCTTTTGCTCAAAAATTTAAATTTGTTTCATCTCTGCTTAAAAAAACCTCATGCGTGTAGTTGGCATTTGAATGAATGATTGGTATTGAAAATTGCTTGCTTTCAAGAATCGTTACGCTAAAATAGCTATATGTTCTGTTTCTGTTTTAAATGTTTTAATCGTAATGTATATTGTAATAATTAGATATAATAGAAAAAATTTGAAAACAAGAATTTCTTAATTATAATTACTAGATGTTACCCACGGGCTTCACCCCGTTTGACTTCATAAGTATTAATAAAACTAATGATTGGTTAAGTTAAGGTAAAAAAAAACAAAACAGAATACAGTAATACACAAACAATCACACCTGATAAGGTAATTAATTGAATGAATAACAAACAAATAAGTACATCTGAGGTATTTTTTACATTAGGTATATGGAAAAATCCTTTTAGAAAAGAATTACGACCTTAAAGGGCAATTTATGGAATAATGGATAGTTTTGCGCAAGCTTTCTCGTCGTGACGAAATTTTTAAGTATATGGTTTATGGGGGTATGACTTGTGGCTTTCTCAAAAGTTCATGGGTACTTTGGGATTTATATATGGATAACCCAAAACTGCCTTTAGTGATTGCATATACATATACATATTGTATAGCATATATTCTGATATGTATAGTTGCATTTGCATATATGTTTACTGCATGTGTATGTTTACTTAGCGAACATAGTTTCCAACTCTCATCGTATTGCGGTTTTATAGTTCTTCTGACCCATATTTAGATGGGCAAATTAGCATCCAGCGAGCCAACGTAGGAAATTAATTTTCCACACATTAATGTGCAATTCCTCCAAATAGTACAATTGACTCGCCCAAAAGAAACTCAGATAAACAAAACGACCAGCAATTATGCTATTGAGTCCTAACACGCAAATGCGAAGAAGATCAATTACATTTGGACATTTACATAATTGTATTGTTGGCAGGAAAGACATAAAACGCCAAATGTTCCGTGCAGTACATGATTCAACATGCGAATTCAGTGGCAAGCCTGTAATTGAAGGAATGCCTTGTAATTATTGTGTAAGTATGATCCCTGAATATTCAGGATCTTTCAGGAAAGGGTTTTTTTTACTCTTAGCTCGATCGAAAACAGACATAACCAAATTTATGTCACTACAACATAATGTGTTAAGTTACGACTGACCAATATTTAATAAATTCGTAGCAGGATTTTTGACTGGCATTTGACATTTTATTTTCGGTTTCACTAAGGTCACAGAAAACGTACTACGTTTTCTGTGCTAAGGTTTGGATTTCTGTGTAGTGGAGCGTAAACGTATTCCCGCCTGAATTCAAAAAAGGTTAATCATGGAGTAGAGCGAATTGGTATCGAAATCATAGATAATACAACAGATTCCCTCGTAGATTTGTCATCCTTATGAATAACTTTAACAGTGTTAAAGAGCGATTTCGTCTAGTAAGTAGGGTAGTTTTACGTTCCCTTATTCATTTATATTTTTATTTTAAAAGCGTCTAAATTATTTTAACTAAATAAAACTATAGATATTTTCAACCTTTAGGAGATACAATAGTTTGACTGGCCCGAAAGTAAAGTAAACATTAAGGACTATATACGAGTATTATTTAACACATCTTAAATAAAACTGTCAAAACAATATGTTAGTGTAATTAGTGTGTGATTTGGGCCAGTTACGTCATTTAAATATGTTAATGATACAGCTTTCTTATATTCGTGGTATTAAATATAGTCAATATCAAAATGTCCACACGACCAGTAGAATATGCAACGTAATCTATTTCAATATTGATTCTTTAACAGCCGGTCCAACCATATACATCTGAGTAATCTGTCTTAAAGATTATTGCGAATTTATTTTAGAGAAACAGTTTATTAGTTTATTCAAAATTATAAAGCGGGGTTTTTGACTTTCAATCATAGATTTTTAAATAATTGCTAAGCGAATTTTCTACTTACTAAAATTGAAAGGGACTTCTAGCAGTAACATGAAAAATATCCGTATGGTCACGTGGTCACGTGGTGCAGTTAGTGCTGCCAACCTAAACGTGCCATCGCAGAAAATGGACACAAAAATTTATAGAAAAGCTTAACAAAAACACAGCACTAATAAAAACACACGTAAACAATAAACACACAGTATGAACACACATGTGGCGCATACAAGTAACAGACGCGTACTGAGCTGGAGTGGAGTCCAGCGAGAAATTAAAACGTAAACAGTATTAATAGAGATAAAAAAGAACAATGAAATACGGCGAGAGAAAAAGTAATTGACTAAAGCGATTGCTATTGGTCAGCGTCCGGCGTTTGTTTTTGTTGGAGCAGAGAGAAAAACCGAGAGAAAGAGGGAGGGGGTGGAATGAAAAGAGACAGAGGTTCGTTTGAAGTGTTTAGTGGTTCGGGATGAAAGTAAAGAGCCGAATTTGAGCGGTCCTTATAGCATTGATGAGGAATCCGACCTTCAATAGTAATGTGGTTGGTATCGTTGGACTCGGACTGGTAATTTCTGTGGGTAATAAAATGAATTAAAATTCAAAATTTTATTGGTATGTTATCATATTTGGAATGTGTGCAGTAATTTAAATTGGAAGTAATGACAGTAATCCAGCGGATGATAGTGAATAGGTTGGGTGTGAAGTAATGAGGTTCAAAATTATAGACGGTTATGGTTTTTTTTTAAGGAAATCAGCATGACACAATCATTCATTAGATTAGTCTAATTATAAGTCAACCTACCAACATTAAGGTTTTTATTACCACAACCCCTCCCACAATTATAAACGGTTTATAAATTGTCGATGTTAGCCTCCGAATCACTTTAGTTAATTAATTAATGGTTTAAATAGCTAAACTCTCAGGTTAACCTTGAAGAAGTAATACACTACTGCAGTTTCAGCCCTTAGGCAGTTTTTTCACGTATCAAAGGAAGTAAAAAGATTTCGTATTCGTATAAATGAAAACTTTTGACTTCCTTTACCTGAAGAAAGCCCCCGTCGTCTGAAACTGCAGTAGTGTATTACTACAGTACTCCAAGGTTAACCTGACAGTCAAGGAATTTACTCCTAATTATAAATTGTGAACGATTTAAGAATGCATAATCGTATTTCACAATTATTTAAAGTACCTTTCTTGGAGTTCTTGCAGTTTTCGGCCAGGTTAGGTTTTTTAAAAATATGATACTATTAAATTTTTACTGACTAACATAGCTGTAAAACAGTTATTTACTAATATCTGAGATCAAAGAAAACTGTTAATAAATGTCTTCAAAAATTTCTTAGACCCCTACAGCTAAACGTATGGTAAATCCATTTATATTTTGAAATGAAATCCGATTTAGAAAAATAATAAGTCAATCATATTTACTTCGATGTTCAATTTGCGTTTTATGCTACTGAACACACCAAACAACACTGGACCTATTGTGCCACCTTGCAGATGACGTGTTAGCGTTACTTCCACGGTTGTGAATCACACGTTCCAAGCCTTGAGACGTGCGGTCACTACAAAGGCCGCGTTCTATTTTCCAATATCAAGTCCGTTTCAATTACCCAGTTCTGCAACCAAGGCCTGAGTTACACGCACATTTAGATCCTTTAATGACAAGTGTTACACGTGTTACACTTACACATTTCATTAACTATTAACGACAAATTAGTAGTTAGTCGTAGTATTGAGAGGGATACTAAAATACTTCAAAAATGTCATGAAATAATAAGTGTATAAATGGCGTAGGGGTTTTTAATCGATTAAAATATGCCAACTGAAGCAATATGCCTGTTATACTCAATTAATGAACATTAGATTATTACCTAGATAATGTATCATGAGAAAGCTGTAAACAGCCTTACCCGCAAGCCATACCGTGTATATACTAGTTATCAGATTAATTCTAAAGGGTCATGTCCTACTACTTATCTCATACAAAGATTACCAACATAGTTTAAAAATTTTACTTCTATAAAAGTATTTCATATCATATTCTCACACATATACATATATGTAGCCATAAACCGGAAAGACAAAATGCTACCGGCGTTATTTCAAACAATTATTTTTAAATTTTATTCTTCCGCTTCCGCCGATACATAGGCCTACATACAACCACAGACAAAAAGAATTAAATATAGACAGTCAGCTGTGCTGAGATTACGATAGGTTCTGGCGCACACCACTGGGAGCACCATGTAGCTACGGCATACGCACTACGTAACTACACGGCGATCACAGCGGCTAGAACCTATGGTAACCACAACACGGCTGACAGTCTATTTTTAATTATTTTTGTCTATGATACAACACTCCTTACAAAACGTACCACCAACTCTTTTGCCGTACAATGTACAGGATTCTGTAACGAGTTCGAAACATCCGAATTACACCGCGTTAAATATAACCGCAATCAAATTACAGGTTTCCAACACGAATATTACTTTCCGGGAGCGAGCGATCGAAACGTCGCTCCGTCTATCAAGAGATAAACGCAGGCTGGAGCGACAATCGCGTGCGTACAAAGGGAGGACTATCGGCGGCCTTGCGACACGCGATGCATAGTGTGGAGTGCGCCTGCGCGGGCTACTGGGGGAACACTGCGCAGCGCAGCCCGGGGACACTGCGCAGGTAACGCTACTGAGCGAGCTGTACGCAAGCCGCTCCAAGCAACGCGCACGGCGAACCGGACACTTTTATCACGCATGCGCATAACAAATTCTTATCTCATAGTTTAAGCTTGTTTCCACCACTCGTAGCACCTTTTGGTAGTGTAGAACTGGTTTAAAAATATATAAAATAATATTACTACTAAGCGTTTGTATAGTCCTACTATAAGTCAATTTAAAACATAACCACAATCAACTGGCTTATTAAGGGAAACCTCGAAAAGTTAAACTACATGAGGGCACCTTTTGTCTTTAAGAGTTAGTACACAACCTGTAAATGTAACTAGTTACCAATTATTGAGTTTTGAGTTCCTAGTAGTCCTAAAAGAGTCCTTAATTTCGTCGCGAACTATATCTCGACTTTTGTTCTTATTAGCTATTAAACAAAAAATATTTGTTTAGTACGTTATTGATTAACATGACGATAAACTGGTCTCTTAACTTACACATGCAACATTTTGTAATATTATAGTTTGTTATAGGTACTATATTACCATGTAGATAACCCAGTAGGCTATCGCTCTATTGAATGATTTCGGAATATGATGTGGCTACTCCATAGATTGATTATACAGTACGTAAAACCTATTTAAACCATTAAAGACCAACAGGACCGGTACCTGCTGTTCAGCTTTGGTTACAACACTGTTGGCAACAGATTGAGAGATTTACTTTCGCTCCGGTTCGAACATCAGGTGTTTATGAATCATACTGGAGTGAGAGACCGGTCCCATAAATCGACACTAGCGTTTAGCCAGCGTCGGATTGAAATTTATCGGATGAGTCGCGGACTAGACTGGGTGAATGGAGCAGAACAAGCAAAGTTTCGTCGGCGGTCCGTTTGAAGCGTCTGCACCACTTTACTTTTTACCTAGGAGAAGCTGTTTGCAATTCATCTATTTCAACACGAGAGAGATGTATGCACTAAATATATGAGAAGTCGATCTGAAACTTTTTTTAATTGTGACCAAAAACTTATACTATTAAAGATAAACTTATTAAAATGCATTGATAAGTATTGAATAAATTTATGCTGAGGTAAAACAAGCCTATTATCTATTTTTAGGTAGCCTCGACGGTGGAGAAGACTAGTTCATGTATTCAATTGAAAGTAGAAATCTAAAGTCTCTTTGTGAGATAGTAACTTTACATATTCTATTTTGGCTATGTCAATGAAGAATAGTTGACTAAGACACATAATGCAGAAATGTTCACGTTTAGCTAATTTTATACTTATTCAACTTATTGAACAGTTTCGCTTTTACAAAGCAGAAGCGTTGACGACTTGCTAATGAGAGATCTTTACGATGTGAGAACTCATCAACATACAAACCACGCGTAGTTTAGCAAGAGCCCACCCGGCCTCAAACACGGGCGAGGCGACTTTAATGAATAATTAATAAATTAATTACTTTAATAGATTAAGAACACGTAGACCAATAATGATTAGCAATGAGTTATTAAGTGGCTACTGAATAAATTGTGTTATATGTATGGGTAATAGTGCTGAACGATGAACTCGACTAATAACGAGGAAAATAGAAGGGAATATTGAAGATGTTACGGAGCCTTGATAGAGTATAGTAAGAACTGTATACATAAAAAAAGAACTGTACTACTGTATACACAATTTTCTACTAAACCCCATCTTCGTCACATATCAGCTTAATATGTGTTGAGACAAGGAGAGCTATGTATAGGAAGAACCAAATTAAGCTAGGATGGATTGGGTTCAAATTTTAAAACAAATAAAAAATATGTTTTAATCATGGATATTTTTTCTGCTTTCTGTTTAACACAGGAATAGTTAAGTTTCTTAATGTATCACCTATTTATCATCACACGTGTAAAACTTTACAAAAATACCCTCTACAAACATAGTATGTACTGCGAAGTTTCAACCGTCCGTACAGAACGCGGTACTTCTCCCGCCAGAATCACCGCCACGGTCAGCTGACTAAATGTTACCAGATGATTCCCAGATAGAATCAGCTGATCACGATGCTTTATGGCCCATTGTCCGCGACTGATGAGTTATTGTAGACGTCTGTTTCACTAAAACCCCATGAGATTGCAATCGTGCCTTTGCTTATTCCGTCATCGCGTCGATGTTTTTGAGTATTTACAGAAATGACGGTAAAGTTGGGAGGTTTTGTTGTCAAGGTTTATGCTCCATTTCAGGTGTTTTAATGTGTTAAAGGACAATTGTAAGGTAATTCATTTATATTAATCAATTTTTTTAGGTTTAATTAACTTAAAAATAATAGCTGTTATTCGTTTATTGTTATCTGTTATTATAGTTATTCGGCCAGATCTCTGCCAGATATTAACTCTCTATTAATCTCTGGTATTAACCAGAAAAAAACACACACGACAATTAATAAATACACTTTTTAACAGATTACGCATAATATTCTAATTAGAAATATTTGACATTATTTGTAGTTGTAAAAAGTTGGACTTTGGTTTAACATATTTGCCGTCAACCTAACGTACCTTTGGCCTTTACTGTAAAGTGCTTGCTGCTTATTTCTACTTCATATAAAAAGATAATTTTTTTTATGCAGTATATTTATCTTTTATACACGCCTTCAATCCTAGTATTTATCAAATAAAATGCATAAAAATATTGCACGTCTTACAATACCTAACGAGATTAATACACCAGTAAACCACTATTTAGCGCACAGACATTAGTAACTGTCACTCCATTCTCTTGACCACTTATTACTTAGCATTAACTGTTCCTGTAGTTGTCTCATAGCTTAGTTGTAATAATATTTTGTTTAATTTAGTTTTATTTTTATATCAATTAAATTTTGTAATAGAGCTCGCCCGGCGCATGAGTCTTGTACGGCCTATGTGGGACTATTCTTTCGTATTTCTTACGTACATCTTAAGAAATGTTTAAAATAAAACAGATTATGATATGATTTGATTTGATTTTGACATTTAACAATTTCTCAACTGTCAAGTCCAACCTCCATTTACACAACCTTGTACAGGGTTCATATACATACGACAACCAGCGATATCCCTTGCATGATCTACATGTCCACAACCGTATATTACTGGACCAATTTCAGATAGAACAATTTTCACACTGGCAAGACCGGTAACGATGCCGTTTAAATCATCGAAGAAGTCTTATTACTGTCAAATCTCGAACCGACACCTGTCACATACTTCACCTGGCTTACACACTTGTTCCAATTGATCTGACCCGTTAATTAACTGAGAACCTGCACTCAGTAGCAACGTTTTGAAACTAAAATTTGAGAGGTTTTTGGAATAAATATGATTATAACTAGCAGTTACCCAACGCGCTGAACAACTATTATTTTACATGGTATTTTTTTCTTTACGATGAATAATGAAGGTGTATACCAAAAATAAAAATATAATATTTTACTTAATTTCTAGTGGATAAACAATGTTTTTTGTTTTTTCATTAGTTGTATATAAGTTTTTAGGCGTACCTACCACCATGTGAGCACGCAACATACAGCTGTCTGTTTGAAAAGCACGCATTTTCAAAATTTAAACCTCCGATAGTCAGGGATTGCCCTAGTGCTTTAGGTGATTGTGAAAGCAAGGGACAAAGGAGATTCCATTTGCTTAAATTCAGAGGGTAATTCGGATTAAATAATCATCATTGGTCAATAATGTACGCGACAAATGATCAACCAAAATTTAATAGTTCTTGAAATGTTTTGTGCTAATACATTATTGGCGTAATATATTGGTAATCTAATATAAAAATCAATTCATCCTCTTTTGCTCAGCCAAATGACAAAAGAACTTCGGGTCCCTCAAAAATTAAAAGTTTTTACCACGTTAAACAGTTCTGCGGTAAATCATTTGTTGTTCATCAAGATTTAGAGAATGGAAAATATTAAGAGACAAATACAACATCGCTTTGCATCGTTGTGTTTATCACCCAAATTGTTGATTGACGAAATGTTATACCATTATCTTATATATTAATCCATCATTACGAACTAATTATAATACATTGTTGAACACATTGTTGCACACTGTGTTGTACATTGTTGTACAAGTGTTACTGTATTTATAAAAGAGTGGGGGTGTTAGATACTTGCTCAGTGCATCTTTTAATTTAGGTTTATCTTTCTTATGTCACTTCACAATACAATGTGAATGAAATAAAGACCATAACTCTAATCAATTTGGAGTCTTATTCAACTCATAGCTCTTTACGATAACGTTAAAATTAAGGCACAAAAATGAGATTCAAATCTTCCTAAGCAGAGACAACGAGTTCAGAATCAATTTTTTCCTCTGTAGCTCAATATCCTTTGAAATAACTTTCCAACAAAGTTACACAATTAAGGAGTGACACTAGTATTGAATTATTCTCCCAAGTGGAGGTGTTTAGGGATAATCTAAGTAAAACTACGACGAAAAACTAATTTAAACTATGAAATAATCAAATGTATTTCTCATTAATGTTTTCATGACATGGAACAATATTGGACAACAAAACAGACAGCTGATAGTAAAAACAACATTCATATCATCTGTATGACTATTACAAATAAATAGAAAAGGCAGGCATTTTCAACAACTAGTGTATGCGGGATCATGATCATGAGGGACTTGCAAGTTCTGCTTGTAAATGTCATCAGAGCCGGCGGTAAATAATGACTCACTCTCGTCAGCTGTTCATACAAAGTGGGCCGAACTCGTAAAATGTCGCAAATAACGAGGGATTCTAATAAAGCAGTAATTCAAATAGGTTTGCCGCCATTTTGCTCCCGCGATTCTACGCCCACTGGCGGCAAACTTCTGTAACAGGTAACAGGTCCAGCGGCTGGGATTGTAAATAGACCAATTAGATTATTAATTGATCGGCGCGGGATGTAAATGTAAATCTACGTATCAGAAATGTAACTAAGGAATAACTCGGCATGTCTCGAGGCTTGATTGTTGTGAAAACAGATTTGACGGGTACTCAATTATGTAAGATAAAAGAGTGAACTTCAAGTACTTCAGATTTATAGTTATTTATAACTCGAAAAAAATTTAGAAAAATTTAGACTTTTAGAGAATAATTCAAGGATGGACCAATTTACAGCACACAGACGTTTCAATAAAACTTTCTATGTTACAAAAGCACATTAGTTCCAATATAAGTTCCAACTAGTATTCATAATTTGTGTTGTCTCCATTCATTAGAAGCAAACCAAACAGTAACGATTTCGACAAAAAATCATGTAAAATTAATTTTAATCAAAACGACTGTTGTTAAACACTATTTACATGATAAACGCCTAAATATCACCCTTAAACCATCCTCGCCGACAACGTAATTCATTTGCCCACAAAGCCTTACCATCATTATTTTCATATAATAATCTCGCAAACCGTTTCGCTATCGCAAAAAACTCAGGATCTAATCTGCAAGTCAAAGTGTGCGGGGGCATTAACAGAACTCCCGATAATCGGGAAGGTCATAAGTTTCCTACCTGTTTAAATATTTATAATGGCTTAATATACTCGCATTAACGGCAATTTGTTCCTTAAAGGCGACACTTCCGTCGGTAAATTAGATTCCAAAGACCGCTAATACTCGGGGTAACAATTAACGGCTGCGAAAGTACGAAATCGAAGGAAGCCGTGATGTTCTCCGTAAATCAAAATAACTCGATATTAATGCTCCATAATCGGCCGTTGCCGCCTGTACGCGTTATAATGGCTTCATCTAAGATGGGATCTGGGACGTCCATCCGCCGGGAGGACGGGGAATGGAGTTGGAGGCGGTGGAGGAAGAGGAGGCTGAGGAAAAAACTTTAAAGATAACGTTGCTGACCATAGAGACAACTGTGCTTTGGTGAAAATAACAAATCGACCATAGATGCAACGTATATAGTTTTATTGTTTCATATTGTAATCATCCAACATACTTTGATGGAAAACAATCTTAAAAGAATATCCGTTGGAAACGAGTAAAACAATCAAGTTATATTACAAAGATAGACTTTTTGGCAAACTCGTTGATTCTTAAAACCAATACAAATACTTAATACAGTATAGACAATTGGTTCTAATATGTTCACAGAGGTCTGAATAAGGAATTCTTATTTCATAAAACACAGATCTTAGAAATCTAATATAATTAAAATGTTTAACTATTCGTAATGGTGTGATATGTATATCCACCATCCAAGGACTTGTTGGAGTTTGTCATATGAAAAAGGAATCTTTTGAATATGCTATTAAATATTTGTTGTAATAACTCTATGATCTACTAGTACCATCTAAAGCTTGACATACCGCCTACCATACCTTGTACTTAATCCGATGTGCATCAATAATTTAAATTTGCATCATACAATCCACTACTGATGTTTCAATGCTAGTCTAGTTAGAGCCGGAGTAGAAAACAGAAAAAGGCAAGAGGACAGGTGCTTGGAGATTAACAATGCGGCAAACCAGTTATTTGCTATTGTCGGGTCTGGTACTACAGGAGGAGGCGGCGCGACCAAAGGCTGCGTAATTTGATATTGAAATAGTGGCTTGTGTAGTCCATCATCAGCCAACCTTACTAGACGGCGGGTGGGCTACTGGGTCTGGACCTCTGGGAACTAAATAGGTCCTTCTACTGTGGTTTGTAGACATCATCTGGGTACTAGATGGGTCTTACTAGGCTATAAAAACATCCAGAGAATCAGATGATCCTCTCTGAGTTGTCTGAACCTCTTCTGGGAACAAGATGGCTCTCTACTAGGATGTCTGAACCTCTTCTGGGAACTAGATGGCTCTCTACTAGGATGTCAGAACCTCTTCTGGGAACTAGATGGGTCCTCTACTAGGATGTCTGGACCTCTTCTGGGAACTAGATGGGTCCTCTACTAGGATGTCTGGACCTCTTCTGGGAACTAGATGGGTCCTCTACTAGGATGTCTGGACCTCTTCTGGGAACTAGATGGGTCCTCTACTAGGATGTCTGGACCTCTTCTGGGAACTAGATGGGTCCTCTACTAGGATGTCTGGACCTCTTCTGGGAACTAGATGGGTCCTCTACTAGGATGTCTGGACCTCTTCTGGGAACTAGATGGGTCCTCTACTAGGATGTCTGGACCTCTTCTGGTAACTAGATGGGTCCTCTACTAGGATGTCTGGACCTCTTCTGGGAACTAGATGGGTCCTCTACTAGGATGTCTGGACCACTTCTGGGAACTAGATGGGTCCTCTACTAGGATGTCTGGACCTCTTCTGGGAACTAGATGGGTCCTCTACTAGGATGTCTGGACCACTTCTGGGAACTAGATGGGTCCTCTACTAGGATGTCTGGACCTCTTCTGGGAACTAGATGGGTCCTCTACTAGGATGTCTGGACCTCTTCTGGGAACTAGATGGGTCCTCTACTAGGATGTCTGGACCACTTCTGGGAACTAGATGGGTCCTCTACTAGGATGTGTGGACCTCTTCTGGGAACTAGATGGGTCCTCTACTAGGATGTCTGGACCACTTCTGGGAACTAGATGGGTCTCTCTAATATACTTTATGAACCTCCTCTGGGAACTAGATGGGCCTCTCTGCTATGCTGTTTGAACCTATTCTGGGAACTAGATGGCTCTTATAATAATCTACGTGTTTGATGGCAAATGTTATCAATATGGGAATTATGTTATTAACATGCATAATACATTACATTGGTTTTGTTTGTAAAACTGTTTTAATTTGAAATAGTTTTAAATTTTACATTATACTTCTCTTGTTTGTTTAATACCTCGATTTATTTTCAGTAAACTTCAAGATGTAAATTTCATGATTGTTGTTTTTATTACATTGAATGTTTTCCTTTGAAACACGTGTTCTTAAAAAAAACAACAACAACAACAACAACAATGGATGAATTTTTGTAGAGAAGGGCTGATGTTTGCGAGGGAAATTTTTTTATTTAAAGCAAATCGAGAAAGAATTAAGATATAAGAAAATAATACCCCCGCCGCAGCAAACCTGCAGACTAAGCGAATTTCCATTTGACTGAACATATTTGGTCACACAACATTTGTTTATAAGATGATTTTTCACATTAAAACTGCAAGAAAAATCGTTGTCTTTATATGTGTAAACTAGCTGATCTGAATTGTACACAGTTTTAACTGACTACTGGATTCCCGTACGTAGGACGGGCTAACACCTCGTTCTTGATTTAAATAGAATTAGTTTAACAAGTACTTAGGTTTGCTGCATCAGGGAGGGTAAAACTGTTTTTTTTTTTTTTTTGTAAAATGTGAATAGTTAGTAAGAAATAAAAACATTTTCCAAATTTGATCAAAATATGTTCACAAACAAGCAAACTAGAACAGTTTACTTATTCTCCATAAGAATAACATGGGAATTTGAAATTTAAAATTTTTTGGAATTAGGCGCATAATAACGCTTCAATATACTAAATTATTTGTTTTTTTAAGCTCTACAAAATGTTTTGGAAAGAAATTGCTAAATTTTATGTTTTTTGGGTCAAAAATGGGAAAAACCTATTTTTACCCCATAAAACCCCCGTAAACCCCCGTTCCCATGGTCCGATCATGCTGGATCGCGAACTCGTTCAAATAAACGTAGGTTTACACGTTTGTACCAAATTTCATCAAAATCGGATCATTTTTGCTCGAGTTATCGTGCTGACGGACACATATATATATATATATATATATATATATATATATATATATATATATAAATATATAAATATATATATATATATATATATATATATATGAATTTGAACGGATGGTGTTTTTGGCCTCTAGGGACCTCAAAACGAAAAAAAAATCGGTCCCGCGTCCAGGTCTTACCATGAGTACTACGGTAATAGCTTATTCCCTATATGGGAAATTCGCTAAAATGAGAGAAAGACTTCCGAACACTTATTTTGTTTGTTGTTACCCAATATTATTGCGTTGCTATGGTAATAGTCAGCTTGATTTAATTAAGCAATTGCATACGCCTTTTAAAAGTTTAAAACACCTTAAGAGGTGTTTCATCGATAACTTTCGTTCATATGCTTTTTATATCTCTCTAAGCAAGTTTCTGACAGTGTATGTGAAGGCCAATTTAATGTATCATAATACAAACTAGGTTTTATGAAAATTACTTAAAGAGTTCTATCTACAAACAAACCATTGTGAAATGTAATAGTGAGCTTTATATTGTACGATTTATATCTAATATTACGAGGAAAATAAGGGAATCAATAAGAAGCACCTCCTAGCTTGCACATTTTATATCGCACATAAACTGAGCGTTGCTAGGCAACCATTGTTAAATACTTCGTAACGTTTTAATGGATTTCTCCGCGAACCCAATGTAAGAAAACTCGAGAAGAAATCCTCAATATATCGGATATATTACGGATATGAGAGAGGGATTTAGAATATAAATATCTTCTTATTGCTGGGATTTTGTTTTAAAATGTTGATACTTTAGGATACCTATTTTGAAATTAGGTTTGTATGAGAAAGACGAGAGTATACAACCATGTTCATCATATATATTTAAAAAACTTTTGCAAAGCTGAGTTAAAGCTATCCTGACCATACTACTGGACCAAATTACACGTGAGTTGTACAAAAAGAAAGGTCATCGGTCCTATATGTGCAGGTGTTATTTGTATTTTGAAAATATTTTTGTTAATTCGGTCAAAGATTTAAATTAAACTTTTCTTATGGAGATTTAACATGGGCTAATTCTATGTATTAATTGACAAGCAGGTTTCTTGAAAACCTTTTTTCTTACCTACTGTGCATCGCAGGGAAAATCTAGGCATACTGTTAGAACGATATTTACCTGTAGATGTGCAGAATCCCTTTACAGTATAAAATAAAATAGGAAAAAAATAAGCACAACAAATTAATAAAAAATAAAAAAAGATTTTACATGGGCCTTATGGGTTGCCATGCTGGTGACGAAATAACAACAAAATATAAACAGAAAATCAAAACAAATTAAAGAAATTCCTATCACATGTTCTATTTACAGCAACCTCACGTTTGCGCAATAAATACTTTTGGTCGAGTTTTCTACCACAGGGCTAGCTCAAGTATAAAACTAAAACAAAAGTGTAGTGTAGGATATTCCTTTCCAATATGCTTACAGTTACAATATAAAATACAATAATATTCATGGGTGAAAATGCTATAATTAGCTGCCTAGGTATTACAACTAAAATATAAAGAGGACAAAAATACAAATTGATTGATACAAATAAATTGTTTCGTTTAAATGATTTTCAGTTAACCTAATCAAAACCCAAGATACAAAGTTTTTCTACTTCAAACTTTATAAAACCTAATTATTGATTTCAATTGTAAGTAGGTTAAAGACAGCAAACTCGTTTAAACATATTGTGTGTTTACGTTATCGTGGTATGTGTATAAAGACAGCCAAGTTATATAAAAAGGACTAAGTTGTGTTATTATAAATAGATGAGACTAAATAGATGACTTTGTAAAGCTTGAGCTGGGATCCTAATGAAGGAATCATGGAGCCAATAACAATAATAGTGTGGCTTCTGTTTCTTTTTTGTTTTTGGCAAAGAATGGTATCCTCGCTCATTCTGTTCTGTTTCCTGGACTCATTGTCCAACAAAATTTACAAAAAAAATGTCATTGACGTAGGAAAAAAACAGCTTATCCTCCGAGCCACAAAAAAACGAAATTATTACAGAGTTACATCATATTGTTGATTGGCAGGATATGAACGTAGATCCTTAGGAAATAAGTACAGCACTCTGACTATTAACCCAACTTTAGACTTAGCATCCCATCAAAA
This sequence comes from Macrosteles quadrilineatus, assembly GCF_028750875.1. NCBI lineage: Eukaryota > Metazoa > Arthropoda > Insecta > Hemiptera > Cicadellidae > Macrosteles > Macrosteles quadrilineatus. Next base: position 103,218,411 of record NW_026542596.1, on the reverse strand, counting down.
TGTTGGGTGGATTTTACTCCGGATATCTAACCACTAAATAAGTCATAGATAATAAAATCTACGCTGTAAAATTATCATTTTGATTTCATAATATCACTGATCATAATAATTGCTACACTGTATTCTCACAGAACCACCTTACAAACTTCAACTATATAACTAGTTCCAACCCCGATGCAAGAACTTGGTAACGTTTAAGTGTGAAATTCGTGCAGTAGTCTGAAGTGAGAATGTGGGGCCTGCTGCTGACTTGAAAGGTGATTGACAACTATATCGCGGTAGTAGTACATCATACCGAGTTTATAAATAGTGCTGTCAGAGGAGTACAAGGTAATTGGTAGATAATGGCTACCGACCGCACTGGCCATTAGATCATGCGGGGTCGAAGAGGCTATCCTTCATGTGGACGCGTGGCCAGTATAAATGGCACTGTAAATGGCTATGTTAATGGCTATGTTAATGTCAATGCAATTGTCACTGTTCATGGTAATCGACTTTACGTAAATAGGGTGGTTTGCAAAGTTAATTTCTTATAAGGCAGTGTTATTGATAATATTAATTAGCAATGGGTCTTTTACAGCTATTGCAGTAAATATCATACTAAATGGAAAGGCCAACGTAAGGTTTAACTATGTATGAACTCCCTCATAGTAACATATGCAATAGTGCCACAAATGGAGTAAAGTGTTGTAAGTAAAATTTAAAAAGAATTAATTAGAGCGATTTTTAACGAAGATGTGTCACAAAACATTTAAATCAAAGTTACCAGCGATTGGTGTACATTTGTTGACTTGTGAACCCTGAAAATTGGGGGTTTCCATTTTTACTCTTGTTGTGTCAAAAGTTGTTAGTTTTTTGTTATAATTGCTTCACATTTCAATTATATATTTATGCAGACGACTTTACATGCTTATAAAGTTGTTATTCAACCTTAGTCAACCGCTCACACCGTGGGAGTCAGCTGTGATGGTGCCGGGAATTCATAAAAACGTTTGTCAATAAACATAGATTCAATGAAGGAAAATCACTTATAAGATGGGGATTTTTTAACGCAATCCTCAAACTTAATTGAACCACAGTGTTAGATTGATAACAATTACCGAAATCTGCTTCCCTGCGATCTGCCTTCAAATTACTAACGTTGACTTGGGTCAATTTGAATTTATAAAGCTATAAATCAGCCACTTACGCGCTGGAGATGGTCTGATATATTTCAGTGAATATTATTGGTGAGATCTTGTTGATATGAAGGTAATAGGCAGGCAGGCAGCGCGTTGTCCGAGTGTGTTATTACTTTGATGAATGGCCGATCCTGTTGCTGCGATCGTAGCAAATAATTTTAAAAGGTCTAAAAGGTCTAATTTAGGACAAACTGCTCATTTCGGTACGCAAAGTGTGTTATTTCGGAATGGTGTTTAGGAAGGTATGCCGGGATAATTTTGGAACGTCGTTCGATACGTAAACGTTTTCGTGTGGAAATTAAACATTGCGTTGATAATGTTGTTCATTTGTGTTAAACATGTCTAGCAAATGTTTAAACATTCCTAGATTTATAATATTACTATAAACAAATATTGCAATCTGAAAAACGATTGTTAGAAGTAATTTCGAGCCTGGTATTCGTATAGTCAATCTATTATATCGGACTTTTAGTACTGTAGTAACAGTGACGTAGCCAGGATTTCAAAATAGGGGGGGTCGACCGACCGTGGGTCTGGGGGGTATTCCATACCCCCAGGTAAAAGGGGGGTCCGAGAAAAAATTTAAAAATATAGGCCCTAAAACGGTATTTTTTAGCTCTCTTGGCATTGAAAGTAACCAACCCCAACGTCAATACAGTATGATTGTATAACTTTACATTTAATTTAACAAAAAAATATTATGTTTAAGACCAGAAGGGGGGGGGGTCCGGACCCCCAGGACCCCCCCCTGGCTGCGTCACTGGTGGTAACTTAAAACTTATCGAAATTAACATATAGTGACGTTTATCTCATCAGAAAAATCAAAGTATAAATTAGCTTATAATGTCTTACAGTTTACCTATCTGAAATCTTAACCATCAGCTGATCTTCAAACTAATCATGACCACAAGTTAATTACGTCAACTTCCAAACAGCTGATTAACTGACCAAGAAACAGCTGACTGCGTCACGAGGGCGACTACAGTATAACAAATGGTCCCTTTCGGGCTCCCGCTCAACAGGTATTCTAATGGTCGCCAATGGGGCTTCTAATGAGACTTCTAATGGCAGCGTCCCAATATTTTCGTTCCTCGATCAATATTAATTACAACACAGCTTCATTGAATAAGCGGCCACGACCAGTCGCCGTCTTGGCGTGAAGATCGGTCAAATTTGACAGGTGGGAAGACCGGTGTATGATAAATAGTTACTACTTTCTACATACAACAAGAGCTTCACTGCTTAAAATACCTGTTCATGTAAGTAAACTAAATGCACATATACAGTTTGTTAATTGTAAAATATTCTTAACAGAACATAGACAAATTATTAAAATCAGTTTTGTACTATGCCGACACATTATAGTGCGTATTTCAAGGTTACACTGAAGAATAGATGAGATTATGAGGATGTGATAATAGATATGTCACAGACTCACATCAGCTGGCTCTTAAGCATGGCCAGTTAAACACCTTACCATTTAATTGATACCCATTGACTCCAGTCATTTCCGCCTTAATAAGATGTGACGGCATTACCCAAATATAATTCAAACAATCAACTAGAAGTCTATATATAAGCCCAAAGTACCCATGAACCTTTGAGAAAACTATAAACCCCATAAACCATATACTTAAAATGTTCGTCATGACGAGAAACCTTGCGCAAATCTATCCATTATTCCATAAATTGCCCTTTAAGGTTGTAATTCCTTTCTAAAGGGAACTTTTCATATACCTAATGTAAAAAATAACTCAGCTGTACTTATTTGTTAGTTATTGTTTCAATTTATTACCTTATTTAAATCAGGTGTGATTATTTGTTTTTATTCCTGTATTCTGTTTTGTTATTTCAGCTTAATTTAAACAATCAATAGTTTTGTCAAACAGGGGGAGGCCCGTCGGTAACAGCTAGTATAACATAATATCAGCATCAATAGCAGCAGTAACATACAGAATAGATATCAAAACAGATAACTACAACAAATATAGTTACAGATGACATTATAACAGAATCAGTAGTTGCAGTGTAAAATTATAACAGCATTATACTGAATTAGTTGCAGTATCAGTATCGCAGCCCGGAAGCAGTCAGGTGTAGATACGGAAGCTGAGCTATTATCTGATTAATTATCTTAAAATATGTTAATGTTAGCTTATTTACACAGCAGTGCCGGGGGCCGGACGTAGCTGGCCACTGTTGGACCTGTCTACACTCTAGCAAAGAAGTATACAAAAAACTGTTCAAACTGTATTGGGATAAATCTTTGTGTCGCTTCATCTTACAGTATAACCTTGATAACAAGAGTCTCATGGGGATTGTAAAACAAGACTTGTTATCAAGGTTTGTAATAACATGTGATTAGGGGTAAAATAATAAGGGGATTAGAAAATTACACGTGTTATCTAGGGCTACTTGTTATCGAGGGTCTTCTTATCAAGGTTCCACTATATAGTATTCGGATATAGTGATCGGATGCTAAACTCTAATTACATACAACTGTAAACAACAATTTTTTTGTTTGGAGTCTCAATCTGTGCGTTACTATTCAAAATTCGTTTCAAATGGATTTCATGCCCATGCACGCTTGAAAGTTGGTAGATTTTTAAATAGATTTTTTACTAATGATTCCTGTGTGTAGTTTGTAGTATAGTTATTTCGAAACACAACTCAAAATTACAATGATTAATTGAATAATTTATTACTATCATAATTATGATTTATCATAATTATGAAAGAGCACATTCGAAGCGGTATAACAATCAAATTTACAAAAAGGGATACACTACGCTTTTCAACAATAACGTACAACAATTTGTAAATCAATTTTCATCTTGTTGAAATAATTGTTACTGTATCGGTGATTTTGGTGTTTTTACTAAATGTAATGGAGTTGAACGCACAATTTGTAGATTAGTCCCCAGTCCATCGCTACAGTCTGCGCGCTCAAACTGGAAAAACTACTTTTGAGTGACAATTTTCACTCGGTTACGTCATCAGTCGACACACGAAGGCGAGTGTCAAGGCATTAGACAATGACAGACAAAAATGTGAAATCATGAAATCACCTGTTGTAAAAGAATGTGATTCAGTCTTCAAAAAAAATAAAATAAAAAATGAAAATACAACACAAAGTGTAATATTAATTCATATTTACAGATCGAGATTGTACTCTGTAATTATTTTATTTTTTTATTTTACGAACATATTTGTATTAATTGAATACAGAATATAGTCACTGAACAATTACCTTGGTAAATGATACAAAAATGTGTGTACGGAGAATGATTGAGGTTGAAGTCAACCTTACTTAGTTTTATATTTTTTTCGATATATTATTCAACTTCCGATACACTGTCCGATACACTGTTCAATATATTGTAATATTGCAACATATTGTAACCTAACCAAGTACGGTACATTATTCAACTTCACTCTATTTTCATACGGACTAAACCTGTTTAACAGAAAACAATATGGCAAGTAACTTATTATTAACACTTACTTATTCCCTATAGTAGTAAAAAAAAAAAAAAAAAAATAGTAGTTAAAAGCTAATCTTTAATAGTTACTAATATTCAGAAGGATTCTCAGTGTTCATGCATTGTATCATACTAAGTAGTCTAAGCCTACCTTTACCCTTACCATGGTTCGTTTGTTGGTCCGTCGACATCTTCGCCTGCAAAGAAACAAAAGTAGATTGTTATAAACATTTGTAAATGATCTATCATTCAGTAACTCTTAGTAAATACATTGTTGTGGACGTAGTTGCAATAGGTAATGGCAAAAACTTCAAAATAATACTTTACAGGTTGGTGTTATGTTATAATACAATAAAATAGTCTTATAGTAGTTTACGCAACGATTGCGTAAAGATAGTGTTAACGAAACAGGTAGAAAATTTAAGGTACGAGCCTTGGCGAGTGCCTTAAAAACTTCTACGAGTGTCGGTAACACTGTTTACGCGAGTTGCGTACACTACTTTACTTACGACGGGTTTTAATTACTAAACATCACTACTCATAACTTCTAAGAAAGGTTATGTTTTGGTTTATAATTATAATTGCCACTGACAGTGATGCAACGAAACATTACAACAAACACTAATTGCACCACACAACAATTAAATTGGCTTAAACAGGTGATTAGTTGAAGTTCGAATCATTAAATTTTACTTCTCCCTCAATCCTTGAACCTCATTGGTCCGTCACCCGTGTTGTTTTGAGTAAAACCATTGTAAAACTATGCTGTTATGAAAGTAAACAATGCTGTTATGTATAACCTTTCAATTCTAAGAAGTGAACTGATACGGCTACTTTAAAAATGTCGTTGGTAAATTATTTTTAGTTTTAGATAGTCTTACACTTATAATGCGGTATGTCAATTTACAGTATTCTCCCAATTTCCGACATAGCTTGATGATAATTGGTGTAGGGTGACCAGTCGAAATCGACCACCATTGCAACATCTGTTCATACATTATTACTGTCTAATAAAGGTTTTCTGGTACGAGTGTAAATGTATCAAATAGTATTGAAAACGTACTGCAATATATCCGGATAGCTAATACTGTAGCAACAACCTTGGAACACAATTGATTTGACAGATTTGACTAAGTACAGACAGCTTATAAAACAAAAGTGAATAAATTGAAAAGTCGTATTGCCAATCACGTTGCTTATAATGTGTATTCATGACTTAATAAAGGAGTACAATACGTACAATTTTAAATACAGGAATGATCGTAAGGATATTATATTATTATGATTATTAAAAAAATAAATACAATACTCAGAATTAGAAACTAAATTATAGAAAATAGAAACTAAATAAATTCAACAAAAATACGCACTTTATAAGTTGAAAAATGTCACTGCTATTACATAATTTTTTATATACTTTAACATTTGATCACTTGTAAACTCTCCTAAACCTACTCCTACTATGTCCACATAATGTTCTAGACAGAATATATAAGGAGATGAGTAAAATCTCGGTCTAGGTCAGTAGAATGTGTAGGATGCTATGACAAACAGGGAGCAAACAAATATAAATCTTCCAAAACTATGTTACACTCTCTAAAGTTATGATTCTTTGGTGTGGTCCTGTCTTGAGTGTGATTTAAAATTAAAGGGAAAATTAAAATTAATCTGAGTTATCAAAATATTTGTGGTTATATTTGATTTTAACTTAACTACAACAATAGTTATTTAGTATGGATTTATGAGTAAAATTAAAGTACAACACATCCTACTGTTTAAAGGGGATGTTAAATGTTACACGTTTTGTCTTACTTGAATTATCAGTATTCAGCACAAAAGTTTAATTATTTCGTTTATCATAAAATTTAGTGATTAAATTTGTTTTTTACATACTACAACACCTCCTCCCCGAGTATTCAATCTGCATTTTATTTAAACACTATAAATGCATGCGTAAAACTCCATTAAAATACCATTAGCTTTAACACTTTTCATACTTCTAATACCATTTAGCGTTAATATTCTCTAGGGTTAAATTTTGGTGATGTTTGATTACTATTTAATTTAGAGAATGTTGCTTTGACTGAGTTTTTTAAAGTAGTTCATTCAGGGAATGTCAGTTGACATTCAATTTACTTCCATACTCTATGTTTTCAAATATTTAAGAAGTAAATACACTCGTCTCATTCAATGGATTTGTACTACTGAATGACTACTATATAACCTTCCAAATTTCCAAGCAGAACACACTGACATTATCCATATTATATAAATCCCAAATTACCCATGAACTTTTGAGGAAACTACAAGTCACACCCCCATAAACTATATACTTATAATGTTCATCATGACGAGAAACCTTGCGCTAAATTATCCATTATTTCATAAATAGCCCTTTAAGGTCGCCATTCCTTTCTAAAGGGAACTTTCCATATACCTAATGTTAAAAATACCTCAGCTGTACTTATTTGTTTGTTATTCTTTTAATTTATTACCTTATTAAAATCAGCTGTGTTATTATTTGTTTGTTTTACTGTATTCTGGTTTGTTTCTGCTTAACTTAACCAATCAATAGTTGTATTAATACTAATAAAGCCAAACGGGGTGAAGCCTGTGGGTAACAGCTAGTTTACGATAAAACACGATTTTAAGAAAAAATTATGTATTACATTTTCTCTATACCTGTAAATTTATACGTATTGAATTCGCGCACAAAATGCCAGGTAGCCAGTAAATGTCTCAATCAGGTCAAGGTGGCAAAAGTTGTTAAAAGCCAGCTCTATAAATCTCACAGAGCCATACTGCATTGATATATCTACCTGGATAACAAGTCCAATAGATCGAACTGATAAACGTTACTGCCTAATAAAGTGATCTATTAACCTTAAAAACCCTAATGGATGAATAGAGTAGTGTTTATCCATGTTTAATGTTACACTAAAATAGCCAAATTATGTCATAAACTATCAAGGTCTTGTTTAATACTTAAAGTGGATTGGTAAAACTGTTAATAGAATTATGAGACTGATTAAACTTGATATAGCAAAGTTTATTAATTACTATTGACTGGGACGGGTGGCGTCGTCCTGTAATCCAGCTACTAGGTCACAAATTGTGGATATTTATAGGCATGCACTGTGTATGCTATAATCTCTAGTTTGGATTAACTAGCACGAGTGAGTACTACGACTATCCGCAGTACTATCCTGATAATTAGACCAATTCGTATATACCAAGGAAAAATGTGGTTCGGATTCCACTATAAACTGTAGGTCCCTTAGTTGCCATTAGCTGTATGGGCTATTGATTAACAGCCTTGTCTAAGGATTATGTCGGCCTTAGACCAAGACTACAAGATCGCGCGACTCATCCTACACTCATCTCCGGTCATACTTAGCTTAAAACACTTACTTTGTATGGTCGTCATTTCACCAAAAAGTATTAGAAGTACCGTTATTAAACAAAATATTTAAATTTTGAATTTTTCTCGAGTACATAGTAAAATATATTTATATAGCTTTTGGGAGGGTTGTTTTCAAAACAGTTGATGAAATACCACTCTTTTTCATTTTTAGAGATAAGTAGACCTTCATCAGGTTAATTCGAGCTACAAACCACAAATTCAAGGTATAAACATAGCTAATAAACATAACTTGTAATTAGCGGAATTTGAACTCTCGCATGAAGTTCAGGAATCCATAATTCTAACCAATAGCGGTGCTAGGATCAGCGTTCACATTGATCGTACAAACTATTTAGTAAGTTCTGTATATTATAGTTCTACAGTTCTAACCCTCCTCGAAAATTATAAAATATTTAAGATTTTAGATTTTTATGTTTCGATGTAACTTACTTTTATAACATTTCTAATGATGTCATCATTTTTCAACTTACAGGTTTTAAAATAATTTTTAATTGTTTTAATAAACAAATCTATATATTTTTACTTGCTAAGACCTTTAATATATGTCATTTGTTAAAGGCTACAAGAATTGGTACTTATGGGAAACTACGATCGTGAACTGAGGAAATAGGTAACTGTAATTTGATACAACTATTATTTGTTAAACCCATAGTTTAGGTAATTAACCCTCGTACACAACAAACTATCTATTGATTTAACGTGCTTGTGTGTTTCTTTCCACCTTTCCACTGAGCACACATAGGAATCATGTTTGGTCGAGGTCTACACACAAGAAGGGTCAAGCTAGTGTGGTTTTTAGAACGTGTGCAAGATTAAGTTATTACCAACACGCAGAATTCCAATCGACTACGCCGGTCGACTTGTCAAGTAGCTGACTAGTTCTGTTACCCGTTATTAGTCAGTAATTCTACCAGAAATTACGACTCTGAAGTCAGCAGGTTAATGGTTATGGTGCAACAAGAGTAAATGTCTTTAGCTACTGAGGTTTGTAAAAGCATGTCTTTGGTTGAATGTTAATTTTTTTGAATGCATGGTGTTATTTTTATTTTTTAGAAAATTTTATCTTACCAGCCACAGATCCTGTTTCCGACACTAAAGTGGTTACTTTCAATACAACCCTAATTGACTTTACATAAGGTTTAAATTTCACCAAAGTCATCTTTTATATATATACATTTTTAGTTTAAAATATTTTGTGTACATTTTGTAGTATTTGTATATCAACTTATTTATCAATAAAAGTAAGTATGTTTGGTTTTGTGTCAGCATTATCGACATTAGTTGTAGGTTGAAAGGAAAAGTGGTTTGAGCTACAGCTGAGTCAATCAAATACCCAAATAACCAGTACACCTATTGCTCGATATACATATTAATCCTTGTCCATGCACTAATTCAGTAAGGCTATTTCAGTAAAATATTAATCCTAGGTAATGTTTAAAATACATTTTAAATGTTTACTATGTTCGGCCGCTTAGAAAACGACCTGCGCGCTAATGCTATACCAATGCTGGAGGAGGTCGTTTTCTAAGCGGCCGACCTTCCAACGTTTTAATTTAGATGGTTAACTAAAGTGTTTTAATTTACCATCAAATCAATGTCACAAATTGAATCAGCTGTTTTCATTGTTGTATTATTTTCACTCCATACTTACTTGCCTCAGTAGTAATTGGCAATGTAAAAACCATATTCTGAGGTAAAAGTAAAAGAGAGATGTATCTGCCAATCTATTTTATGATTTGTACCAGTTGAGAAAAAATGGCAAGACAAAATAAATAGTGGCTCACAAGTCGTGTGGCATTGGTTATCCCTTGTGTAATTTAGTTACTGACTTAATTAGCTGACAAACTAGTTGATTATTGGTTTAAATCATAACCTTGAAGATGGTCTATTTAGAACTACTGCCTTTACTAACGATCAATGAGATTATTCTATGATTAGTAGGAAAACATTAAATCCACTCAGCTTCCAAAAAACCTTCCGCAGAATACTTATTCCATAAAAAACACTTATTTGTCACAAATGCTACAACCTCTTCAATACTTCCTACATTACCTTTACAACCATCCCACCTCATTTCCTGTCTTATACAAAGTGTTGTAAAATAAATCATAGCGATAAATCGACCATTATGATGTATAATGATGCAATCTGTGCACCAGTTATCAGGTGGTAGGAACCAGTTCGGACCCAAGGACGTTGCAAGGTCATCAAACAGACCACAGACAGACCGCAGTCGTAGTTGAACCGCCTTGTCTGGGTTATGGTCTCTGATTTTCGGGTTGTCATGTAACTGGGCTGAAATATCGTAGTGGTTGAATAGTTTGGTGTGCTTTGTTGTAACTAATTTTGCCTGTTTACTTACTCGAACGGTTGCTTGTAATTCATTTGAAGAAGAAAAAGAAGAAGAAGAAAAGAAGAAAAAATTGTTTTATTGAAATAAAATAACAATACAGTGTTTTCACATACACACAAAGAACAATGCAAAGACCGTATGTTTTGTGGTTGGCATAATGATTTTTATATATCTAAAACAATGTAAAAGGGTCCATGAATCACACCGTACAATTCTTCATAAAATAAACTGATTCCTACTACCAAATAGTTACAAATAGCACTACATACTAAAACAGAACAGAGAATAGATTAACCAAAAATAAAAACGACGGGACATCAAAATAATGGGACATTCCGCTATGGTACACCATTTCATCCCGGTTGAGATTTGTAATTCATTTGACAGTCTACGATTGTTTAGTTATTGAATTAACATTTAGTGAAATTGAGACAGAAAATAAACTATTCAGAAAAATATTCTTTAAAAATTGGTTGTACAGTTGTGTAATTTACAATTAGGTACATGACCGTTGTAAATGAATACCGTACTCCAATACCAAAATATATGGTTTATACTTATTGTATAAACATAAATACAACATTTTTTGTTATCTAGACCAATGGCATTTTTTACGTTTTTGAAAGGGAACGGTCCAAAACCTGGTCCTATTACCATTAAACGTTTAAACGTCAACCTATTTGTTAGATCATCATTAATTCATTGATCAATGACAAATGGCTTTTGGGTCCAGACCTAAAACGACCCAGAAACTATCCTGCTGATTTAAAGGCGAGCACCTTGGCCACTCACACCCAGAAAATTCCAACCATCACCACTAGAATCGCAATTAGGCATCTCCACTAGAATTAAATCGATCGCGAAATAAAAAGCGAGGATTAATCGAAAGTATTACTAAATTTGCAAAAAAACTTTAACTAGGAAACTATGATCTAAATGTATAGGCAAGAGAAAGAGAGTGGCAATACTTATTATTCAAAAGGGATCGCTGATCGCTACAATGCAGTGGCATTTCTGTATGAGGGTAGAACATGAGGCAACTACGAGCAGATATGCAGTGTCTTGTAGTACAAGTCATTGTCAATGCTAGCTTGTAGACAAGTCTGTAGCATGTGATAGTGGTGCTGCATAGATTGTCGGTTATTGTAGATTATCTGTTATCATCTGTCCACATTTATAGGTTCTGAATATCAGCTGTAACAGTATACTGTATAACTTGATACGTTTTTGCAATGTCGCATTTTGCCTTTGATTTACGAATGATTCTTAGAGGGGAGGAGTAGGTATCTATGCAATCAGCACATTACTGTTTATTGCTGTACACAAATTGTATATTTTCACTTATTTTTCTAAAACTCCATTATTAGGAGAACAACTTTATTTGACATTTACAGAACATTTTTGACCAATAATAACTAACTACATTTCACTCTAACTATATCGTATGTCATCCCTAAGTAAGTTTTAATTTCCAAATTATTCCTACTTTGTTATTCTTGTTTTTAGTTTTTACGGATCAAAAATTCATATTTTGTACGACAATTTTATTTTTAGTTTGTTAGTAAAAGGTTGAAGAAGTAAAAGTGTTAAATATTTACAAAATGTTTTATCAATGACCGTTTTATATTTATAGACTAAAAACCAACCAGTAAGGATTTCGGTAATTGCAGTAACTAAAATCCGATACTATCAATAGTAGGGTGATTTTAAAAGCTCACTGGGACAACATACACAGATTCGAATCCAAATTGAACACATCACTTAAAAGTAGTCCTAGCTAATCTCCTGAAAGTTACGAAAAGCAGGCAAAATAAACCAGAGTTATCAGAACGAGGAGCGACTAGCGAGATATGGCTAATGATATGCAAAGCACGTGAAAGTCTGCCATGGAATAATTATACAATTATACAATTTGAATAAACAATCTCGTCCAATTTTGAGTTTGATGATAATCAGCTGTCCAAGGTCAAGCTGGGTCCGGTTGTGGACATCGGTTTATTAATTTTATAAACTCAAAAACCGCTGAACAAGATAATTTGCGGATGTAAAATTGGTAAAAGTATGGGTTTATAATACCCTACTATGTAAGTTAGTGGGTAATAATGCCAGTATAACGTGTAATGGTACCATTACTTTTCGTTGGGTTTAAGGAATTTAATTAAATTTTTTATTATTAGGTTTTGTCCAATGCTAAACATCGTTTGAATAGAATAACTTAATTTCTAACTGGACTTTTTCCAAATTCGAGGACACGACTAAATTTACCTTGATTCAGTTGTTAAACGTTTTTATTATTTACATCAACGATCACATTTACGTTAACCTCGATTTCCAGATATTTATTTTAAACACCCGCATAGTTATCATAGATTGAAAACCAGTTATTTAGAATACACACTTTTTTATTTAGACTGCTAGTAAATACTGGTATACATTGGATGTCATAAAATAGTATTACCATCCTTGACCTTCAAGAACATATGTTTTAGTGAAAACACAGGCCTGACAATAAGTTGAAATCCTTTAAAAATATTTAAACTTAGAAAACCACCCAATGTTTTAACTTTGGATTGGTTGTTTGTTACGTTCTTTATCAGTATGTGCTATTGGCTACTTGTTCATAGAAACAATAGTATTGTATTATTGTTGAACGCAGGATGTCCTAGTCCTTACCTCGTATCCTTGTTTGGCCATGGACTGTCTTCCCCAGGAGTAATCCATGTCCTTGGCGTGGGGTCCACATTGCTGCAAAACCACAAAAGGTGTTAATTAATCGTTTCTGCAAGACAAATTTAAGACAATTATTTGGATAGCTATATTTAATTTATTTTATTGTTGAATTTTTACAATTTTTACTCATCATTGTATAAGTAGTGTCATACAATGTGGATTGTTTACACTTTACTTCCGCCCGGACAGAATCACTTTGTCGTTGTATAAATTTACGAGACGGATTCTATGCCCGACATATTCGGATAAATTTGAGGGGACTCCGTAACTTTCCCTTCCCATTTACTATATACATGTAAATAATAAATAAATAAAAAGGCCTTTATTTACAAGCGAGTTTCATTTCATGTATTGTCAACGCTCATATTTTTCTTAACAAACGATTTATATTCTTCCATGTAAATCTGCCATAAAAGCTAACAAAACCATAAGAAAATGTATTTGAAAAAATTGCACAAAGCATTCCCCAAGTAGAGCACTCTTAGCATATTTATCGTGACTCCGCTAATCCTGTCTTTATTTAAAACGACAACGAGTGGCATAAATACTGTACATTGATTCGTATATTTTTAAAATATAATTACTGTATGATTTATATGCTATATTTTTTGGACAAAGGGGTGCAATACAATTTACTTTTTTAACACGAAAAATAATACAGTTGAAACTGATGGATAACATACGGAAATTCACTGCATTATTTTATTACTAAATTCCACCCGCATTTCGAATAAATATAGTGCATTAAATTGCATCGTGTAGTAATATCTGACAGGATAATCATTTTTACTAAGCGTTATAATGGCAACTTCCACCGCCATGCAGTTTCACCTGCCTCGCCGCCATTTTGATGTAATATCTGTATTATTTACAACAGCAGCTGGACTTAAACACGAGACTTGCAAAATAATACCGCATTTCATAAAACGCTGCTAATTTGAACCAAGCTACGTTAATGTCATGTTTAGTTTTGGAATTTTTCTACACCTTCACATTTGACAATAAAATGTTTTAACAGAATTGTACAAATTAAAATTGTTTCATACGTATTGCGTAAAATCGGAGTGCAGCTGATCGAAGGATAAAAGTGCGGCACTCCGGTCGCGAACACCCTGGTTCAAACCCCAATAATCACCAATAGCGTTTACATCTGCGATAGTGTTGTTACCCTGGCGTTAGAAACCGACTGTTGTTGAATTTCCTTTTGGGTAAACAAATGAGTATCTTAAGAGGAGCGAGCTCTATCTTTCGGAGATTTCCCACCTCGAAGCCGCACGATATTTTAAAACAAAAGTATTTCCATCATATATTCAGGCCTCACATCTTTCTCAAAATTACAATAGAATTTTCCATAAGACAATTTATTTAGTCATCAAGCCTAATTGTTTCAGAAAAATATAATTTGAATATTGTAATTCAACTGAGTACTAAACCTACTCACACGACCGCCACCAATTATCAACCCGCAAGTCTATGACACGCCGTCATAAACAGTTTACAACTTGCCTGACGTTTACCGCCATTTACGTAACTTTGACCATAAACCCGCCAAAACAGGTGATCGACAAAGATGGCGGACAATTAAATGCGCTTGCACACCGGCGTCGCTCAATCATAATTATAGAGGGACGCGCATGCGTCGAACTGATTTATGCAAAATGCAGATAATATCGTTAATCATAAGGAATTGCGGTTCCTGCCTCAATTTGCTCGTAAATAAATTAATATGATAGCCGAGGTTAAGTAAACTTGCCGTTGGTGGCTGTGGTTTGGTAGATTAGGATAATTGAGCCTTTGAAATAAAGATATCACAAGAATTGAGGCGTGGTTTGAATTTGCTTGGACAATTATCGTGTAAGAAAAAAGTTATTTTAGACTACGGTAAAAACTAAAAAATAATATCGCGTTTCGATCTTAAATTGGGAGTTAAGGAATAGGATTTAAGATATTCCTACATTTCACAATTTAATGTCAAGCCGAAGCAAAATTAGTAGTTATGCATTGCATTCATTTTACGTTGGGGCTGAAATACTATCGAATACATTGGAAAATATTTGGACACCTCTTAGGTACGTTTATTTTCTCATTGTTTAAAGTTTAATTTAGTTGACAGGTCTAAAATACTTTAAGGAAATAATTTTCAATGTTCCTAATTATAGTACCGGTAATCTTCTTTTATCCCTATTTATAAAGCCCAAAGTACCCATACACTTTTGAGAATACTACAAGTCACACTCCCATAAACCATATTATACTTAAAATGTTCGTCATGACCTTGCGCAAAACTATCCATTATTTCATAAATTGACCCTTTCAGGTCGCGATTCCCTTATAAAGGGAACTTTCCATATACCTCATGTTAAAAAGCCCAGATGTACCTATTTGTTTGTATTACAGTATTCTGTTTCGTTTATTTCAGCTTAACTTAACCAATCAATAGTTATATTAATACTTATGAAGTCAAACGGGAAGATGCCCATGAGTAACAGTACAGAAACCATACTACTATAACCGTAACAGCTAGCTATAGTTAAATACGAATCTGAAACTGTACAACAGCTCACTGTGCATAAAAATGAAAAATTATTTTGAACTTTAATAATTCAATAACGCGCCTATAACTAGTGTTTACAGTAATACAAACGCAAAACGTATGCTTAATGTTAAACAAAGGTTTTTCAACTATAAACAATATCCAAACAAAATCCCAACATAAAAGGCATAAACTGATGATTTACATATAAATACGTTTATAAAGTCAACAGTTCTCTATCACTTCTCACGCGCCCCAACATTGAAAACGCACAAATCAATTGCAACCCCAATCCTATAAATCAATAAAACACATGCATTGTTTAGAGCAATGTGTGTTTATATAGAAGTGCATAAAGGGCCCCTCCCCTGTGCTGGGTGGTTTCTTTTACTGTTTTCTGATTACCCCCGAACCTGTACTATCCGACCCCTCAGCCTTTGTACGAATGGGCATAGAGATGTACGATAGTGGTTCTATGAGGATTTAACTTTGGAGACTTATTTCGTGTTCGAAATAATCTTGAAAATGTTTTGGTTTTTTTGTAATTTCATTGTTGAAAATGCGTAAAATATTTTGTTTCATGGTAAATTACGATTGCGAAATTTTCAATTCTAATTAGTAAAACCATTGATGGAATTAAACTTCTGGTCCTATGATAAAATGTTTTTTTTCCAATTTGTTTGTGTTTTTCATGTCGTTGACGTTGAACGCTAGTGTCGATAAAATGGGTTTTAATTTTATTTTGAAACAAATTTATGAGCTTTTGCTTAGCTTTTTGGTAGAATGTATACACAATAGCTATTGTTTATGATTATATAGTTATATTTTCTTAACATACTTTTAAAATGTGGTAAATAACAAGAAACAAACAGTAGACAAAATTGCTCTCTCTACCTGAAGCGAACAAAACTAAGATTAAAATTATCTTTCTTTTTATAAGCATGATAAATATACAAGAGAGGATAATTAATCAAAGGTAAACCACCAATTTATAAGTTTTGGAATCTATGATACACAAGTTAGCCTATATTTTAGGTCAGTTTAGGCTATATGACAACTTTGTGAGTTTTACATCAGTAGAATTTAAATTTGGAAACCTTAGGTCGTACGTTTAAAGTGATCGTGATAAGGTTTTTTTTATTTGATTCAAATGCTATTGTTTAAAAGGTAATTTTATCTATTTTAAATTACTATTGTGGTAATCTTCCAATACTTATAGTACCGTAAGTTCATCGTTTTAAAATCTGGTATTCACAAAGTTATCTTTTCATTTTTCTGTGTGAATAAAAAGTTTATGAATAAGAGAAAATATGAATTAATAATCGTGCACTGTGGTTCCTCAATTGCAAAAAACACTAAAACTGGTAAATTACCAGTGGTAGTAGTAGCAGCCCTAAACCACCTTTACTTGATTAAAATTTGGAACTCGAAATGGGATGTCTTAACCATGGTAATTTATATAGAACCAAAGGTTAAAAAAATATAATCGCTGCAGTATTAGTGTCACATAGTAAATAACTTTAGATGTTTAAGACTCTATTATTAATGAAATTCAAAACTGTTGATAAACGTGGTCATTAATTAATATTCTAGCCCGATTGGTGGACAAGATGACGAGAATTCCATCTGATATACTTCGCTTGAGAGCTTTAACACATCGTGTTGATGTCCAAGGATTCGGAATTTAAAGATTTTGAAATTAGCATGTGAATTGGGAGAAAATCAGGTGGGCCGATTTGAATATCTTCAATTTAAGTAAACAAACAGTTACTAATCGTAGCTCTCTTAGCCTAATTCGTTTTCATAGTTTTGCTCTATATCTATCCATAATAGCTTTCGATAGCAAAGCTTAACTTGTAAATTCATAGATGTTTAAAGCTTACTCCCTTAGATATATTTTTTGCTACCGATTGGCCCAATTTTTTATTGAGATAAGGTAAATTAGGTTTTGCACATTAAAAAAATAACATAACTAAAAGTTCTATACAGTGTGGTAGAAAAGTCCCGGAACGGTTTAATATATTTTTTACCAATATAGATCAAGTAATGAGGCTTGGTATATCAATAATAGCTATAAATGTCTACCCTTTTATCCCTTAAGGGGGACGGCCCACGAGGAGTCAGACAAAATTCTTAAATGGCAGCATAGGTCGAGTTTGGTATCTAGTTAAAAAGGTCTTAGTTAGTAGAACCATAGATTAGACATACTCCCTTGGGGAGTATGTCTAATCTATGGTAGAACACATTGCCGCAAACCCGAACTCAAAACGGACAATTTAGTAAAAAATGGTTGCCTTTAAAAGACTTTTCTCCCACACTGTATAACATCAGCTTTTATTTTACAAGAGTTTTTTGCCCTACAGTTTCAATCATGAGATACGAGTATATTACCTGTCTATTATGTAGCACAAATTCGCACGTCCGAAGGGATTTTACAAGCATTTTACTAGCAAAGTAAAATATTAGGGTTTATAAACTACAATGTTTACTTTTGCTTTGTTTACATTTTTGAATTGCTTTATGAACTGCCACACAGCTGATGAAATAATTAGTTGATTATTTTTTGTTCAAGTAAGAAGTAATTCATGGTACTTCCAAAGTTAGTGGAAAGTATGTTCAGTTTTATGGTGATTGGTAATAATAACTATTTTTAAGCCTGCCCTAACCACATTTACTTGAGCTTTTAGCCCATTTTGGAAGTACGAGGAATTAGTATAAACAAATTGAAAGAAACCCCCATAAATATCATGATGTAGTAATCTTGAATCAGGAGGATAAACATGACTTACTAATGTAAATGATATTCAGTTTATCCAGCCGGTCGTCTAATCCTCACCATTGCCCATTGGACGACCCGCAGCGTGGAGCCGACAATTCATTCCGACTGTGTTTATAAAATGAAATTACCACTCGCGTTGTCAGCGAAACGACTCAATATTTCGCCCATGACAACTTCTTGGACTACCGGACCGCAGTATCAATTTGTTCTGTCGGCGCGGCCCAGCAGCAAATATACTAGCTGGGACCACCTTGAGTGCCGCGTGTGGATTATTTCTACAGGAGAGAGAGGCACCATGTTTAATGGACATTTAGTACAATTCAGTGTCTAAAGTATTTCGTAAGGATGTATTTAAGCATTCCGCATGTAAGTTAAAGTGTTAGACAATGTGTTAAATGTTGAGAGAACCTAAAAAAAATCTGTACAGATTATTTGATTTGCTGGTGATCGAACTAGTGAATCTAGTTCTTTTTTAAAAACTAAGACGCTCTACCTTAGTTTAGCAGGACACCGAAAAACAGGGGGCGAGAGCCCAAGGTGGTATGTAAGGCCGATTTAGCCCTCTTTAAATCTTTAGTGGGACTCTTTAGAGGGATGACAGTAGGGGTGGTTTAAAGTAGGGATGTGGTGAAGTAGACTTGTTATTTGTAAAATATAAACATATTTGCCAAGACCTAAACATTCTTCATCTATTTGCTAATTTATTGGATAAATAGAGATCAAAATTATAGAAAACGAGGCATTTTTAACCAACCAGTTTTTAATCATTGTTCTCATTATGGTCAAAATCCATAGCTAAAATATTTCGTGTATCTGAAAAAATAAGACATGAACAAGCAACAATACAATAACATCCGCAATAACAGATTGGTTAAAAATTGTACATTAGAAAAGTTGTTTGTCATCAAACTACAATTTACCATTCCATTAGCGTTTAACAAGTCAACACTTCCTAATGGCTCCACATTTTATCGGCAGAATTACTTTTCTCACCTAGGATTTTACCGCGGAATCCGTCAAAAATGTTTGAAATCCTCACTAAACCCTCACACTTCACAGAGATAAGATTAATTCCCGAATCTATGATAGTTAATTTTCCAATTAGGCAGATTATTGTGGATAAAACTGATTTTCCCATAGGAACTATTTACAGCAATTAAAAGCACTTAGAGATAATTGATGTTCGACAGAATGCAGTGGCTACGTGTGGCTAGTTTATAGGTCATCAAACCAGTCCTGGCCGCACACAGGGATTAAGACCCCATTACCATGATGTTACCTACACTGAACGCCACTTAACAGCCTTCAGTAGTCCGTTGGCAGGCCTTACAAGACAGCCAGAGGGTGGACGACATAACCATTGACTACAATAGATGAATTGTCCTCTATGTGCTCGCAAATTTATTCCCATATAACTTGTTTAAGTGTATGGCATTTGTAGGACATCCCTACAAGTAATCTTTAACAGCGAGTTTAATGGGCCATGATCGAAAAATAACATTTTATTGTAATTTGCACTTATTACATTAGTCTTCTCATACAGTCAGTTTGTAAATAATGTGATCTTAATTCCATGTTAAAATACTCTCCAAGGCTATGCCACTTTTTTATGTGTCAAAAATCTAAATTAGAGTTGATACAAAAGTTTTGAGCTTTAATAAAGTCCACCCAAACTAATAAATGGAGTATTTTACCAACCAACCACTTTATTTTGATTCATAAATTGCTCTATTACTAAATGAAACTGTTGAAACCCATTCATAACCTCTGCCACCAAAACTATTACGGAAATTCGTGTAAATAATTCACATTGACCTATTGCAGTTGACTGAATCAACAGTATTGTCCAATTCACCCTCCACTATCAATCAGGTGTCTATTTGCTCACCCTCCCCCTCCCCCCCTCACTACTCTAGCCTAACCTATCCTAAACATCACATTCATAGCTAGTGTGTTTGATTTAATGTTTTAACTCTGTAGTTGGTCCGTTTTTTCCGTCCCTATCCAACCTAATGAGCATGCGTCCCCCCACCCGCTATTTTTTCAGCCCTTATTGATTTTTTTATTACGCTCTCCCCACGTACAGTTTACCCCTCTCCCAACATTCGCCGAAGCTGCATCTTTAATGTTTTGGATTAAGCGTGTGTGGCCGTTGACCAAAATTAAAGTTTTGGTACCAACTGGTTGGGTCCTGGGATGTGGAATTCGCTGTTGTGTGAATTTGACTCAAAACTAGAAGAAAATACATTTTAAAGTTTTCAAAAATAAATTACAACTCAATTTAGAAAAAAAAATTAATAGCCGTTGTATTTTAAATGTTATTTCACGGTAAAGTTTTTTTAAATAATAATAACTAGTGGTCGTCCAGTGGTTGAAAACTCGACCAGAAACAAGTAATGTACACGTATTGACTATTGGATACTGTAGTTGTGTGAGCCACTTACCAAATGTGTGTCTTAAATTAAATTTTGTACCTTATTTTTTGTTGCTGACAAAGTTGATGGGTCATAACAGTTGATTTAGCTCATAATAGGTTATTCCATAAGTTTGACTTGGTAAACACATCGAGTATTCGACAGAAATAAGTCATTTAGATCAGCGTAATCTGTTGGTGGCTCACATAAACTACGACAACTTTAAAGAAAAAAACTGGTGACAACTTTAACATGGGGACAGAATGTATACATGCTTCTCTATTTTCACCCCACGCTGTAAATAAAACATGTGATTGTAATGTCTTCAATTTGTTTTGATTTTCTGTTTGTATTTCGTTGTTATTTCATCACCAGCATGGCAACCCATAAAGCCCATGTTAATTTTTTTTATTTAAAATCCTTTTTTTGTGCTTATATTTGAGCCTATTTTAATTTTTAAAGGGATTCTACACTTCTATAGGAAAATATCTTTCCAACGGTATGCGTAGATATTCCCTGCGATGCACACGAGCTGAGAAAAAAAGGTTTTAAAGAAACATGCTTGCCTATTAATATATAGACTAGTGTACCTGTTGCTCGAATTCGAGCAATTGCGAAGCATGCGACTCAAAGATTACGGAAATACTCACGATCTACACAACAGTTAGATAAAATCAAAATCTTTTGTAAATACCTTATTTTTTTCAAAAAGCTGATCTTGTTTTTTAGTGTTTTTAGTGTAAAAAAACAATATTTCTATTTATTTTACTTGGTTGTGTTCTATGACTTTTTCTATGTTTCCATTGTTTGCAAATCGGTTATTTCAATGATTGCTCAAGAAATTTTGCATATTGTTAATTCAGTTTTGTTTTTAGCCTATATCTAATTAGTTAGGATTTATCGCCATTTTCCATTGTAATAATTACACCAACCCAAGTTTCGTCTACAGATGTAATATGCCAAAGAATATCACCTACGCACAATATCCAAGAAGTGGTAAAATAAGGCAGAAACCAAGACATACAATAGATACCTATAAGTTAACTCCATAAGAAATAATTTTAAAAGTTACTGTGATATTAGGATTTTCCACTCATTTGGTAATTGAACATTATATTGCAAAACATGACACGATGCAGAAGAAAATCAATTTTAAAATCAGAAAAATTCATTGCAAATACTGTTACTTCATTTTGACAAATTCAATAAATCACAATTTAAATATTAACAGCTGTTGCATTAAAAAGTAGTGTAGAATTATGCATATGGTCGTAATGTAAACAAATCTGAAGAGGCAACTTTAAAGGCTTCTGGGGCAGAGCCCCAAGGGAGTTTACCTCTTTCCTCTTTTGATGGATCATCTACAGACCAAGACCTTTCTTTAGAGACCCCTACCAAGTTTCTACGCCCACCCGTTCTCTAAAATTAGCTGTGACAAAAACCCCGTTTTCCTCCATAAGAATAACATGGGATGGGAATTTAAAGGCCACGGAGGCAGAGCCCCAAGGGAATTAACCATGTTTCTCTTTTGATGGCTCATCTACAGACCAAGACCTTTCTTTAGACACCTCTACCGAGTTTCTACGCCCAGCCGTTCTCTCAAAATAGCTGTGACAAAGAAAAACAGTTTCAAATTAATATATAGATGATTATTTATTTATTATTTCCTTTAATATCTACTAACAGAGTTAAAGTGAAAGTCAATCTAGCATTTGTCAATAACAACGAATCAGTTAAATAATTATTCATAACATTGTGAACAAGCTTTAACATTCCTCCCTTAAAAATTAGGAAATTTTATTGTTAAAATTGCATCAAGGACTATGATGGTCAAATCGAACGCATACATTTATTAGCATAGTCTTATTTATGTCAGTTAAAATTTTATATACCTAACTTAACCTAACTTTAAGTTTCGATAAAAGTAAAAAATTGCGAACAAGTTACAAACTAAACAAAATCAACTTAATGGAACTGTTGCATAAGGGTGGTGTTTTTACAACTCACAACCTACGGTGTCCATATAAACACACCGTATTATAAAATACATAGTGTCAGTCAATCACGAGGCAAACCACCAAATCATTGGTGATACATAATTGATTTCAGCTAGACGTGACAACTAACGAACACTCAAACTTCCGAAATGTTGATGAAATTGAGTCAAGGTCTTTGTTTGAATGTTCCCGAACGGACTTTTTTGGTTGATCATTAAGCTAAAAATCAGGACTGACGAAAGAAGAGTGGTTCGTTAATTAACTGTAATAAAATTGTACAAATTACTTAGAATTGATGTTGGTTACAATTTCTATTGAGTTATTGTATTTCTTGGTTTCGCAATACTTATATTGTTCCTTCGTATTCATAGAAATGATCAAAAGATTCCCAAATTGTAATGCTTATAAGGAAATTGTTATTTAATTTTTTTATAATTTGATCTGTGATGCATTAATTACATAGATTGTTTTATCACCATACATGGACAGACTCCCTTCTTCTAGAGAGATGAATTATTAATTCAATGAAATGTGTACCATCACATATGTTTATAGAAATATTGTAAATGATTGTAGGATTACTTTAATCGGTATGCTGCAACATTTATGATAAAAATCTTGCTTTTATTAAATCCCATTATGTGTAAGAAAATCAAGTAACTGAAATTTACTAAAAACATATCATAACATGTACAAGAAATAAACGATTAGGGAAACAACAGATATTCTTTGTAAATATAAACTTTGCATTAAAACGTTCAACCCCCTTAATACTAAAATAGTGTTATGCTTTTTTGCCAAGCAATATCAAAATTTAAAACCTTAATTCAGAGAATGGCATTAATAATTAATATTATGTTGTGTATGTTCTCCGACTCACTATCCTGAATCCAGATTAAAGTCTCTCCCCAGAGGAATACACCATCAGCTGTTTATTTTTAAACGCCTGTTTTTATTTGGAAATTAGTTGATATAGTTACTAATTAGCTACTATTACAATTTCCCAATCGAAAACCAACAATTCCAAAGTAAACTTAATGTCGATCCCTCTTAAGGAATTTATTGAGTCGTTATAATCAAATACCAAACAAAAACTTTTTTGAAATCTCTATCAACTCCCCACGTGACCAGTAACAATAGGCTAATCTACATAAAACAGTTGCAATTGAAAAGCAAACAAAACACTAAACAATATAACGTTATCAATTAGAGTTGTCGAGCGGAAGAAACGGTGTCGCCTTGAGGCTTTGGGCCGTTCCCACAGATCAAAAAACAGCGCACATGTGAGGACCATTAATAAAAAGAGCAGGGACAAAAACGATGTAAATGCGCGTCTAAAACCATAGCGCCGCGCAGCATACTAAGTGGCATGCAAAGTGGTTGATGCGCCCCTAGGGTAGCCGGGGTACCAGAGGCCAATTAATTCTTTCTTGTAGTCTGCCACCGTTTGTTTAGGTTCATAAATCACCTGATGGTACTGGGAATGTTGAGGATTGGGGATGTTGCTTGGGATTTTTGAATCTTCAACTTGGACGCTGTAACTGTAGCTTCATCACGTTAATCTTCGGTTGTTGTGGCTTGACAAATTTATCCGTTGAAGACTCTTTGCACACAAAGAATTACAGAAAATGAAGTAATGCCTATTTTTCTTGAATTTGTCTACCGTCAATGATTTTATTTTGAGAATGCACCGTCTAACCCTTTATTTCTGATTATCATGCAGCGTGTCCATTAATTACAATCAATGCCCGTAAAATATTTCATAACCTAGACACTTCAAAATGCTGTTACTCATAGACAATTTTAATTTCTTTCTTTTCCACACCTCTTACAAAATTACCAATTGACCGAAAACTAGTACTGTGCAAACAGGAACATTGCTGAATTATTTTCGAACTATTACAGGTCCTTATGAATTGTTTGGACTCTATATGACGAATCAATAAGACGTATCGGGTAATTGGTGAGACCGAAATACCCCAGACCTACTACTCTAGTAAGGATCTTGGTATAAGTCATATAATAGCTTCAAATATGTAATCATGTCCTATCTTGGTTGTTCAGACTACACCTTAAGCACTGAGGACAACATGCGTAAAAATAAATAGGTCACGGATGAAAACATGAGTTAGAGAACTAGGGAGTTTTCTGAAGTGTTAACAGAGGAGGTCAACTAAAAGCCATATACCATAAAAATATATATCATACACATTTGTTTAGTTCAGTTTGATAACAGTTCAGTTCAGTTTACTAACGGAATTGTATACAATTTATAAGATGAAGGTTTTTCTATCTTGAAAACGTATAGCATTGCCCAATTAAATTTCTTATTGCAAAGTTGCACTGGGAACAAAAGAAAATCATTGAGTAAAAAACACGCATCTTCAGGAGGATGACCAGCGTAACGTAACGTCAACGTAACGCGTGACGTAGTTACGCAACGCCGTTACACAAACAAGCCGCAACACTTTGCCCAATTAAACTCCTGTTTGCCCTGGCTAATTAAAAATACGCTACCGGTCACAATCTCGGCGATAATCGCGCCGTTTGCCTAATTTGCATTCCTCGCCTTTTATTGCTCGGACCCGCATCGAACCGAGTTTCGACCACTGGTCAAATAATTTCCTTATTGACTTTCAGTGACTGAGTCAGGCAAGTCGAAAGGGGTGGAAATAGGGGTATAAAGGTGTACCATCGAACTATAAATAGCATTTGGAAATAAACTTCGTTTGAAATCTACCTACTACAAAAGTGTGTAATATTGCTATTGGTTATCAAAAATCGTGGATACATATGCATGTAAAGTGCATAAAAATTTATCGTAAGTACAATAAAAGAGAATCTGAAACTCTCTCAAGTAAAAAAAACTCCTCTGTCAGTTGTAAAATGCACGTATCTAAACATATTTTTAAAATAAATAATTCTACACTCGATTCAAATTGATACAATTGTACGTTTAGTATCCAATAGTTAATGCTTACCCAAATATATAAATCATATTTTTAGGGATTAAAATGAGAATTTATGTTAGGTTCTGAATGTATTTAATTTTATTTCTATGTGCAGACGTTATGAAAGTGGATACTAAATAAGTAAAACTTACTAACAATCGTATGATTTTAGTAGAGAAAGTTTTCTATTACGTAGTAAATTCTATGCATTGACCTGTCATTCTCTATGCAAGTTTCTTTTCTAATGCTTGAAAAGGTTTCCCTGATCACTGTGTTTCACAAAGAAGCATGTAAAGATATAAAATTGGATTAATTGTAAAAAAATAAAGAATAAGTCTTGTGAAATGTAACGAGCTATTAAGTAATTTAAAAAATAAATGTATTAATTTAATTGAATAATCTGTCCTTTACAATAATTAGTTACAACTTAGAAAAACAAGAAGGTTTATGTTGTCATGTGTAGATGATAAATGGTCCTATAGTAGTGGAATATTCCAGTTTTCTGGATTGTGTAAAGATCAATCAGATTGAAAAGTTGATTGCAACTAAATGTCAAAATTAATTACATAATGGTCACTTTGAGGACGTAGAAATAGCCAATGCTTGTTCATTTTGTTAACTTAAGTTTTGTTTCACATGTTTAATTACTAGGTCTATACATTCAGGTCAATATAACATGTAAATGGAATTTTCCATTTGAAATTGTTACTAATTGGATTTGTTTCATAAATTACAGGCTGTTAAATATTTTTAGCTTTAGAAAATTGTTTTTGTGCAATTCCAGTTTCCTAAAAAAATGTCTAAACGATCAATAAATTTAAATAACTAGTGCACCTGTTGCTCGAATTCGAGCAATTGCGAAGTATTACAGGCGTTATTTCAAAATGAATAACAGTCATAATTTCTGAAGACATAAAAGAGTCAATTCAAAGATAATGTAATCAATCATTCCACTCCAGTTATCGAAACTGAAAACTACCGCTCTTGTGTGTATCATGTGTTTACTATGGACAGCTGTTTTAGTATGCAATTAATAACATACTAACTTGGGTTTATTTGTCTGTTTAAGTAAACAAAATCTCTTCTTTATAATAATTACATTGGAATTTTGATGACTTGTTGGGGCCCGAGGGCTTTTAGTACATGAATTGGTGAAAGAGGGTGTCTACACATAAAATACTTAATTTTTACACATCGTTTGTAAAAACTCGTCTATAATTAACGGAGGGGTAGTGTTTCGTAGAAATCGCCTTCAAGTATTATATACAGGGTGATTACTGGGAAACGCATGCTTTTGACTTTCGTAGTACACAAGGAATATCGTTCGACGACGGCCGGAAGTTGTTGCGATGTGTAGGGGGAAGTGTGCAGTTTCAATTTTTGCCAAGATGTGGGATCTTGAGCATCGTATGTTTGTCATGCGACGATATTACGCAAATGGTGAATCAGTCACTCAGACTCAGCGAGACTTTCATACACATTTTAACATTGCACGGCATGGCGCTACCCCTGATCGTAACACGATATTGCGTTGGATACATAATGTAAAACTCAATTAGATCTCTGCTTAAGAGAAAACCTCCTGGACTGGCAAGGACAGTTCGTACCCCTGAGGCAGTTGAAAGAGTGCGCCTTGCAACAGCTCAGAGAGTCCTAGCCGCGACGGCAAAACAGTGACTCCAGTGATTCCACAACGGTACCTAGACATGTTGGAAGAATATTTCTTGCCGGAACTGCGCCATCAACGTGTACGTAATGACATATGGTTCCAACAAGATGGGACAACAGTCCATACAGCTCGCATTAGAATGGAATTCCTTCGGCGAACATTACCTAAAAGAGTTATCCCACGTTTTGGTGGTGTCACTTGGCCGAGCGCTCACCAGGTCTTAAAATTCCAGATTTCTTTCTATGGGGATTTTTTAAATCTAGAGTTTACATAAACAAACCAAAAACAATACAGGAACTTTAAGAAGCTATTCGCCAGGAAATCAACGCCATTCCTAGAGATATGTTAGCAAATTCCGTAGAAAGTTTTAAGGAACACCTCCAACGCTGTATCAAAGCAGAAGGCGACCCGTAAAATTATCAATGTTCTCTAACCACCACGTTAGAAATGTAATTTTTAAATGCTAAATTGCAAGTAATTTTATTCTGAAATTGCATATTGTGTACACTGTTTTTCCACTCATAAATAAATTTTTTGCTCTGAATTACCTGAGTACTCGTTATTTGAAAAACATGCGTTTCTCGGTAATCACCCTGTATAAGGATTGATACCCAAGTAACAATAATTAAAACTTTTTCGTTTGGTATGAATGAGTTGGAACCTTTTTTTTACTTTTTGGACCTTTCCTTAACGACATGAATCTTTGAAATGCGATAGGAAACATGACAAGTGCGCAGAGGTAAATTAACGCTAAATTTAAGAAAGCTTTATTTCGCCACCTTAAGTTTGTATTAGATATCTATTTACACAAGATAGTAGATTAAGCCGATTTGTACGTGTCAAATCATCTTCAACCCCATCAGAGCTTCTACAGTTTCCCACGACGTAATCCGACGGGGGCGGAACCCAAGGGTAGAACCCAGGTGGCGTTCCGGGTATTACCCAATTACTACTCTCTCATTTACAAGATGAATATCCTATCATTATGAGAATCTGTGTTGGTTTACTATAACGAGGCGTACAATCAGGTCAGTGTGTCTTGAAACCCTTCCCATGACCACTGGATTTGGTCGGACACCACCTGTTTATTAATTTACTTTTTTGAAATATGAAAAATAGGTCGTCTCAATGTAGGTTGTATTTTTCTCACACCGTATGTGGTAAAAACATCTCGATAAACAGCTTTATCTCGTTTTTGTCCTTCTTTTTCTCTTCAAACAATCGATGATTGATTTTGAGCTTCTTTATATGCATAAAAACAAGCAGCTGATTGGCTGATTGTACCCGACTTTTGTTCTTATCTTCGTATTGCAGCATCTGCCGCCGCGTCTGAAGGAACCTTAGAAAAACGTAATTGCATTGTACAGGGGATGAGTGCATTACGGGGAGGACAAGATCAAAATTTTTGGATGAGAGAACGCGGTGAAGAGATAAGAGATTAGGATCGGAGATACCGGAGATACCACCTGCTGGCGGGTCTTGTGTAGGGCGGCACATCAGCCGTAGTGGGGGGTAATCCTTTATTATATGTCGGTAACGTCAATAGTGGTAATGTCGGTAGGGCAGTATGTCACGTATTAGGAGGTTGAACTAAGGTTCACTATACTAATGATAGCAACTTCTTAGTTGTTAACGTAACATTGATACCAATACGTCAAGATTGGTTAGACAACTCTGTCATGTCGGTATTGCAGTATAACAAGTGATGCTAAGGGGTAGAATCATGGTAGAACTGGTAGAAGCAACGATATAAAGCGAATTGTTTATATCGTTGGGTAGAAGGGTAGGATAATATAAGGCATAATTGGAAGTTAATCTTTGATATTTTGTCCGTCTTAATCGAACATTAATGAAATTAATAATTTGTGCAATAAGACAAGGCAAATGCAAGAAGTGAAACTAGTATAAACAATTACCGAATTGATACAAAAATATAGCTTATGTTAAATTTCCAGACTTCCCCAAAAATCAAATAGAATATTTACATGGTCTGCCAAACGTTTGTTGCCTAATGATCGTGATTGATAGTAAATAATAAAACAAATATTTTCCCCAAATTCTTTCATTATTTCTTTTTTGTATGTAATCCTTCTCATTTATTGTTGAACTGCATTATCTAAATACAGTATGTATACGATTATTCTTTAAAAGCTTATTTACTTTCTAGTAATTTTTCTGATTATGTGTTGCACTTTCTCTTGATTGGCGTAAAGTCAATGGTGAATTCATTGATTGTAGGTTAACTGGTTAACTAACTTAAATTTCCTATTGTAAAAGTCTGACTTTCAAGCCATAATGATGGAAAATTCAAGCTAATTAATTACATTTCTTCTAAGTTTTATTTTAATAAAAAATAAAAACAAAAAACCAACGTAAAAACTCATAGCATGCGTCACTATTCATTATTAGCGTAAAGTCAATGGTGAATTCATTGATTGTACGTTAACTAACTTGAATTTCCTATTGAGAAAGTCTTGACTTTCAAGCTATCATGATGGAAAATTCAAGCTAATTAATTACATTTCTTCTAAGTTTTTTTAATAAAAAATAAAAATAAAAAAAACGTAAAAACTCATAGCATGCGTCACTAAATGCATTTAAACTGGGTTCATTATAATGAATATTTTATTCTACAAACAAATTAAATTTACTAAACTAAATTTAGCTTGTGGTTACATTTCCAGTATGTTTTGACCAGCATTTGACCAAAATAATATAAGAAAATTTTGTTAACCTTAATTTTATATTGTTATATATTTTCCCCTGTATCATTACTTTTCTACCAAGGATGAAATTAGAGATGGTATGGTGCAATAGCAAGTGAGTTATCATACAAAACTGAAACCCAATAGTTCGACTTTCTCTGGCATATGATATGGGGAAGGCGAAAAGTTGCATAATCACTGTTTAATCAACTAACTTACTTTGCGACTGTGCATAGACAGAATGTAGGCTAAGGACAAACATATGATTTGTACATTTTCTTCGTGTTTCATGAATTTTTTCATGTTTTCTATTAATTTACTTAATAGTCTTTTGTTGTTGTAAGGTTTAAAATACCCCCGCCGCAGCAAACCTGCAGACTAAGCGAATTTCCATTTGCCTGATTGGATTTACACTAAAATATCTCCTTAAAAATATCACATTTATTCCCTATTTAAATAGAATCAGTTTAACACATAGTTAGGTTTGCTGCAACAGGGAGGGTGAAAGTGTTTTTTTTATGTAAAATGTTAATAGTTAGTAAGAAATAAAAACATTTTCCAAATTTGGGCAGAACATGTTAATAAACAAGCAAACTACAACAGTTTACTTATTCTCCATAAGAATAACATGAGAATTTTAAATGTACAATTTTTTGGAATTTTCTCCATAACCATTAGGCGCATTATAACGCTTCAATATACTAAATTATTTGTTTTTTTAAGCTCTACTAAATTGTTTGGAAAGAAATTGCAAAATTTTATGTTTTTTGGGTCAAAAATGGGAAAACCCCATTTTTACCCCATAAAAGCCCCCATAAACCCCCGTTCCCATGGTCCAATCATGCTGGTTCGCGAACTCGTTCGAATAAACGTAGGTTTACAGGTTTGTACCAAATTTCATTAAAATCGGATCATTTTTGCTCGAGTTATCGCGCTAACGGACACATATATATATATATATATAAATATATATATAAATATATATATAAATATATATATAAATATATATATATATATGAATTTGAACGGATGGTGTTTTTGGCCTCTAGGGACCTCAAAACGAAAAAAAAATCGGTCCCGGGTCCAGGTCTTACCATGAGTACTACGGTAATAGCTTATTCCCTATATGGGAAATTCGCTAAAAGACAATAGACTGAAGTATATTTACAAAGAATTTTCTACGGAATCAGCGGTTTTTTTTACTTTCTCTCCCTAGATACATAGTATATGGAGAAAGTATCGTTTGCACCAAAATTTTCGTGTTTGAGTTTTGAGTGGATATATCCATTTTGGAACCACACTTTTTGTCCAATTTTGATAAAATGTGGTACCTATGTAGGTTTTTTCATTTTTTTTATTTTAATTTTTTATGGGGATTTTCCCATAAAACCAATAAATAACGGAAAATCTGATTTTCTAGTAAATGGCCCGAACGATTTAGATAAAAATTTTGTATGTTATAGTATGTTTAGGTTCTGAACAAAATGGTACAAATTCTATTTCCGTAAAAATTACAATTCAAAAGCTAGTGTAACTTATGTTATTTTCCCATAAAAATCCCATAAAATTACAAAAATCGGATTTAGGAAAAAATCTGGTTTTGACTAAAATTAATGTGTTATGGTCCTTATAATTCTAAACAAAATAATGCAACCCCCATTACTATAACAATTACAGTTCACTCCCACCGCTTACCCATGACAAAGGTTGTTGAAAAGCTTATGAGAGAAAGTATGTGTCAGAATGCTGATACCGTTTATTTTATTAATCTATTTGATCAAAAGATTATTGTCATACAAATATTTAAGGTAATTATCTTTTAACATTTCTTCTTCGAATTTATCCATCCTTTTCAGCTCTTAATTTATATTTTTAACTTTTTATTCATTATATCTGCAAAATAAAGTACAGTGTCAACCGCAACGATCGCATCGAGAAAGAAATCTTAACTTTATGTCGTGTTTATTCGGTTCAATTGACTAACAACAAATAGTCTAATAACAAATTAAATGTATATGGTTGTCATAGTTTTTTATTAGACTAGTTGTTCAGATACTTTAATCATGGCTTATAAAATTGCCGGATTGTTTTTAGTTTGGATGAATAAATAATCATTTAAGACTCCCTATTCTTAAACAGTTTATATACAGTAATATTAATTCATGCAGCAATACCATGTAAAATCCCCAATATTAATTGATATTATGAGTTATCTAAAATGTCAACTACTCCAACTGCAATAGCTGTCATCTTCAGTGGTATTAAATTGTCTACACTGTTAGTGACATACAGTATTCATACTGCATTTGTGAAGTTTATAATTATATAATGGGTATCACCTAGCATGCCACGTTTACACTGGATTCCGTTTAGGTAATATTTCTCCATAGTTGTTAATATAATACAAATTCCTTAAAGTTATTGCATATTGGTCCAAGTTACCAAAACCAATAAAAAATAGGTGAGTAACAAAAACTACTTATAACTCACTTATAACATATACTAAATCTAATAAAATAAATTGTTATCCGTAATTTGGTGTTACGTGATAATACCAGTGACCACTAAACGTTACAAGCTGGTGATAACGGTGACCTGACAATGTCAAGGCTCTGCGGTTATTGATCCCTAATTTATACAAAATTCTTTGAAAATTTCGTTTGAAATCTATGATTTTCTTGAACTGTTAAAGTGTAATAAATGTATGGTTTATTTCGCGTAAAAAATATTAGTCTCTAGTCTTGTTTTGAAATCGATAATGAAATATAGCTTGTTAAAAATACTGTTTCTCTGATCTAATGAGTGTTTTTAGAGATAGATTAGAGATTTTTCATGATGCGTAAATAAATTTAATTTGATTCATTTTACATTTGTTCTACTTGTATACGGTTGGTCTAGATATATTTTAATACATAACATTTAAATATTGAAAATAGAAGTTACTCGGCCGTAGATTATTTTAAACTGATTGGAAAATATACATTGTTTCTGTATTACCTCTGACAATTCGTTTATAATTTTCACTGATTTAAATATCACATTTTCCTTTTTCCTTCATTAAAAAAACAATAGCAAAAAAAAATTATAAGTCCATGTTACAGTACTACTAAAATCATCCACTTTGAAGTATATAGTCTTACTACTACCAAATTAGTTTTTTGGCACGTCGAAACTCAATTTTATACTTCAAATTTTTTTTAATGTCTTTTTACCGCGTTTTTTCTCTACCACACTACATAAAAGCATTGGTTAACGCACCTTAAAAGCTATGTAAATGGATGTAAAATCCCTGAGACTCTAGTTACCGGGTTTAGCCTCCCGCGGCGTTGACGGTTAGCTCATCATCAGCTTAACATTTTTTGGAAGGGTTGAAAAACCGAGATGCACCAAAAACTCAGGGTGGGGCCGCGTCTCTGGGGTGAGGGATGCAAATTTTGATTTGAATATGTGAGATCCTCGGACGTGAGCTGCCTAAGGGACGCGTTTTCGACACGGACGTCGTCGAA
Organism: Macrosteles quadrilineatus; assembly: GCF_028750875.1. Taxonomy (NCBI): domain Eukaryota; kingdom Metazoa; phylum Arthropoda; class Insecta; order Hemiptera; family Cicadellidae; genus Macrosteles; species Macrosteles quadrilineatus. Next base: position 103,184,687 of record NW_026542596.1, on the reverse strand, counting down.
ATGGAGCGATTAAGTCGTCCACCTCTAACCGCCCTAGTCACAACAGCCGATCATATTTCCTACTTTGTTATACAAATCCGTCTGTTTCCCCGCTAATGATAGGTGATCGATAACCTTAATTGACCTATTTGTTGCGCTCCGCTGACTTTCGGGTGAGAACTGAATATCATTTGCGCACCGGGATTTGTCTTTGTCGCTCCTTTCTGCACCTGAATTGATCAAGCTGTCATTAGTCAAATGCTAATGTTTTGGAATGGGTACGTGCATAGCAAGTTGAACAGTTTGTGATTTTGATAATTTTATTATATTTTTAAGATAAATTAGTTTGATTAAATTCAAAACATGAATTTAAACTATGGAAATAATTTCAAAGTAAGTATGTCTAGGTACTATCTATAATTTACTAGAATTTTATCATGTTATTAAATGATTAGTCACACCTCTTTCCTAAATATTCTCAACTTAATTTTTAAAAGTTGTGTAAAGTTTTCACAAAAAAAAAACCAAAATATTATGTCTTTATGAACAACTTTTCAAATTGAATTCCGATTACAAATGACAATATGGTATCAGCTTTGAATGTTTGAAAACTTTCAGATAAAATAATGAATTGGATAAATGAAGATCAGTACAATGCTGTTACGTTTACCGTGGGGGTGGTTAACATTGAATGCCTCATTTGCTCATTTTAGAAAATCGCGAATATTGTATTTACAAAGTAGTGAAAACCCAAAATATCCAATACAGCCAAAATCTTTGCCATATATAGCTTAAAGTTAATTTCATTTACTAACCATTTGTTAGTATTTACTACCATAACGTAACAGTACACCACTTTTGCATGAGGCGTTGTAGCCCTCCAACAATCAAAGTCAAATGTTGAATCTGTTCGATCAATTTAAAGGTTAACTTCGTGTTCGAGTCCTTATTTCCTATTTTGTCATCGCAATGACATTTATTTAGAATGTGGTTTAGAATTTGACGATTGGGATATTTCAGATGCACTTTTATCGTAAAGGTTAGCTGTTGACAATGGAAATGCAAAAAGCCAACTGGAGCAAGGAGTTCGTCCACTTAGCCCATCTGAAGTAGCTCTCTCCAAAAACCAGGAGACAAATCCCCAAAAAAGTTGCCCCTGAATCCGACATCACGCCCGATTTAGGCTTTGCATGTTAGGGTTACTTTCTCGTGCAAGGGAAAGTGAAGGTGTTTCAATGTTTCTGAAAATATTTGCATCCGTAGAAGCTTCGTGAAACATAAAAAGTAGAACTGTTAAATTCATCCGACATTAAACTGGTTTCCAAGTGACTATGCAATTTAGCATTGAAGCTTGTAATGTTTTTAGGTGGTTAAACTCATTCTGATTAGTGGAAAAATACCTTTTTTGCAGTGGTAGGTAAATGTATAATATTCATCATAAATCGAATCAACGAATGTAAAGCAATTTTAATGATAGATGGAATAAAAAACATTTAATGTTTAAGCAACTGCAGATAAAAAACGAAACACCGTCGTACTTTCCTTCCATAACCAACCCTTAGAGTTTCTGGCATAAAAACACTTAAAATATTAATTAGGCAACCCCTTGAGCGTATTAGTTGTTTGGTCAGTGAAAATTGTCATATTATTTCCCAGATCAATACCTTAACATTTATTCTACATATTTTATAATTTACAACCTTTTTTGTTTTGTTTAATCTATGCCCTATAGTAATAAGTGGATAATCCCTCCACGTCACAATAACAGTAATTAGTTTAGTATGATACCTAAATATTTTGGGCATCATTCGCCTTACTGAAATCTACTTACACTGTCTCAAGTGATTTCAATAAAGTGAATGTGCCCAAAAATATTTATCATACTGAAGTATTAACCTCGCCTAAAATACCATGTCGTTAGTCGTACCACAAAAACCATCTAAATACAACCATGTACCAATCAATGTTCTAATTAAATTCCTATAGAGGTAAATCATTGTATAAATTAATAAATCATAAATTTAATAATAGAGACTTTAGCTTTTATCATGAATACCATAATTCAAAAAAAAAACTGCCTCAGTTCACGTATATCAGTTTACTTAATCTGCCCAACCAAAAAACCAAGATTACAATGATAGTCTGGTCCTATTCACACTCCGTCCCGCCAAAAACGTGATGTCACACCTCACTCACGCATTAGCCAGCTGTGACCTTGCCGCCAAAATGTGAGAATCGAGGAAACCGAAAACGGCCATGGTCAAAACGCACCGACGGTGCGGCGTCCGGCCCACATTCGTGAACTCAACACCCGGCAATGCGTTAATTAAATTATCAAATTTAATTGGGAACGTGTTGTTTCCCCTAGAGAAACGCAGGTTCCACCTCAAGCAGCTGTAATTATATTGTTTTGAACGTCCCGTATAACTGACAGCTTTATTTGGCGGTTAGAGGTCTCAGCGAAATAACTGTTTTGACGAGTCGAGGAGTAGGTTTAGTAATGTGAATCCTAAACATTATTTAGATTGAATGTTGTGGTAGATGTTACATTCAAGAGTGAGTTAGGTCGGGACTTTGGTCTTGAAGGCCCTGGTTCAAATCCCAGCAATGCCAATGTGAAAATTTCGTAATGTAATGGATTTGAGTTGAACAGTAGTTTTTTTTTTATTTTTTTATATTAATGAAAATAATTTGTAATTAAAGGGTAATGTAGACTCCGATGGGTGCCGCTGGTGTATATAACAGAGCGGGACTTAAATTATGGAGACGATGGTTCAATCTTCACCGATCACTATTAACTTTTAGCATTACGATAAATCAGTTCTTGTAAAGGATAGTCTTTCTTCGGGATACTCCCCAATCATTAGATCAATTTACTTGAAGAGCGTTGAGCTTACGTGTACTTTCCCAAAACACCGACCTAAATTTAATCTTTGGTGTAAATCTAAACATGAAATGTCATCAACGAGAGGCTATAGTAACTGGATGCTGTGGCAACGTAATTCGGAGTTTTTATTTTATATGTATGTACGTAATTATGGTGGAATAAATCATTATTTCATTATTTCAGTTCCTTTCAAATCACTAAAGAATATGTTACACTTGTGCAACACAACAAAAACAAAACACAATCAAAAGCTGTTCAACATAAATAACACGTCACAACTACAATTGAGTTAGTGAAACAAAAAGACAGAAACATAACCTACAAATAATGTCGGACGCGATAATCGGGTTTAATTCGGCGTTGGCGCGAACGTTAACGGCGCGAGGCTATGTGTTCATCAGCTGGCATTGTAATTATCAGCTGTAAATATCAGCTGATTGGTGATAAACAGCTGAGAGCTCCAGATATTGTGTCATTAGCACGGCAGATAGACATCGCGGCTACTGTAGCCCTACTGTGGTTAGAGAATCGTAAATACGCCGTGAAAATACCACCTCCCCGGGGTCTGAGAGGTTTCTTTTTGTTTTGAGATTTGGAGCTGGAATAGCGATTAGAATTGTGTTGTATTGTTCCGGATACAATCCTGGGAGAATTGTGAAACTATTGATTACGTTGCAATGATTTATCGATTTATTGGTTGTTATCTTTCTTTAATTTATTACTGTAAATACATTAAATGCTGTTTTAATGGTAACGGATAAAACGAATTTTCTATTTAAAAAATATATACAAAGAACATAGGTAACTGGGAAACATGGTTGGATGTGTTCCTTCCTAGTTCAATGGTCAAAATCACATTGTCAGTAATTTAAATAAAATTACAAACTTTATTTAACCGTTATTGTAACCAAAGTGCAAAAAATCTAAAAAGGTTTTAACCTTGAATATATAGAAAACAAAAGACATGGTAATAATTACTGGGATATAAACTCTCTGAGTGAACCATAAATGACAAGATAAGTTCAAAAACAGGTTCAATTAAATTAACATCTATTGTGAGTCATTTATTGTTTCATAAAATAGAGAAACTCAAAATTAACGTTATGCCAAATTAATATTGAATTTGGCTTACGCTAAACGAGTTATTTAGTAAAGTAGTCCATATTAACGTATTAACTGTAAATAGAAACCCGCTTCCTTCAATCCGTCAGATTTACAGTTGAATTCCTAGATCCATCGATTGACACGGACAGTCAGAATTAATTTTATGCAACAGCTTCTTAACGGAAGTTTGGTTTTTTAGGAAGATCTCCAACAACCGCCGGTTCCGACGACAGCGACGGGGAGAAGCGAGAGACGAGATTAGAATATTTTATATCCGTACGATTAATTTGCGTACATCTCTCATTTATCTACAAGGACAAAGCGAGGATTACCATCCGTTCGTTACCGGAGAGTTCCCACAGATACGAGCGTCCCATTGGTCGTCACCGTCAAAGACAAAAAAGCGACCCCACACTATTAGGCAAAACATACACACCCAGCCAAACTTCCTTTATTTCAAACGAATAAAAACATAATTTGCATGCTTAACCCTCTCGAGAACGGCTTAGGACGTTTTTGTGATGCACCGCTACCTGACAGACGGGCTTAAAGACCCGCAAGAACAATGCCGAGTCTAGTGAGAAAAAACCTGCATTTGCATCCAGTGTGACCACACCACCCCAGGCGAACAGGTACGGCGAGGGTAAAAAACAAACGGGACGACTCAGTAGGGGAATCCTTCATTAATAAAGTTGGGGTGAAGTGTAAACAAAAGAGTGACTATCATCCCGCGAGCGCTTCTTGAGCTACCTCATTGTTCTACGCAGCACTTTGCATTCGGACAATACCGGTTTGGCATATTTAAATACGATACGACCTGTAATAAAAGCGGTTTAATTATATAGAGGAGGATCTCGGTCTAGCATTGTTTTCTACCGGTTTTTGCATACCAACGGATACTGCCACTCAGGGGCGGTGAGAAAAAACGAGGGAAAAACTATGGTTTTTACGCGGGCTCGAAGGGTTGGGATTTCATGCGCCGTTGTGTGTCGTTGAACGTAACGTATATACGGTTGTACGGTGACCATGTGTAACCGACTAACTTACTGTAAATTTATTCTAACGACAGAAAACTAGTCATACAAGTAGTTAGTAAATTCGTAAAGATTCCATGAGTGAGCTGACAATTTATCGATTAGAATTATTGAAAATGTACATAAATTAAAACAAAAGAGGACAATACATAAACAGTAGGGTAAATGCGTTAGTATAATTTTCACGTAACGCAGGAGAATATATTGTAAGATTTGCAAAGACGTCACTATTTAGTAGAAATTATGATAAATCTGTGAACAAATGCGGAAACTCCCAATACCCTGAAACGCTATATTTCAATTTTGCACAACTACCACAACGTTGACTACAGGAATTTAAAATTCTCTCCCGTTTTCCATTAGCAAAATGTATTCCAACAACCCCTCATGAAGATATCACTATTGATCCGTCATGTCTGACATTGAAGTGTTCACATCAGCATGCCGTGAGACAGAGCCTAGGTAGTCTAGGTACGCCAGCTGTCGTCGCTCAGCAGGCGTCCATGGCCTCACAATGATAACCGCATGTTTGAATATTGATGGCCGATTGGTCCTAATAGCTCATCGGGCCGCAGCGACAAAACAAACATCTTGGGTTCCCAGCCACTCCACCAACCCTTGCGACACTTTGCATAAAATAATATCAACACTGGGGCGAAATCGATCCCCAATAAACCAGTTGCGAAATGTGTGTAGGAATGATCCATGGAAGATAATTCTACTTGAATATACCTCGTTATTTCTTCAATTCAAATTTAACCTGGAAGATATTTTGTCTAATTACTTCTGCATTGTAAAAATTTCTTGTAATTCCCGAACAATTGTTTAATTAATGACGAGAAAAGCTCTGCTGAAAGGTTTTGCAATTAATTGAGTTGTTTTTTAAATAAAAGTAGTACAGGATCTGGATCCATATCTATCTATGGATAAAACGTTCTTCCAAAAATTGCATGCTGCATGACGCACATTATTCTATTCGACACATTTTTTCCATAGAAAGAGCAAAACAAAATAAAATTCATTTCAACAAATATAAGAGACAATTCTAGCAGTTTATCCAATATTACATCAACAATTTGTTTTAACAAAGACGCTAAATTGATCAAACATATACACGCACCCAAGGACTCACTCATAGCGTAATGGTTTTCCAGAAATTAAGGAAAAAAGAGAATCAATTTGTAGAAGGTAAACAAAAAGTTGAACAACCTCACAATCGGCTTTCCTGTTTGGTACAAGAACCTGCTGAAGAACAAGACCAAGAGGACTTCCTTGCTCTTGACCGAAGAGCAGGTTTCATTGGAAGAAAGTGAAGCGGGGCCAAGGTTGGGTTATGGCAATGATCGGGAAAGTTCCAATGTGGGACATGTTACACAACTTTACCTGTTCCGGAATCATCATTTGATTCAACCCGCCTTGGTCTTGAATAGAGCCACATTCTCGAAAGCAAGTTTCATTTGGCTCTGCAAACTAGTTCCGAAGACACGGTCGTTTGGCACACAGTTGCAACGATACGGGTTGTCTACAACTTTAGCGGCAATTCTAGATAGGTCAACATGTGTTGGCTGCGTTTATGTGCAATTCAAGGTACTCCGCATAATGTGTTGCTAGACAAGCTCAAGACTGCAGCCTTCAGTGAGATATTGATAACGGACCTGTCTCAAACGTTCGAGACGTTGGGGAATAAGGAAAACCAACTGACATAAATCTCAACGTTGTGTTGCATTGAAAATAATTGCTAGCGTAAAATTTAGATGCACGATAATCTGAAGGTCATCTAGAATTATTTGTGGAGTGATTTGTGTGTGCTAAATGATCTAGATGAATGCTGCTCTTTAAATTGTAACTTTTGATTTACAATCGAGAATTTGAAATATGGTTTTAATATTTACACTATTGATATTTTAGTGCAAGGACTCCATGTCGTATGTAAATAACGATTGCCTTCAAGGTACACTTATTATTGAGATCAGCTATGCATAGATTGCTTAGTCACGAATAAAATATATGTACGAGATCATTTGTATGATTTACATTTTTACCAAGGATACATTGATTTAATAAAATCCAGTTCTCTTATTATTAAAATGTGTTTTAGGAGATAGCCTCAAGACTTCCCAGAAACTTCAAACTACGTTTACATTCAAGATACTTTATAGTTCCAATTATATTGTTAGTTTTTTCAGCTATATTGTCTGGGTCTCTCTGAGAAGAAGTGCTATTCCCGCAGGTGCTATATCCCCAAAGATTTGCTGCTGAGTTAGAACATTTTGATTGGCTTTTCGCAAAACTGCTTACCTCCACTCCTCCGTTCCACGCCATGTAGTGGATGCCATCGTGATGGTTGGTGCCCACGTTGTTCATGTGCTCAGCCATGACGGACATCCAGTGGACGAGGTTGCCCTGTCCCTGGCCTCCCGCAGGCCCTCCACACTTGCCGTGGGCCCCGGACACCCCGGCACTACCGCCGCCGCCGTGCTGGCCTCCCGCGCCCTCCCACACGAAGGCGGCCTTCTGGAACATACCAACAATGAGTTAGCAACATGGAAATAAATACGTTATGCATAGTTTGGCAGTCATCTGATTAGCACAAGGAAATGTTTTTAAACTTTATACAGAAATTAGGAAAATGTCCTTAAAATGGGTTCATATTAGTTTGGTATCTTACAAGTTCTGGTGTAATAGATTGGTGAGGTAATGAAAAGATTAATTTTGATATAGCAAGGTTTGTCTTATTTTATCAGTGGGCCATGCTACCACTGAGGAAGTGCTTTTCTAGAACTTTGTCTTTGTTAGCCTAAAAAGCTACTTTACTCAGGATCGAACCGGAATCCTTCAATCATTGTAACCACCAAGTTTCTAAGTTTTACACTCACGATGGAGCTCTTTATATTGCGTAAACATGGTGCAGGACTTTGACCTCGAAGTTTTACGAGTTGAAAATAACATCTATATCCATAGGTATTATTTAACACTAGTTGTTCTGCCCGTGCCTCGCCATGGGAAGAGAACGTAGAGAAGATGGAATATGATGCATCACAAAATCTGCATATGTTGATCATGGGTCCAAGAGAATGAGACCCTGGATCTCTCAATGTGGCGTTCATCATTAGTCTCATCTTTTAGTCTAAATCGATGAAGGTCACGGACTTCGTCTTCTACGGTTTTCAAAACTAACTCTTGTTTTTCGTGGCAGGCATTTTATTCAACTACGGAAGATATTATTGAATTCTAATATTTATTTATTTTTCCAACCCAATAAGTACTTGCTTTATATTAAACCATGTGTTGTTTGTTTATATTCAACTAACAACATGTACACACAACTTGTAACAACAAAATATCATGACACTTGTCAAATTCCACTCAAGTAAGATTTGCTAAACAGCTGGTTTAGTAAATTTTCTCCATAAGAAGTGAATTGGGATTTTGATTACCTGTGGGGCAAAGCCCGAAGACGTGTATTACAGGAATTGGTAAAAGGTGGCGTCTACACAAAAAATACTTATTTTTGTCACATCGTTTGCAAATCCGTCCATTATTAACGGAGGAGTAGTGTTTAATTAACACACATTTACAAATGCCAACACTCTTACAGCGCCGATCTGTCTTTTCCCGCGTTATCGCTTCCCACAGTTCGCGCCATCGCACCACCGCCTCCACCGGGCCGTGGACGTGATCGCGCTGACAGCCCCTCGGTCCGCTGGACACGACGTGTCGACCGTCCACGGTACGAAGTAATCGGAGTGGACAACTTGCAAATAAGCTGCGATATATCATTTATCACTCGGGATAACGAATGACCGCTACACCGGTCTGCGACATATATGACGGCATGAGCTGTTACAAGAGGGTGTAGAGGGTTGGGAGATAAAAGATTGATGGTGTCACGAATAATGTTTTAAGTTAAATGAATTTACTGCGTGTAAGTGCTAACTTGTTGACCCGAATGAGGTATGGATGGTACAAACGACTGCTACGTCAGCAACCCTGGCTTTGCATAAAGTTGGTAATTCTCATAGTCTTTAGTAAACAAAGGTCAATAACTCTGACTTTTAAGTACAAAACTGGCATTGGCAATTTGTTCATAGATTTGGGTAGATAATGATAGTAAGTAGCATTACACGAACGTCAATAAATTAGTTTTAGTTGTTTTTATTCCAAAGCTATAGGCATAGTTTTATAGTTTAGGCAGTTAACGGGCTTCAAACAAAAAAAAGAAACCTTTTTCACATCATTTCAATCAACGATATTATTTTAACAGAAGTCAAACAGACTGCAATACAATATTTTTGGGTCAGATGACATTGACCAAAGAACACTCTCAGAGTATACTAATAAAGTTCCCCGAGCAAAGCTCCCTGGTACTTGTATTAAATGTAACAGGCTCTGAACTTATAATTACAATACAAGTTCGTAAAAAATCGTGATTATAAATTCGGAATAACGTAATAATAAATTAATTGCGATTTACATTTTACAGTAGGATGTTCCCTGTGCTGCACCGGCCCACTCTATGATTGCTTGATACTAAAACAAATAGCAATATCATATATGCCTGGGGTACAAACGAAACTTTAAAACTTGCGACCAATCATCATTTTACCTGAATCCTTTTTGCAAATTCATTTTTTCAAAACTACCGTGGATCAGAGACAGAAGCCAGGTAACATAAACCTTATTAGTGCTAATTTCAACGATCCAGTGGCCATCATGAAATTTATTTTAATCGCAATTCTGCTGTTTAACTACACCCACAAACCAAACATAATTTCTTTAAAACTTTGCTCTCACACGAAAAGACTTTCCTTACTTATCGAACTTTCCTCAATCCACACCCAAGTTTTGCTAAAATATTCGCTCAATCAACCCGATATCATTTCAACTGGACCGAACCGTTAACGATTGACGGAGAAACCTGGAGACGTCCAAAAATCTTGCCAAACGCGAGACACGTGAAAGGTGTTTAATTGTCAGTTATCCTAACGAGCTGTGGATGGAAAGTCGATGCGGGTGTTTGAGAGAAGTCCACATTATACACTTGTAATTGGCCGGCATCCAGTATGGACAAGCAGGGTCCAGGAAAAGTAACAGGAATGCCCTTAGAAGTAGGCATCAAGGCCATTAATTGATTGCATTATGCTAATTTGGACAAGGTATGTAAATTATGCACTCACTAGGCCGTTTGGTTGTGCTTTTGGTTAAGTTGTTGAAGAATTATTAAATTAAATTAAATACGTGTGGAAATTATAATATATTTTTCACGGGTTGAAAATTCCCCGTGTGAGGAACTATATTTTTCGTCATATTGTACCATTATTTGAACAAACTATGGAAACTACTACTTTCAAACTATGTTTGAACAAAACTAAAGATAATCTCTCAAAACTTCTTACTTGTTTTTAATTTAATTTCCAAATGGAAACTATCAGCTGTTCAGTGATTCAATCGTTTCATCTATTAAGAATTTGTTAGTGTGCATTATACAATCGATATGTCAACTATTTACAATAAGGCAACAATTAACTCTAATCAATTTAACAATCGATACATACTTTCGATGCAATTTTGTTTACAATTAAAATTTACTACTGAGTTGACAACAGCTGATTTTTACTCCACATGGCCTAAACACTCTTTTTACGCCCTATGTAGTAAAAAGTCTACTTTAGACCCGCAAGGCATGTATTTGTTACAATAAGACGAAAAAGCGTTTAAGATGGCAATGAAGAACTTTGTGTTTCGAGAAGTTTTTGAAGGCCTTTTGCGGAGTAAAACCTGATTATAAAAAAAAAACTCTTGATATTTGTTTTGAAAACTGAAGCAAAAAATTAACAGAAAGTAATCACTATTAGTATTTAAAATTTTAAATATTGTAATTATAAGCTTGCATTACTTAAAGAGTTAATCCTTCCGTGTATTTGTAAGGGGAGTGAGTGGTCGATAGGTGATCAATTATTAATGGTTAGCAGAATGCCGTGTGTCGGTTCTGTTCCGCCGATAAAGGCTAATTTCTTCACATCACTTTTGTTCCGGGGTTCAAATGGTAGCTTGCTTTTGTTCCGTGGACATAACTCTTGTTCCGCGAGAGTGGGGGCTGCACTCTCCCTCCCCCAAATCCTCTCTTTCGCGCTATTCCTAATTCTTTGTTTCATAGGTCAGGTTAGGTTGAATTATTTACACTATTGATATTTTTGTTAATGAGAAAATTTTAATTTAACGAGTTTTAAAGCCCTTATGAAAGACATAGTTAGGAGGAGGGCAAAAGAGAGGGTTTGGGGGAGGGAGAGTACAGCCTCCTCTCTCACGGAACAAGAGAGATGTCCGCGGAACAAAAGTGATGTTTCGACCGGTCCCGAAATCTACCTGCTGACCCTCGGAACAAAAGTGATGTGAAAAAATTAGCCTTCAACCGCGGAACAAAAGTGATACAGCCGAAGAGTGAAACTACCACTAACATAGAGTTTGACTATGTAATGATCTTCCAAATCACTATTTTATAGCCTTTTTTAATGAGGGCCTAAAAAGACTATTTCTGTCTACGATTTGAAGAGGTTGACGAAAATTTTGAAACAAATATAACTTTTGAAAGCTTCCCTGGAATTCATTAATTATGTCATTTCTTAAAACAATCAGAAACCAAGACCATACCACATAATTACACCCATAGACCATACAAACAATTATCACTGTTTCATGCTCTACTCTCTTCACATATCACTCAAACACAATTACTATAAAATTCCTGGAAGGCATATGGCGTTACTAATGAAAGAAAGACACCAAACTAGCTCAGAAGCAGGTGCTGGCGTCTTTTGTTTACCTCACTGAGCCGTTTCGAAATTAAACCCCGCATGATCAAGGCTGGATATCGTGCGTAGCATAATGAATTCGACTTTACATCGTCATCATTAAACCTGAATTCCAAATATATAAAATAAACTAACTATCATACTCAATCGTCCTGGAAACAGTTTGATGAAGGAATACATTTCCAAAGACAAGTGCAACCATTAGCTTGGTTTTAAGAGTAAACCGCGAAAGGTTGCGTGTTTAATTTTAGCTTTCGAGTAGTAGCTTTTCAAGTAGTTAGTTCGTCTATATTGGGATGATAGTATCAGCTGCACAGTTTCGTCCTAAACAAATCAGTACATCAGTCAAAACCTTTTTAGCCTTTAAAAAATTTCATAAAACAATATTTAGACTGAAGATGAATGTTCAAGGATTTTCATGGATGTTCTCGTGACGTCCTATCTTTTTATCTGTTTATCGAGTAAATTATTGTATAAATATAATTATAATTATAATTATAGTATAATTATTGTATAAAATGATATAACTATGCAACAGCGGTTTGACAGGCGTTCCACTGACTATGACAAACTCGATGTGTAAGGGTATCGGCATTATTAACAGCGTCTCATATGATCAGGTCCACAGAAAATGAAGAAGTCTTTTAGCAATGGTGTTAATAGTTATCTTCACTACGTCAGGGGTGGTAGAAAGCTTGAGGCTCATGACAAACTTCAGCTGTTATAGGTGTATCGATAAATCGGCAAGATGAACAGGTCCTCAGATGAACAGGTCTTTCAGGTTCCAATGCCCTAATTGTGGCTGGATACTCACTTCAACAAAAAATAGCCCTCGGATTATGCAACAGTGACTTACAAAAACCATTCCGGTCTCGGCACTAACCTACGCCAACATTCACAGTTTTAATTCTAGTCCTCGTTTTTGGTCCTAGTTTTTTGGGAGTACCGAAGTAACGGTAGTCGGCGTAGAGATAGTTTTTTTTACTCCAAGCCATCCTTTTTGTTTTTGCTCCGTGTTTGTAAACACACTTGTTTTTGTTACTACGGACCGGGCGCCGGATTACTTTTTGCTGCCGGATTAGCGATTGTTGTGGTTTGCTAGTTTGTCGATGATTTAACACGTCGGGCGTTTTTACCTGTGCGACTTTTTATTTTCTCGTTTTTGCTCGGGGGCGTCAAATTGGGAGTTTCACCTACTTCCAAGCCCCCTCCCTCCCATTAACATTGTTGTTTATTGTCAAGTTTGATCAATAGTTTGTTTGCCTATTCATCAATAACCAATTTGTGTCCAATGGAGTTACAGTGACTTTTTCATAATTGTAATTTTATATTGATCTCCAGTAAATACTAAAGAATAATCCCCTCCACAGAAATCGTATGCACATTTACTTAAAAATGCATAAACACGAAAATGTAAAACTTCTGCTGGGTTTTCCCCTTCATGTTAACAAACTAATGTAGTTACAAAATGGGTGTCTTAAGTAACAAACATCGGTATAAGCACATGCTGCCTTTACGTATGATACTTATCCTTATTTTCATTATAAGCTTCATAAGATTACGGTACTATAGATGTTTCACTCTAGTTTATTGCCTCTCCTAATCCATGAGTCCTCACCCACACTACAACGCTGAGAATCATGCGTCCTCTTTTCAAATATCTGCAAGATACACCCTTCTCACCATACTCCAGTCTGTTCTCAATCGAATGAACTATAAGAATAGAACTGTTTCCATGGTACACACATTTCCATCAAATGTCCTTCATCTTCTCCACGGCATTGCCCATATTTCCAAGCCGTCAGCGTCTCTGTACCTTCCACCATATCACGATCCTCCACATTCCCTCAGCTCCTAATCGTCTGTCCTCTCTACGTCACTTTGCCCAGACCCTGCGATGGGAACGCAACAATAGCCGGTGTTTTCACGCTCCGTTTACCTTCACTTAGCCCCTCGTGGGACACAATTTATCATTCGGTCGATTTTTTCACCTTGAAAGAAACCGCAAGTGTTGACGTCGCTCTTATGTTCACTGAAAAACCCCAACTGATAAGACAAGTGGATGGAGACAGTCTTGTAATGATGGAATAGTTTATGGCAATTTGATTTGTTCGTTGATTGATGTGTATTGCTGATTTTATTCTGTTTATGGATAATTAAAAACATAATGTTTAATTTAACATTCTTTTATGTTAATGGACCATGGAGTATTCTCGATCTCAAGACTAGGTGTTATCAAAGTTAATATACTTGATCATTTTCACAGTGGAAAGTAAATTAAGCCTAGCTTCACAAGTTTAACAAAGAAAATTGAATCAACACTAAAAATAGAACATTTTCTTGAACATAATTCAAAATATAAAATTGGTGCCATATATTTATAATTAAACGTTCTTTTATCATGCCTTCGTTCTTGATAGATAACCTTAGTCCACCTTTCCATCATTAAACTAAACTAATTACACTGCTACACTTTACACTTACAACTTTGACAATTCACGATTACCAGCCATTAATTAATAGCAAGAATCCAATTACGAGTGAATTTCTACACACATTCATACTTAGCGTTTCCAGCGGTGCATCAATTACTGGTCGGATCATTGATCAAGCCTTCTACGTAATCGCCAACATTATCACAGCTGTCGAATGATTAACTGTCTCGTGAGAAAGGAACGGAAGAAGTTAATTACGCGTCGCCTAGCATCCGTCACCGATCCTCCAGTTTTTATTCAAATCGCCATTGCGCATGCGTTAATTAGTTCGGCGGAGCTGCGCAATCACAGAGCTGCGCAGTGGTAATGTCTCCATTGGAACTGCAGTTGACAAAGGCGCCGACAGATGGCTCCCAATAACTCGGTACCCGTCATCTTCTGGGATGGAAGTCGTTTGGCAGATTGGGAAAAGCGGTACCGTAAGCTTTGTTTGTGAGAAGGTATGCCTCCAGGATCTGTGTGATTTTCTTCTGTCAGGTGATTTCGAAAGTCATCAACATAATTGATTACTCTTACGATAGTAGTTGTAAATCCAATTTGATGCCAGTTAATACTTGAAGTAGGCCATGGTTGCCACCAAAAAATCAATGACTTCGGCTATGAAATCTTAGGTGTAAAAAACTAAAAATTTGTATCAATCGTTGACGACATTTAGGTTCCGCTGAATGAAGAAACAACTGACAACCCTCCCGTTGATTGATTCGATGGAAATGACCTTCATGTATGGAACAAACCCCTATACCTTGCAGGTGGTCGTTTACATGCACAGGGAAATTTCGATGAATGTAGAGAATGAAAGTTCACACAACCAACAAACAAGACAAGGCGAAGGACAGAACCGAGATGAACCAAACCCCAGATGAGGAGGAAAGAGGAATGAAGCAGTGGAAGTGTTAAAGTCTTGCAATCAGGCTGGCTGGAACAGGCCGATTGGCGAACAACTTATAAAACGCTAAGGTAAAGTCGTAAATGTAGAATATAATTTTGCTTAGTTTTAATTATGGGTCTAAGGAGGCGCCCGGTGTGCTGTAAACGCCACTGATGACAGGTCTGGAGAGGTAATTGTCTAAACGTTCGTTTCCAAGAGAATTTCTTCATCTAGACCGCGCACTCATAAATCCTGGAGCACGCGGTTAACACTGGCGGAACAATGACCGCGCTGCTGCGGACACGCTGCTCCGGGTTGTCAGGGTGATTTGGGAAAATACAGGCTCAAACGTATCAGAACCATTGTTTTACGTTGTGACAGAGGTGGGTTTACATGGTGAAATAGGGCAATGAGCTAGACTAATTGGGGGACAAGTTATCTTCTCTGTAGTACCTACATGGTTATGTTGGACAAGATTGAAAAGTTTAAATCTCTATCACATTCTTTGGCTGTTTTGGATTATGGTTTTAGAAGTTACTAACTACACTACCAATTTTAGCTCGTCTTATGCTTGGTGTGTTGGGGTATTAGATAAACATTTTTAGATGCATGAGCAGGTAAAGACATTTTTCAGTAGCTCAGACGCTAAAATGTTTTCTGTAGATTTCAACTTATTTTGCCATTTAAGTATTTAAGGTACAATTTGACTTGTTAGAGAACGAAGTTTAAGAAAAGCTACTATACCACACATAATCAATACTGTATACTTAAAGTACATTTAAAAGTCATTGTACCGAACTCCGGTGTGTTAGCAAGTTTTTTGGTTTGGCCAAAACTAGAACAGTTTAGATCGTTACTTTATAAACAAAAGAAAAACTTATTTTATTACAAGATATATCATAAACAAGATGAATACCTTCCTGGTTGCGTTCAGAAACTTTGCTTTGCACTTTGGTTGCTTTGAAGAGGACTTTTAGTTGTTGTAGTGGGCTACGCACCACGAAAGAAGAAACGAAGAAATGTTCATGAAAGAAGAAAACACAGATCCCAAAGATTCAACTTAACTCTATCAAGTCCACACTAACTTAACTTTAGCTAAGAAACAGAAGTCTTTTGCTTAGAAACAGGTTAAGTCTTTTGCTAAAAAAAACACAGTATATTTTTAAAATATGTAACATATTCAACTGAGCTGTACTGCTTCAAAAGATTGTTCTGAAGACTAAGACTTTGGCGTCAGACTCATAGATACAGTTTCTGTAACTGAGTCTGACGCCAAATCACATCCTCAACCTTAGTCTTTTTATTCAACTTTCTCTGAATCCTCAAATCACGTATCACTTCGCCAATAGCTTTCTAGTAATTAACCACGCATTAAACACCTCCAGTTCCTCAGACATGATACCACACACGCGACAACCTGGACCAATCACCGACTTATCACTTCATTTACATGTAGCTGACGAACTGCTTCCCCAATTAGCCAAGTTATCGACTGCACTTTAAAAGCTCTTATATTTTATGCAGCTCCGTGACCGCCAAGACCAGAAGCGAGGGAAGCGACCCACTTCCAAATTGCCTAATACGGACGGACCTCTCACGAACCCGTTTTTGAAAGTCACTCCTACCCGATCGAGTTCGTTTATTTTCGCGTAATTAGACGCGTTTGTTTTATTTATGTGGACAATGTCGGCCCACATGTCGGGTGACTTGTGAAAGGATCGCGCCTTTCATTGTACTGCACCAGGTGAATGTGTTGTCAAGAGTTTCACTGAATGTGGGAGAACCCTTCAACTGATTACACATTCAATCGTTGAAGCAAATTATTCACGAGAAATAAGTTGAATTCCTCCTTCATCAGACAATCTGAAAAAAGAGGTCTCCTGTTTATATGTCACCTTTTACTGGAAGAGATTCATAATAAAGGGGAATTTGCACTTTGATTCAAGTTAAATGTTTATTACTTTTTGAAGACCAACCACATCCCTGAACTCCTTTTCCCTAGTACGAACCCATTCAAATATATGCTAGTGACATACACACGTTTGTTACGAATATCAAAACGGGCAGTTTTAGAAAGATTATCGTAACTCCTTACACACACATGAATTTGTTTTTGTTCATAACTAAAATCTAAAAATGCAAATCAAAAGAGAACTTAGTTACTTATGAAACAACTCAACCTCAAAATCCCTATGGACTCTAAATGATTTAACAAATTCGTATTCGCCACTTTAACTTCCTACAATACATTTTTACTGAAGTGATATACAGTAGTACCTTTACCAACAGTTATTTTTCTATGACACCATGTTTGGAATCACACCGATCATTTTCACATCCATCTGGACTTAAAACACTGTAGCAGGAGATCGAACACTACAAAGTACACAGTTGTCGACGTAGGCATCGGCGAAGGGTTTCTACGGTTTCTTCTGTCAATTAGCACGGACGGCAGTGTATCGAAGGCAGGTATTCCATGACTCTCATTATGCCTTCCCTCACATTCCCTGGTGACTTTGCCGCCACCGCCACCGCCGCGGTAGACAGACACTTGTAAACGACACAGCGCAGTTCACACGTTACCGCTCGATTAATTGAGCGAAATCGAGATACCGATGCTTTCGCGGTGTGATTGAGTGAAAATTACCAACTGTGAACGCCATAATTGGATATAGTAATTGGGTTATGATTTTTGAAATATGTTTGCTGGTGAGCAACCCCTGTCTGCAGACACCGCAAGTCGATCAGTATTGGGCAAAGTTTTCTTGAAAAATGTTATAGTCTGTGGGATTGCGCATGTGCTTATCACGGTTTCACTGTTCATTTACAGCATTTACAACTACTTGCCATTCGTCTTGGAAATTAAACTAAACCAGTGATGGTTTAACGACAAATTATATTATTTTGCACAACTACGGGTTTATAAAACCAGCTACCCCCAATACCACTGGTACACCATCCACCGTTATACCAACTGATATACCACACCGATATACCATGTACAACAGGAATTTCTAACCATTTTATTTTAAGACGTCGTCTCCAGACTGGCCGAGGTCTGATACAGTCTGCATCTCTACGGTCTTAAGGTTTACAGCTGGGTTTACTGCGGCGCAAAGGTGGCCATAAAACATGTTTATGGCTGCAGATCTGGCCAAATTAAGAACCTCTCTGCGAATCCATTCCGGAATAATTAGACGTCCTGCTTGTTGTATGGTTCTGTCATAGCTGGCGACGAACAAGAAATGTCACTTGGTCGAAGATTATTAAGGGTTTTGTAGGATATTTGAAAACAGATATTTAGAGTGAGTTTTTTGAACAATGATTGAAGAGACTTCTAAATGATGACTGATCTGAATAAGTTTCCTGATTTTGAGACTATCTAAATACCATTCTACCTGGGCTACCGTACCATTTACGGAAAACATTATAGATATGGATAAACTAAAAGTAAAGTATTCGTGTTTGTCATCAGAATATCAACCTAACCAAGAGTCCCTAGTATTAATGTCATTCCAAGACTGTAATTTAAATTATTGCGATTACTAAACGAAAAGTTATGAAATTCGCCATACCAACATGCTAGAATGAAGAAAAACAACGAACATACAATTTATTTAAACTCCTCTTAACACAAATTAATGATTACCATTAACCCATCGAGGACACTCTGAGACTATCTAAATACCATTCTACCTGGGCTACCGTACCATTTACGGAAAACATTATAGATATGGATAAACTAAAAGTAAAGTATTCGTGTTTGTCATCAGAATATGAACCTAACCAAGAGTCCCTAGTATTAATGTCATTCCAAGACTGTAATTTAAATTATTGCGATTACTAAACGAAAAGCTATGAAATTCGCCATACCAACATGCTAGAATGAAGAAAAACAACGAACATACAATTTATTTAAACTCCTCTTAACACAAATTAATGATTACCATTAACCCATCGAGGACACTCTATAAATATGCTAACATTGATAAAACGCACACGTCAACCTTGCACATTTCTTACAAGCTTAAACGACTGTTGACTAATCTCAGCACTCAACATCGTCCAGGTGGAGATCATATCTCTACTGACTGATACCGACCACCACGATACACCGGCTACCGGTGTTGTATACCGTGCTGACAGTCAGGTGACAGTACCGAATTACTGACCACATGTACGTCGAATCCGATATACCAACTATATATCTAAGTAACCGTCTCTACTGACTGATACCGACCACCACGATACACCGACTACCGGTGTTGTATACCGTGCTGACAGTATCGATATACCGATCATATGTACTTCGAATCACCATCTATCGATATACCAACTATATATCTAAGTAACCGTCTCTACTGACTGATACCGACCACCACGATACACCGACTACCGGTGTTGTATACCGTGCTGACAGTACCGATATACCAACACAGACACGCCGAGTCACCAACTATCGATGTACCAACTATCATTTACCACCTTCTTATCACTAACCATCTCTACTGATACTGTATACTGTACCGACTGTACCGATATACCAACACAGACACGTCGAGTCACCAACTATCAAATCAAATGAAATCGTTTATTTGCACATTAGATTTGTATACAATAACATGTAACAAATATCATGCAACGTCAATATTTACAAACTAAAACTAAAACATACAACATGAGAATCTAAATATATACACATTATAGGCTTAGAAATTCTGGGACGGAACAAACAGCATTTGAGCATAGAAAATATTTTAAGTGTCTCTTAAATAGGGCTAGTCTTGGGATTTTATTGCCTGAGGCAATTTGTTAAAAAATTCGATTCCCTTGTAAAACGGACTCCTCTCAAAGGCCGCAGTTCTGTGCCTCGGGTAACAGAGGATGCCTCCATTTCTCGTCCGGTGGTCATGGAAATGCCCTAGATGTTGAAATTGACTCCTGTTGACAAAGGTCAAAATGAGGGATTAGTGAGCTGCGTTGCAGGACTACTTTGACTATTCTGAGACGAACCAATCAGACCAAAATTGAGACATTGTGTTTTGTCTTTGTTAAGGAGAAGACCATTGTATTCAAACCAACTATTTAAGCTCTTGATGACCGAAGTGAAGCTGTTCTCTAAGCTGGTTGCATTTGGGGCCTTGATTAGAAGTGCTACATCGTCAGCGAATAAATTCATGTGACAGTCATTTCCTTCATAATGGAGATCATTGATATACAATAGGAATAAAATAGGAGAGAGAATGCATCCTTGGGGAACCCCTCGCTGAGAAAGCATGTAGGACGGTGAGATCGGACCTGAGGAACTATTTATGGAAACTTTTTGATAACGGCCAGACAAGAAAGAGCGGAACCACTGCAGAGCAATGCCTCTGACACCATAATGAAAAAGTTTATCCAAGAGGATCGAATGGTCCACACAATCGAAAGCTTTGGATAAATCGCAGAAAACCCCCATCGTCTTCTGCGATTTATGAATACTTCTGCGGTTTATCTATGTACCAACTATCGATGTACCACCTTCTTATCACTAACCATCTCTACTGACTATATACTGATACTCCATGCTGTACCGAGAGTACCGATATACCAACACAGACACGTCGAGTCACCAACTATCGATGTACCACCTCTTTATCACTAACCATCTCTACTGACTATATACCGATACTACTGTACCGACAGTACCGATATACCAACACAGACACGTCGAGTCACCAACTATCGATGTACCAACTATCTATGTACCACCTCCTTATCACTAACCATCTCTACTGACTATATACCGATACTACTGTACCGACAGTACTGATATACCAACACAGACACGTCGAGTCACCAACTATCGATGTACCAACTATCTATGTACCACCTCCTTATCACTAACCATCTCTACTGACTATATACCGATACTACTGTACCAACAGTACTGATATACCAACACAGACACGTCGAGTCACCAACTATCGATGTACCAACTATCTATGTACCACCTCCTTATCACTAACCATCTCTACTGACTATATACCGATACTACTGTACCAACAGTACCGATATACCAACACAGACACGTCGAGTCACCAACTATCGATGTACCAACTATCTATGTACCACCTCCTTATCACTAACCATCTCTATCTATGTACCACCTCCTTATCACTATACCAACCATCTCTACTGACTATATACCGATACTGTATACTGTACCGAGAGTACCGATATACCAATCACATGTACGTCGAAACACCATCTATCGATATACCAACTATAATCTAACTAACCGTCTCTACTGACCAGATACCGACCACCACGATACATCAACTTTCGATATACCAACTACCAATATACCAACCACCTATATTTCAACTACAAATATACTAACCACATATATACCAACCAGCCATATACCAACTACCGATGTACCGATGCTAGTCTTGCTCCCACCATAAACACAAAAATACGACAACTTTGTTAAATTGTCAAAGCCAAGGATGAAATTAAGAAATAATCACCAAATCTAACTCTTATAACAGAATACCGACCACCTGCTGGTATATATATACCTACCTGAACGTCGTAAGATTGCCCTGTCCACATGTGTCTGTGTCGGAATCCGATAATAGCTCCTGATTGATGCCGGACTGGCTGTGACATTTGCAGCGTGTGAGAGACGGATGTAAGTAGGCGTGAGAAAATTATTGCGATGAAAAACATTTTTGATCTCTTGGGTGAGCCTGTTCTTCCGTGAAATCTCTTGATTAGACCACAGTTTAAAGAGAGGTTTACGCTCGTAAAACCCCAAAAATGTAAAAAAAATTTTGAATATTGGCTTCTAAAACCTAGAATTTCTTCGGTGATTTTTAAATTAATTGTTCTTTTGACAATATTTATATCTGTTACTCAAATTTAAATGTATAAAAGATACCTGTTTTATGTTATCATCCGGTTATTTTGTCAGGCTCCCAAGGTTTTGAATCAAAAGGATTATTTTCAAACTAACAGAAGCCGGAAAACGGTAGGTTTTGCACATGTATATACCCATTGTATTATATTGTACAAGGCAACACGGTACCAGTACACAATAACCTTAACAGTAGCTTGTGCTTGTACGAGGATAAATTGTAACATGAACATATACATTGAATATTGACACGGTGGTAAGGAAGAAGCAGATACAGAAACCCCACAAGACAAATTAACTGTTTGCTAAACACACACTACACTCTGAGCGTCGTGAGATAGGTCAAGTCACACGACCGTTTACACCAATCACAGCACAAACTCCAGTCTGGAATGATTTAGAGACTAGCAGTAATTATAACAGCTGGTTTGAGTTTGTTGGGTTGAGTTAATGTCTCAGTCGGCGGCGCTTTAGTCTGGACTTCGTTACCAGATCAGCTGTTCAACAATCAACTGCTTCCCAGCTGGTAAGATCTTGACCAAAATGTAATGTAACAATGAGTATGCGGCATCAAAAACAGTGAATAAATAAATATAGTTTTGGAGCAGGGGAATGGAAGAGTAAAACTATTGATCCTGTTTCTGATCATCGATAAAAGTTTCTTTACATCAGTATAAAGTTCCCTCTCAAACTTCAAAAAATCTCTTCCCACACAAACTATAGTGACCCCTCAGACTCAGCAAGGGAATTACTAAAGCTTTGACATGTTTATTTCACAAGCTTTATCTAGCTTTCCAACCAAGAGGCCAGAACACATGTCACGGCGCGACGTGGATAGTATCGCATTTCCCAATACTGGAATTCATTAATTACCTTGGATGCCAATGCTAATCTCAGAGTCCGCACAGTCATCGTAAACATCGCCTTTCATCATAAACTTGCCCATTAATTGGCTCGGGCGATCTAGACTTGAGATTCATTTTTACAAAGTGACATAAGACTGCTTTTTATCTTAAATCCTTTTCCGGGGTTTGGTCAGTTGTCCACTAACGGGTTGCGAAAGTTATGGAAACTGTACTATCTGGATTTGAGATGGGAGTTAGTTTCGGAATCAGGACATTTCTTCCAGGGATTGAGGAATCATCAGGTGACACCGTAGTTTGTGTTGAGTTGTGTTACAATTTTGAGGAACATTATAAAGGTTGTTGGCCTATGTTGAGCCTATTCTGAAGAAAATTCAACCCCAACTAAGTAAGCATTTTGTTTATTCTCATGACAAGAAAAAAAAGTTTAAAAGTACATTAGCATCAACAGTCCTCAACATTCCTTGTAAAACCCCTCGATTGACTTTAATGCTACACACCATAAAAAACACAAACTGTACAACATATCGCAATTCTAAAGGGTCTGGAAAGGGTCTAATGATCCCCAAGAACGTGAGGAACAGGCTTTCAGAAAGGTAGAGATATGATATGGAGAAAGGATGCAGAAGATTTTCAAAAAAGCTAACGATTAGCATAGCCCATTCTAACATGCTTTGAAAATTATCCAGTAAACTGTATTTCAACATATGCTCTAGGATTAGCTGGAGTAGTGGCAAAGATTGGCCCGGTTCGTGATCATCGACTTTAGATGAAAAATAACACGTTTTAAAACTACTCATATCATACAGCTAACGGATAAACAGGCAAAGCAACATTGCAACATTCAAGCTATAAATTTGAAGCTGCAGTCGAGACTGCAACGGCTATCTAATTAGTAGCAAGACCTACGCGCTTGTACAGCCAGTAGATAAAGGCCGGCTGCGACATCTAGCGGCTAATAGAAACGTTCACTTACTGCGCCTGCGCACGATTTATGCCCTAGTACGGCGCATGCGCGCATGCGCGGTTGTATACATGCACCATAACAATAATGGCTCTATTACCTCTCACGTATTGATGTACTATTGTGTGATATGTTTAACTGTAGTTTTATGTCTTGTTTGTCTTATTGTCTATATTGCTTGTCTATAATCGTGAATTAGCTTGAATAGAGGAGTATTATGGATTGGAATTGGTTGCTATGCAGTAAAGTGAGCTACTTATCATATTTGTCTTTATTGTTCCGTTGTTTTTTTTATCTATGATTATCTTTGCACGATTTAAGCTAATCCCCACGATAAATTTCATAAAATTGTCAAATTTGTTATTACATGTTCAAGATATTGTCATTAAAATGTATGTACTTTTCAAATCAACGCAGGATAATTTATCTAATTACAAATAACGCACTAATTACACATAAATAATACGGTAGCGCATTTGATTAAATGCTGTAATGTGTAAAACATAACTTGCCTACTAAACTGAATGTTTCTGTTGGACTAAATACATTTAAGAAGACGGACAGTCCATTAATATAGTCTAGCTTTCTAGAGGAGGAATTCGTCTCGCCGTGCTGCCAAGTTTATAATTAACAGGTTTCTCTAGACATAGCAAATAGCAAACCGCAGCGGAAAAATGTTAAAACTACATCAACAGACTAGTAATTGCGAAATAATATTATATGAGATGAAATCATCAGAAATAATTTGGTTAGTGTTTTCCACCCGGATTTATTAATTTAGAAATTTTTACAATTATGTTAGTTTGCAAATGACACTAATTTAAATGTTTTTGTTTTTTTTTTATTTTTACTTTATTTTTAACTTTTGTTGATAAAAAATATTACGTGGGGATGATTCATATAGCTAGCATTTCATATAAACCACATTACTATAGCATCTTATCTTGGTGGCAAAATGGTGCCAGAACAGTTTAACATTTCAAAAACTTATACAGATAGACCTACCAAACTTAGAACAAAGTTACTGCCCATAACATTTTTGAAATGTTTTAAAATGTTATTGTTTTAATATTAATTATTAAAATGTGTGTACCTGTAATTTCTTTTTTTCTTAGTGTATATCCTTAGAGCTACCAAGTCATTAACTTAAGCTATTTAACCCTTACATTTTTTACTCTAATAATTACAGACTCTACTATTAGAGATCAATTAATATTTTATATAGAAACTAAATATTAGGCCTACTAAATAAAATCTTTTAAACACAGAAATAACACCATAATATGATATGGGGTTACAATAAGGTATTTTGTCAGAGGTGAATCTTTCTGTAAAACTGTGAATGTTGAAGACTAGATGTTGAAGTTTAGAGGAAGGACGGATCACGGCGTAATGGAGCATTTTATGTCTGCCCCGGGCCGTTATTGACTATAAACCATTGCTCCACGTATTTATATTGGCATCTCCGCGGCTCCTTCGCGCACCCATCGATTTTCATCTCTCTCAATTTTAATAACATATTTTTAATATCCTTTTATCCAAAGTCTTAAAAAACTTGATTAAAACTTACTTTTAAAGGTCAGCATCTGGTCCCATTATTAGGTTTTAGCCATAAAAATGTCATATTTCTACTTAGGTTGAATATGACATGAGTATGGTTAAATTGATGGGTGTAGTTTTTGTTAAATGTCATCATCACTGTATGGATCAGAAATAATAAATAAATACGGTTCTTAAGCTAGAAGAACTTTCTCTAAATAGGAGATATGCCTTCATAAAGATCAAACATAGTTAATCAATATTAGTAAATATAATGAATAGATCGAAAATTTAAGAAATATTGTAAAATGAATTCAAAAAACCTTAAGGAGGATGTAATCGTGCACTGTAGGCTAACATAAATAATATAGAGTTGATTCTAAGTTTGGATGCGTTCCTAGAACTGAGCATATCGAAGTAAGTGTGGATTATTCCACTGATAAAAAGAATTCTTGTATCATATTGATATTCAATTCAATCAATTCACTGGCTTAAAACTAAATTGTTTAGCCGCAGGTTGGCTTTTACAAGAGTGATGGCGTTGGGCGTTGTTACCCCTTCACATACACCAGATTGTAAATGTAAGCAGTGTAAGTGTGGTATGGACGTCACGCATGGCCGAGGGACGCAGACCGTGACGCTAACGTCATAGTAGCGTGACGGGGGTGGAGTAGCCATCATGTCTGTGTAGTGCCGCCCATCCACGCACTGCTGGGCGGGGGTAACACCATAGACAACAAGAATGAAATATAGACTGTCAGCCGTGCATAGGTTACCATGGTTACCATAGGTTCTGGCGCACACCTCTGGGAGCGCCGTGTAGTTACGTAGCACGTACGCCGTAGCTACATGGCGCTCCCAGCCGTGTGCGCCAGAACCTATGGTAACCGCAGCATGGCTGACGGTCTATATTTAATTTTTTGTCTATGGTAACACTGACCGTGAGTTGTATTCAATGGTGTGGTCAATTTCATAAATTGATAAAATTTACATTCTGGTTTATCCGCACAAAGAAGAACATTTTCAATTGTGCGCAAAAACCAAACTTGTCTTTAGTTATTTGATGAATTATGCAAAAAAGTTACAAAAATATATTTAAATATTTAATTTTACAAAATAAAAAAAATCTTGTAATTTTGGATCTTTTCCTGTTGGTATAAAAATATATATTTATTTTATATTTTATATATTTTTTATTTTTGTTTTGACAAAACTGCTCATGACAGTTTTGAAATAATTTTAGAATAGAAAGAGGACACAATCTTAAATTAACTTCCTAATATTTCAAGCCTTTTGAATACTTTTTAGTCAAAAATATTTAGCAATGCCTAATTTCAGATGTAAATGGCCTAAAAATAATATAAAATACATTTTCTATATTTCATTATGACATACAAATGAATCCTCAACCAATTAATTTCTGCCGCTGTTAAGCTCTCGTGGAAAGTCAAAATGATCCGGTCGCCTTCGTCTTCCACACAAACGTCATAAACCAGCCTAATTAGGCGACGAGACTTACGATCAGCTGTTCGGCGACGCTCTACTTACATCTGGGCAAGGTGTTAACAAGGCGAGATAAACAATGGCCGTGAGATCGGGATTAAAGCCTTTTAAAACGTTGTTGGTCTGATTGCGAGTGAGCTGCGAGATTTAGGACAGTTGGCAACGAGATCAGCTGTTTGGGCGATCAGCTGATTCAGGAAATGTCGACTTGGACCGGCCCAATCTCAATGACAGATTGAGATAATGCACGAGGATTTAAATAAGTGACATCTTAGAATAATTGGTACTTGAGGTGTTATTTAGGAGAGTGTAATGAACAAGTTCTGGATTTAATTACGGTACTTAATGATATGAAATATTTTAGTTATGATGAAGATTACGTTTTCTTAACAGTTAGGTTATGAAAATTACACTTTGATTGTGAGAAAAATTGAGGGAATGTTTTAATGATTGTTAAATACTCTTTTAAATTCATTGTTAAAACCATCGTGTTCAATTACTGGATGGAGTGATTCCAAAACAAGGCAACATCAATACATTTACAGTACTGTATGTTGATCGATGATTGACTAGATTACAATAAGCTGATTTTAAAATAAATTTAATGGTAAAATTACCTCATGATAAAATATTATTTCCTGGAAGTCAAAATATGACGAAACTAACATTGTTTTCCTTTGTGGTTGATGGTTTGATGTATTTTTTAATTATTAACTATTTCGTTGTTAAGCAAGGGTATTTTCTCCAAAATACTTAACACATTATAAAATTGTCCCCTAACATCATCAATCGAGTTCTTATCGTCGTTCTCGTTGATATAACCACTTTAGAAACAATAACATCCTTAACAACATTCATCGGTTTGCCCAAGTTTTCTCATCTTGTTTATTATTAACCGATAACACACATTAACGGTTGTTAATTAACTTACAAATTTCTGAACAATTCATAGCATCAAAAGAACGTTTTGATTTGCCTTTGTCATACTTAAATGACCATACGAATTGATTCCTCCAAAATTTTACAATCCCCCAAAACTAAATGACAATTACCTGATCTAACGTTCTATTCAAGGTAGTTCTGACAGTGGCCGCTAGGCGCGGTTTAGTCAACGCCGCTACGTTAGCTGCTATCAGTTGCTTATAGTACAGCTCAGCTGATTGTGTAAGAAACAGCGGGCCCATCTTCAACACGTTGTTGTTGTTGTTCTTACTCTTGTTGTTGTTATTGTTTCCTGTCATCGAAGCAGAAGAAGAGGAGTCCACGCTATCATCTGCCACTTGTTTCACATCACTGGACATGATTGTATAATTTTTAAACACTACATGTATTACCGTAGATAGCAAGGAGTACAAAATGTACTACTTTATGGAATACATTTTAGTTTAAGTGATTTAATTTACCCTGTTGCTAAACTAAAATGTCTTTTGGGATTCCCGGTCACGTGTTTTGTATCACCCATATCTTCTTTTTTATACATTTCGACTAGAAAAACATCGACGCAAAAATTAGATAACCGTTGCAAATTATTATTTCAGTGTGTAAAATAGAATCTGTGTTTAAAACCAAAGCTTCACACGAAGATCGGGAAAAAAATCAACATAACTTTCTGAGTCAAGAATAAATCAAATTTTAAAAACTCGAATTATAAAAATACAAAACTAATCAAAACTTTAATAGAAGTAAACAAACCCCAAAAATTAAAACACGAGCACTCAGAACCTAGGAAATGTATCCAACTGAACTCCGACTCAAGGAAATGGGAGGAAAACGCGAAAAGCGTCCCACCCGCACGACAGACGCTGGAAAACTGGCAAAAAACCTCACATGAACATACAGGAGACAAAAAGAAAGAAATGCAGCGGGGGGAGGCAATATGGTATAAGAGGGGGTGGGGGGTATTGCTCCTTGCGAGTACGCCGCCCCTGGCTCTCAGATATTGAATTTATCGGGGGGTGGCTCCATACCTCCCTTATCTATTCCAATTCGATATTATAATTCTTCGAATGACGGAACTTCATCGGACGATCGGGATTAATCTACTCACGCTTTTAAACTTTTTTACTTCCTGGAATGATGTAAACAAACATTGGGTTAGCTAGTGCCTTTGATTGGTTATGAAGTTTGACTGACAGCTGGGAAGTTGGTTAACTATTTTAAAGTTAGTAAAATTTGTTTATAAACAACTGAGTTTTCATAACACCATTATTATTTAGCAATTTTAACGATGGAAACTAAATACAACTTTTCGTTTTCCAACAAAATAGCTCTATATAAACATAACAGAGAAAACTCCTTGGAACATCATTTTACACTTTGTGTTTTTAATCTATATTCTACATACTTTAAATAGTAGAGTAACCAATAAAAATAGTTTTAACATAATAGTAACATAAACTAAACCATAATTATTCTCTGTTTGGTAAATACAAGTATGCTTATAAAGTAGTGTTTGTTTGAGAAATTAATTTCTTTTACCATAATATCTTTTGAATAATTTGTAAAATTCCATCCCTAAATCATATTTATTTTACAGCTAAATACTTGAATTTCTTTTACAAGTTCAAATACAACAAGTGACTAAATGACTGAAGGATCGTTGATCAAAGTGTAGTGCCTTTGTGAGAAGTGTGAAACTTTGTTTGGAATAACTGGCTCTTCTCTTTCTTGTACGGGATTTCCTAACATTGATAACGTACGTGTCAACCTAATTGATAATACTAATCACAAATATCACAATCTTATTATCATTATTATGACATCAGCTAAACGAACCCCTACTACAATTCATCACGTAATATATGTATAGTAATTAAATCTTGGTTTTCGTAAATTATCAAACTTCTATTGTTGTGTAAGAATAAAATTGCTTTTAAGTTAGTAAATTTTTCAAAGATGAATAAAATCAAGTTATAAACACAAATTAAACTACAGTTTTCACCCAACAACTAGCCTAACTTCTATATTATACATTATAGTTATTTTTACGTCTACAAATACCATTTTATGCCACTTTCGGATTAACAGAATGTATTTATTTCAATACTATTAACAGTTTGCTTTCTCATAAGGTTTTATTGAATATTATGTAAAAATAAGGCTAGTATTATTTATTCTTGCTAGACCTTACAAGTTGATTACGAAGGTACAGAGCAATGAAAACAATTTTAATTCAAAATTACTGCATTTTGCTTGGTTCTCTTGTAATAGCGTTGTAAACATTAACACTTAAACAATAGTGTAAGTTTATTTGGATAAAAGACTTATTTTCTTAGCTGGCAAAGTTTGAAATGTGCAGATTTATCTTTGCAAAGCAAACAATAAATATATTATTTATATTGAAAGTATTTTAAAACCAGCCCAGTGAAATCCAATCGTCAAATAAAATGTCTGTATTAGGTAACAATAAATTAACAGATTTCACAAATTCACAAAAAAGTTATTTTAAACCATTTTGCTAAAGTCCATAAATTAAAATTAGCCTAATTGTTATTTTTTCCATGCTATAAATAACTGTATTTAAATTAACACTTGAAATGGATTTGTATACAAAAAAAAAACCACACTTACTCACAACAAACACACACACAAACAACAGATACAACTTTAACTTAAATAAAATCTAAGTTTACTAGGTTAACTTAAAAGCGAAAGATCGTTTAAAAATAAATATTAAACGGGGTCTTTCGTCCAAACCTTTTTTACATGAGGTTGAAATTATATACTACACTCGGGATGCTACCTAATAACCTAATACAATAATTGGCACAATAGGTGTTTGTAGGCGGGGCTGCATTAGAATTTCGGCTGTTGGGGGGGGGGGGGTGAGATTCGCTACCCCAATTTGGTTTTGGCTCACCCAAGACCCCACTGGCTCACCGCAGCATCCCTTGTCAAGACAAACTTCCGCCTAATTTACGTCATTTGATACTTACCTTCTATTCAAATCAGTTAACCCTGTGGGAACCCAGAACCCAGGAAGAGGAACAATAATCGCCCGATTGTGCAATGAATGAATGCTACTTTCGTAGAAATTTTGAAATAGGTCGTGTTAGATACAAGTTTGAACAAGATGAGGTTAATTGTGTTAAGTAAAAAGTTTTTGCCTTCCATTAAAAAAAAAATGTTTCTTGAATCACAATTTTCAGTTTTTTTTATACCGTTGCATTTTTTTTAAATAATTTCTTTCGAGGAATACGAAGCAAAAATTACATTAGTATTGAAAAGGGTTAACGATAAAATACAAACGACTAGAGTAGAATTAATACCTAGGCGAACTGTTGTAAAAATGCTCATTGTGTGCTATCAAAGTGGATTTTTTTTCGTAAAGAGGAACAATAGACAATTAAAAGCAATATGCATTTATTTTTATTGTCTACGCATGAGTTAGAATATTGTTATCTAATTAGAATTTAAATTTTAAATAGAACAAAAAATTACAGCGTAGTTTAGTATATAAAACTTTACAAGAGGACGTAAAAAACATTATTCATAATTGTCGCTACAAAATAATCTCAATATCGCTGCATGTACCCGCATTAAACTGCAATCCCATGAGTCCAATATGGTACTGCGTGATGCAATAATAAATGAATGTGTTCACTGCTCGCTAAATTATCCGGGAAAAGGGTAATCTGTGGTAAAACCGTTGCTGTTACAAAGTAAAATTTGTTCGCCCGTTGTATAAATTTTTTTTTTTACTCGTCACTTGTCCTTAAAGTGGAGACTGATTTCTAAAGTAACAGCAATGTTAGATTTAACTTGGTTACAATGATAAACTTCCATACAAGTAAAGTATTTTTGAATTCATACTTAACGTAAAAATTTAAAAACAAATATTTGCAACAAAAGTATTTTTGAAATTACGTCTTTCTGATGATTTTTTTTTTTAGATATTTCTTGAATGAAAATATATTTAGAAAGTATAATTAGAAGTGTTTGATAGAAATTATAAAACCATAAATAATATATCAGTCAGTGACAAATCTGTTGTATAAAAAACTCCTTATAGCCAAATTTAAATAGGAAGTGTATAACCATTGCAAATATTAATTTATAATCTTTACTAGTTAAGTAAATAATTAATTACGAGAATCACTAATTGTTATTACAAGTAACAAATTACGAGATTTCCAGTAAAGTATTATATTTGTAGCTCGATTATCCATACGTTATATTTCATTAAACAAGACATCTTCATATTTAACGCCATAAAAACTCTTGAATCGGAGGTGAAATCGGACAAGCTGACAGAAGTGGATAGCATTTTTAATAAAAGACAACGACTTGAGGAGGGAGGTTTCCGACGGTCTGGACGGGGCTGTAAGTTTTGGCGGGAGGGTGGAAAAACGGCGCCAAGACGTCGCCGGCAGATAAAAAAATAAGTCACAAAGTGAAGTAAGATCCGCGAGTGGGGTTGAAATGACACACTTATTTACAGAGTGCAATGCAAGACATTGTACAAGGTATAACACTGGGCGTGATGTATGGTGCATGAATTTGTTAGATGCATGAATTTGTTAGACCTACATTTTGGAAATTGTGGATTGTTTACCAGATTATATTATTATTTTACAATAAATAAATATGTTTATGTTGTTAGTTATTCAAACAAGTCAAGAGGTTTTTAAGAAAAAATTTAACATGGTGGAGTTTTGGTATGTCAATAATACTACCCAATCTGTAAGAACTATAAGTGATTCCGATTCAAGTTTAATTGAGTTCAAGGACCACAATAGTAACATTTTCATCAATAATTCTACATATCACTAAACATTTTATGCAATTCGATTAGTGGTCAACAGACAAAAGAAAGTACCAATGTACAATAAGATATTTGCTAAACTTGATTGTTTTCTATTTTGACACTCGATGTAAACAACAAAAAAAGAGCACAGAACTTGATTGTGTTAAAGAGTGATTACTCGATTTTAATACGCATTCAAATATAAAAAACTTTACTTTTATACAAAACACAGTGACAACCCCGTAAACTGCACCCCTCCAAACAGAAATGACCCAGTTAGGTTTGATGGCCCGTCGCGACGGTATTCCCAACTTGTACAATCGATAAACCATTCGCTCGGACCAGTTTTATTGTCAACCATAAATTCCTTTGTCTCAAATATATGTTAGTTAATTTAATCAAATATGTTACATGGTTCCACAGTTTTATGATACCCGGTTAAGAACAAAGTTGCATCGGGTTCCTTTTGTCTTGCATTTCATAGGTTATCGAATAGCTTCCTCAGCTAGCTGCTAGAGATAAGTCGAATAGTTACAGAATATTCAGGAAAGTAAATAAAAGAAACGTCTTATAACACTTAAAACATATATTTACGCTTATACTGTTACTCACAAGGCGGTAAATATACAAAAAAGATGGTAAGTGGTACCACTTAGTGACAATATATCAAAATATACCACTTACCATCTTTTTTGTATAATTACCGCCTTGTGAGTAACAGTATAAACGTAAATATATGTTTTAAGTTCTATAAGACGTTTCTTTTATTTACTTTCCGTAAATTTAATTACACGTACAATGCTGATCAAGAAGTTATTTAGAATATTCAGGCAATGCACTAATGCCAATTTAGCAATGGCAGCTAATGAAGTAATAGTTCAAATGAATCGAAAAGGTCGTCCCTAAACATATCTAAATCCCAGTACTAAGCCTGAAGGGGTGTTCTA
This sequence comes from Macrosteles quadrilineatus, assembly GCF_028750875.1. NCBI lineage: Eukaryota > Metazoa > Arthropoda > Insecta > Hemiptera > Cicadellidae > Macrosteles > Macrosteles quadrilineatus. The sequence goes on along the minus strand of NW_026542596.1, from coordinate 103,151,045 downwards.
GTGGGACGCCTAGGGGGCGCAGGAGTTGTATTCAAAAGGCCTGAGTTCAAATCTCACCAAAGACTAACTACTTTTATCGCTGAGGTCTGGTGGTTCAGAGCCAATGATATTCTTCAAGCTGTAACTTTATACAAAATATTTATTTCGGAGTTGACAAGAATTTGTATAAAAGAACCTCCTTTCAAATTCAAACGATAATTTTTCACCATCAAATAAAGTGTAACTACACCCAAACACCTGTTGGAATCTCCAGGGTTATCTTTATTGCATTTCCTCATCCAACCAGACATCTCGCAGCTGTCGCACCATTCAATCTTCCATATTTCACACCTTTCAAACAAATTATGATGATAACAATCAAGCGAGAACCGGCTCCGGCATACACTGGTCCAGGCGTTGATGTGTTATCCAAACACTCTTGACAGCCCTCGGATACTGGTATACTTTACACCAGTGATGACTGAGGCTTGGTATGGCAGCTGCGGATGATTGTGAGGCAATAGAGCTGGATAGTGGAAGTAGTTGCTTTCTGGAGAATTCATCGTCGATGCAAGGACATGCGTTGAACACGACACGAGCGACCTAAAGTTTTTTTCCGTACAGTGGAATTAAAATGTTCCTTGTTAAAAAATTTCCTTCTAAATCTAGGCATTTTAGACCCATACTTATATGGCATTTTATGTTTGTATCCCAAGGAACATGTCCACAAAATATGTCCAGACAATTTGGAAACACCCTGTATGATAGCTCCAAATTGACGTCTAATTTTTATTCTGACTCTTTGATACATTTTGACTTCGACAAGAGATCATCCGAATCTTTACTATGAAAGCTACTAGGTCCTGTAAAAACATAAAAGGTAATTTTGGATTATGCATATACTAGAGAGGACATATTTGCTAACTTAACAGGAAAATTTACCTTTCTTGACACAATCTTAGATTGTCCATATTTTATTTCAAATTTACGATTACAAAAAAGTCTATCCAAGGATAGCAACGGTTTCTAACGGAAACAATCTGAATCAAAAATTTTAGATTATGAATCCAACATTAGTATATATGAAACGTACTGGAAAGGGCATAAAGACATGTTATGTTATGCACTTGGTTTTTGGATTCAATGTTTTATAAAAAATTAATGTGTTCTTTTTAGTTGATGCAATTATATAATATTTGTAGTACGCCTAAATAAAAACCTTCATACGAAGGTCTCTCAGTTTGGATTTATGAAAATAATTACTAAACACACATATAAAATTGTTGCATGTAATGTAATGTATAAGTTCATTTTATATGACACAGTTTTGAATCAAATGCATTTATTTATATATGGCGATTTAAATATAAATACACAAATGAACATCAATTATTTGTTCATGAATATTACATTGTACTTATAAATATCTATCTATAATATTAAAACGAAACAGTGTTTTTTTATTTCACGATTCTGAATCAACCACTTGACGGATTTTCATGATTTTTGTGTTGAAAGAAAGATAATTTTGAGAACTAGGGAATGTCGAAGCCATAATTTTAGTTTAGGGTTTCAGTTTTTTAGAAATTAAGTTTTAATTTTTAAAAAGTCTAGCAGCCGACGCTAGCAATTTAAAGTATTTTAAATGCTGGTTTAACTAACAGCTGGTTTATAACTGTCATTGAAATGTTTATGTTACGAGTTGTTTGTTTACAAAAATATTGTTCGTTGGTGTTTGCTTACATACTATTTCACTTTAAAATGTAGGTAGTTTTCCCTTACCGTGAAGGATCTGCGTTATCAGTAAATGTGTTATTTTGAGCTAAACATCTCAAACACTTGCGTTTAATAAAGTTTTGTCATAAGTGCAATCTGTGTAAGTATTTAGTTTATGCATTGCAAATTTCAACTCATATTTGGGAAATATTTTTCCAGCAGTTAATCGCTTAATTGTTTAAGATATAAGTGGTTTACGTGTTGATACTTCTTTTTCTGTATGTTTGAATGTGAGTATGTCGGCATACTAAAATTTTGGTTAGTAATGAAAGCGTCAATCGGTGTAGTAGGTCTCTATAAAACTGTTAAATAAACTGCAGGGTGCAGCAGAAACCAAAGTCGACTCATACCATACCAACTATCCCCGTAGTACTGATGATTCAGAAACTTGGGCACTGACCAAAGAACCGAAAACCCTCAATGATGGGTTAGATAATAAAGTGTAGAGAAAATATACAGACCAGTTCAAGATAACGGCCCCGGAGCTCGAAATAAAAAAGAACAGAGAGCTAAGAGAAATGTTTTAACACCCAAATATAGGGATGCTAAAGTGGGTAAAGCTTGGATGGACAGGCTGTGCATAAACTTTTAAAAAGTATATTCCAAGGAGTACCACTTGATAGACGGGAAATATCAAGTTATGAAATGCATCCTCAGACTGGGATCTAAATTTTGAAGAGGCAGGTGATAGAAGAGAATCCTTATAAAAGTTTCAGTGGTCACGGAGGTAAGATAAGGTACGGTAAGTACATAAGTAGTACAGTATGCAATTGGGGGTGGCATGTAGCTACTCCACTCAAAACCAGTGTGAATCGGTCGCCAATCTCACTTCAGGATTTTTCAAATCGACACAAATGCTGTTTTATGGTAAAATTATCGGATTTAAAATACATATCACCAAATTGTAGGTCTATATTCGAATGGAATAAATAGGTAGTCACGTGACATTTGTTTACAAGGTGGATCTTCCCCATTAAAACTGCAAGAATTTGTGTCTATCCGGGTAAACTGGATGTTCTGAATTATTCCGTTTTAGTTGACGACTCGATTCCCGTACGTAGGACGGGCCACCAGCTTGTATATATATTAATTTGAAACTGTATAACTATATATATAAACCCCGAACCGAGCAGGGAGAAGGGAGAAGGGAGGTAAAAATCTGCAAATTTTCAATCCGAACATTTCCCCGAACAAGACCAAGACCAGACAAGTTCTACCGAGCGCGACAAAGGGAGTTTAGAGAGAGATGGAGAGCGTGTGTGAGTGAGAGCGCAGAGGCAGTTATACTAAAACAGTAATAAAACATGAAATAACATGTTACAGAATAATAATTTTGATTGACTTTAATAATATTTATGTTTATATTAATTTTGAAAGAATTAAAGTATAACATCAATTACTAAATTCAAGTTAAACATCATTGGTATCATTGATTTAACGGTTTCAACTTGTAAAATACATTTTCAACCTTGACCAAACAAACAACAAAATTACAACATAAATGCCCATAATATATAACGGCAAAATATTACCCAACATTTATTTATTTTAGCAATTAAAGAGTTTAAATTCCATATTAAATTAGAACTATCAACGCTAGCGCAGGCGGCCGCTCGGTGCGGCGCTCGCGACGATGTACGGGGCAAAAATATAACGTGACACACTATCGTACATCACTCCGTACATCGGACCGATCTTTTCTTTGATCTTTCGCCAAAAAACCGCCTCCAGAGCGCTCGTCTCCCTGCTCGGCCTGATGTCTGGTTCGCCGTCTGGATCGGTGTACGGACCCGTGACACACTATCGAACATGCTCCCTTCGACCTCCCTTCTCCCTTCTCCCTGCTCGGTTCGGGGTCTTGTTCGGGGAAAAGATCGATAGTGTGTCACCGTCTTAAAGACAGGTCTTGGTTTGTAGATGAGCCATCAAAAGAGGAAAGAGGTAAATTCCCTTGGGGCTCTGCCCCAGAAGCCTTTAAAGTTGCCTCTTCAGATTTGTTTACATTACGACCATATGCATAATTCTACACTACTTTTTAATGCAACAGCTGTTAATATTTAAATTGTGATTTATTGAATTTGTCAAAATGAAGTACAGTAATTTGCAATGGATTTTTCTGTTTTTAAAATTGATTTTCTTCTGCATCGTGTCATGTTTTGCAATATAATGGTAATGCTTCGCAATTGCTCGAATTCGAGCAACAGGTACACTAGTTCTTTATTGAATACTAAATAAAGACTACACAATCTTTTCAGCAAAACTATAACAACTAAATAATCTGATATTTTTATGCAACGTACTCAGATCTTTTACAAATGAATATTTGCAACACAATCAGGAGAGCATGTAAAACCTGATTAGTTTAGGGCGGATTAGTTGAATTAGCCTTTTACCGGTGAAATTTCATTTGATCTGTGATAAACGTATTTGACACAAGAGAGAATTACAATTTACATTGTTAAAAAGGCGGAAAAATGTTCACTGCAGCGGAAAATAAAACAAGCGGATGGAGCAATCAGTTATAGGGTTAAAATTAGTGCCGTACCTTTGCTAGTTGATTATTCATTAGACTCATTTTATATGGTCTATTTATATGCCTTTACAACATTAACAATAGTAAGTACCTATATTCGTTTTTTTTTCCTATGTTGTTTTGAACTTGACCCATATGAAAGAAGTATTGAAATAATGCAACAACTTTTAATGAGTCAGTATGTTTTAGGTTCAATAATTAAAATTATACTGTATTATTATTACATTGAAATGAGATAACTGGAATTCAATTGAACACTGAATTTGTTTCTTCTCTTAATGATGAAGTTATGTAGCATTGTTGTTTTATTTGTTAGTTCTTTATGTATTACAGTATTTCCTTTCTAGTCACTTTGAGGATTGTTAATTGTTGATTATTTATAAGTCACATAGTAAAACTATTAAAGTCACATAGTAAAACTATTATGTTTTGCTGATGTATCTAATACACTGCCACAGTGCTATATGCACCATGTTATATTTAAGTTATCGTTGCCGTTGGTAAGTTTACAAATGTGATTTATAAAGCAAAATGCTTCAATCTACAAAACACTCTATAAAAAAGGCAACAGAATTTTCATACGATACATGGAAGAAATATACATTGTTTATGGATTATTAAAAGTGGTCTTTGTTACATTTAAAGACAAATAAAATCAACAACGGTACTATTTAATTGTTTTACAAACTGACAACATTCGTTTGAAGTCATTTCATGAGTATGACACGGCATTTCTTAAAATTGTTAAAAGCACAAATTTAAAGATACAAAAGCCTGTTAGGTACACAAAAATCTCTATAAGTGAAATTTTTAATCAATCTCAATACCCCAAGGGGTAAATCAATGAAGCAATTTTATGTGAACGACAGCTGGGCAACAATGATCTTGGTTCATTGCCAATTTTACGTGGATCTCCTTTATGGATAAACACTTTTTGTCAATTTCAATTAAACCAACATGATTATGGATTTGCTCGACTGCAGGCTTAACCGACAAACGCTGTTTTTCTTCCATTTTCCCTCCCGCGAAAGAAGAAAAACAAAGGTGGCCTGCTCCAGTGTTTATTCTAGAAAATGTATTTTTCTTTCGGTTTTCTATCTCGCTGCGCGTCGTTTTTTACCCTCTTTATCAAGTTCTGTTGAAATGACGACTGGAGTAGAACATGTTATTTTAATACTTTAGTACTTTTATTTACCAACTGTAAAGCCACAGCGCAATTAAAATGCAATGTTATCGCGAAAGATAACAGAGTGTCAAAGAACAGAAGAGATTTTACTGTACAGGAAAGCAAAACAACAAGAAACAAAAAATAAGTAATATGATGGACAAAACACATTACTGTCTAAAATACTGAGGAAGATATATACGCCCTTTACTCGAAACCGTCATAATGGTAAAGTTATTGAATTAAATCAATTTTAAAAATTTAACAAAGCTCTTTACAGTAAACTAGAATCAATTAATAAGAGAAATATGTTACGAGGTTAATCCTGTGTTTTTGCTATAGCGAGAACTATAATTTGTTATGTTATAGCATACGAAGTAGAATTACTAATTAAAAGTTAGCATAGCAAGTTTCTAAGCACTTCTACACGATTCTTTATCCGTCGAGAGGACCACAGGTTTCACAAACCCTGGGCATTTAAAGCTCAGATAATAAAGACTGACTGGGCAGAGATGTAGACCTTCATCATTTATTAGGAGCCCAACGTGCAGTTCATTTATCCTATGCTATGTTGTATAAAAGTCAAATAAAGGTCAAAATATAAACTTTCCAATAAGACATATTTTATGAAAGCCTACGAACAAACCACCAGTTTACCAAAATCATAAATATCACGACTATGTGTAATCTTATGCATTTTTTAGTCCATCCAATAAAAACCTAGACTTTCCATGGTTTTAAAATATAAATTAATAAACACATATTGCAAACTAAAATAATAAATCTTTTGTGAAAATATAAACATCATTATAGTAAACATATGAAATCGCGTTCTTGCTGTCAATTGTGTAAGAAGAATTAGCTTATTGTGGATATAAATGATTCATTTACATGTTATTTCAATCCGGTTTGATGACATTACTATCCAAAATATATACAGCATAACTACATAGTTGTAAGATAATTGATGATGTTATATAATTTGTTAAAGCTACAATGTAGATATTCGTAGTTGCAATAAAGCTACAATGTAGATATTCGTAGTTGCAATGTGTCAATGTTTTGGTGACAGATGTAAAGTAACAAGTGTTCAAACAAAAGTCATCGTGGTGAACAAACTTAACGAGCCGAAGAGAATCGCTTGGAGCTTGGATTGTTGTCAATCTTGCTTGTGTGAAACGCATTGTTCACCACTTCACCACACTAAGCGTAGTCAGTCATTCACAACACCTGGGTACGTTGTAGCTCTGGTGATAAGGAAAAGTGTTCATAATTTTTTTAAATGAGATTCAGTTATTTAGTTGAATTTTTATTGGTTAGGGTGTTGTAAATAATCTACGATTTGTTCGACTCAGTAAGTTAGTTTCCTGGTATGTTTTACTCGGTATCATAAAAAAAATAAGAATAGTGGATCATGGCGAGACAAGCCATCGGCGATTGGCAGGATTTGAACCCGGGTCCTTCAGATATAGGCTTACTCGCACAACGACAGGATGCATAAGCATTCCAAGCTGATTGCCGGTTTAATACTGAGAAAAGCAAGACATACTTTGATGGTTCGAAACTGTTGGCTGTTCTTGGTCATTTGAATATGAGCTCAAGAATAAACAAATCAATTATCAAGGTCCTGGCAAAGGAATCAACTGATTATTGTCAGTAACAAAACTACACAGGGTGTCTCGCTCCGTTTTATGCTCATCCTTCTGTATACCCAGGCGCTCCCTAGATACATCGATGGGTGTGCCTCATCTCAATTAGTAAAATGAATAATAATTGGCCGAACTATGTATCCTGGTGCTTCTCCTTACATAAACGTTATTTGTGTATTCACAACCATTAATGTTGCTAAGGTAATCAATTACATTACGAAACATATAATTTGATACGATCTTCAACTCCAATACACCAGGGTTAGAATTTTTATGCAAAGTTGAGTGAACAACGAATGTTTAATGGATATGTAACATGTACTCCCTGGACGAATTTTTTGAAATATGCGTCAAACCTGCCACCTAAACTGCAAAATGTAAATTTGTAAATATCTATATAATGTTAATTGTATATAGTTTGACTCTGTTCAGCAAGAGCTGGTCACGGACGTCGAGGGAGGTAATTCAGGTAATATAAACGATAAAAAGAATGGTCTAAAAGTACTTCAGCGTGGAAGATCCTAATGCACGTGTGCCTCAAAGATACATAATATTGCGCTTGCACATTCTGTCGTCCATCGTGTGACGTTCGCGATGCGCGCTGCATCCCACCGGTAGCCCCCGGTTATATAACCGTAGCACCTGTTTAGCCGAGGCTCGCGGGTTTTTGAGGTATTTCCATTATTTAGTAAGTCCCCGATGAGCGTCGGTCATGCGTGTCGGCCTGACAATGGGGACGTGCCAGCTCACTCCTCGCATCACCATATCACGCCATTGTGTCCAGACCTTGGGAGTCAATGTCGGAGGCACCGGAACTCTTTTTGTCCCAGGATAATCCAGAGGGCCTCCGCCTCGGCCGCCCGCTCCGCAGAGTGATGTAGGAAAATCTTGAAGGAAATGCTTGACAAAGCGAAAAGTACATAAAAGGGGGTTTGATATGTGTACAGATGTTAATTACAGATCCGGAAGTCACTGACTTGAAAAGTGCAGATCTAGAAGAGGCAAACGTGGACAATTCTTATCTGAGTACAAACCCGGATACAATCCGGAAAAACACGGACCCGAAAGTAAGGTGTGATACTGTAAGTGCAAACCCAGAGGGTACAGACAAGTTCAGGTACATCCCCTGAAAGAGCAGAAAAGAAGGTTCAAGCAGGTTCAGGGCTGGAAATTGGAGTTACGGATGTTAAGTTGGCAAAGTGAAGTCCAAAAAGCAACGATCTGAAAGGAAACGCCAGACAAAACATTGGTCCGAAGAGTGCAAAGTAAAATTGTATGTCCGAAAAGTACAATAAAGATACTTTTATCTTAGGAGGGTCTTGAAAAATACTAACTACTTAACTCCAGAGATAGTGCGTCAGAAAACACAAATGTGTAGCCTACTTAATTAAATAATCATCACTAGGTAGACGGTAGATCTCAATAGTTGATCATCTAACTGAAATGAGGTACTTGGCCTAAATATTCCTACATACCAATAAACACCTACCTAATACCATAAACCTTCAAGGATTCTAAATCAGTACAAGGTTTTCAGGAACAACAGATTTTAAATACTGGTTTTACGGACAATTCCGAAAAAGTGGACAATCTTGTTCGCCTTATCCTTTCTTTGCTCACTCTTCGTTAGTCTGATCTGATAAGTTTTTACTCCTTAATTGGTCTAATTAATCGTCTGCAACTTTGTACCATTAGCGGCTCTGGTGACGAGAATGATGACGTCACTAAGGTTTCTATTATAGGTTATGAAGCAATTACAGACATTTTCCTCTTTTTGTAGCTTTCTTAAATGCATTTCGTTTTAAAATTAATTACTGTACTTCGTAACATTTATGCCATTCTATGACTGCTAGGTTTCAATATTATCATAGAGAATAGGGATTAAAGAAAGGTAGGAATTGAACCCTAGCCTCAGGATTGAAGATTTCACTTTTTGGTTTTTAGACACTAGGTTTACTTGTTTGTCTTGCTATTCAAAACATTTCCATTACATTCATGGGGAGTCTATTGATAAAATATCTCAATGTTTACATTTACAGGGCTTTAGAACTTATTTATATTAGTTATGTGATATTGCTAATATTCTCATGATTTAACACCTCAAACCTTCAGTCTTCATTTAATATTTTTAAATGAAAGATTTAGACCATAATAAAGCTAATTACTTCAAATTGGACATCCCTAAAACTGAAAAATACAAAATCGTCTCAAAATAAATAAGTTAAGTAACAAAATCCAGCTAACTTACTCGTTGTAAACTCAAATAAAAACAATTAAATGTAATTCTCATTCGAAAACAGTGGCCCTGATCAGCAACAGACTAATGAGAATGATGCCTCGGACCTGATGAAGTAGATAGGCAATACAATTGCGATACATTCTATACCTCAACTATTTATGTAACACATTGTATTGTATACACACCCCTTACAAGTGTCTCATCCACCCATACAATTACCATACCTCATTAATCCCACCCAACACCTTGTACTGTGTACGCTAATTGAACAATGCCCAGTAATTAACAGCACAGTAGCATCATATTGCACATTGCACATTGCACGATGCAAGCTCAGACTTACCTGAGGTATTATGGTTAGCGCCATAAGCACGTGACTCGGCTTCTACGCATGCCGTCACACACACACACACGCACAGGCGCACACACCACTCAAGAAAAACTACGAAAACTCAAGATTTTTTATCGCGTCCGGCGTGGAAGGTGGTTAGTTCGCGAACCGCCCGGCAGATCTCACTACGCTGTAGACGCCGGTAGGAAAAAATAGATCGATAAAAAAATTCCTGCGCTGTTTTTTATAAGCAGCTCCGTTTCCCCCCGCGTTCCACCACGTGACGTAAACCACCCCCTCAACCCGTCCATTCATGAGTTCATTCATGGCTACGCTTACTACGTCGTGGCGTCATAGGAACACCCGGGCGTCGGGAGAATAGATATTAGGACCGGCTGTGTTTACTTTTGTTTGTCAAAGGTGTTTAGCTTTTGACACATAGTTTATATTTAACACTCGACGAGATTAATGTATTTAGTTATTCTGTGTCCCTCTCAACTAATATTTAGCTTTTAGAGAGATTTATTGTATTTAAGGGATTTTTACTCAAATATAAAGAATGTTTTTTTTAAATAGAGAAGTCATGAGACATACCTGTTTAAAAAAAAAACGTGAGTTTTTAAACTTAATTTATATTATGCAATGTAAGACATAATTCAGATGCATCGCTTTATTTCTTGGAACAATTTGTCAAACAACAATTCCTTACCTAAATTATTTCAATAACCTTTTAAATAATATTTTGCTGCCCTTTATAACAGGTTTGTTTGTATCAGCTTTATTTTCTTTTAAATCCTCTATTGCATGCAAATTTTATATGTTAAGCTATTTTAATACAAGACCCGATGGTTGGCAATATTACTAATCTGCTTTGTACTTACCGACGCCAATTTTGTTAGACATTGTGTACATTACCTGTAACATAAGCAAACAAAATTAATATTAGCAAGTGCCGAAGTTGGTCGTGTGATAATATATGCACAACAACTAGTCTATAAGATACTTTTTTTTACTAATAACCCACAAGTAAGATTATAAAGTAAACACCATGAAAATTTCTTAGAAACATTGTACGTCTAAAATACTGTACATATGTAGGCTACTGCTTTCAATCCATATGCAATTTAGCCTTTGTCATAAGTTTGTTATAAATACATACTATTACGCAATGATGTAAATTAAATTGGTGAAATTCCGCTGTGTATAAATATTGATCATTATATTTATTTTGATGTTTCAAAACACTACCCCAACTTTGTTAGTTCTAAGACGTGTTTGGAGAATATTTTAGCTTATCTCACAAGATACGTTTAAGATACGTGTTTTTTTTTTTTTTTTTTTTACTTATAATCCACAAGTAAGATTACAAAGTAAACACTACGAAAACTTCTTAGAAACATTGTACGTCTAAAAAACTCTACATATACAACTTTCAATCCGTATGCAATTTAGCCTTTGTCATAAGTTTGTTATAAATACATACTATTACGCAATGATGTCAATTAAATTGAGAAAATTCCGTCTGGATAAATACTGGTCATTATATTTATTTTGATGTGTCAAAACACTATCCCAACTTTGTTAGTTGCAAGAAGTGTTTGAAGAATATTTTAACTCACAAGTTTGTTATACGTATATATTATTACGCAAAACTATAGATTAAACTGGTCAAATAATGGATTTAACCTAATTGTAAAATCTATTTTGATCTTTCAAAAGACTATCCCAACTTTGTTAGTTCAAAGACCTGTTTGAAGAATAAAATCGTCGGATGATCGTGAAATTTATGGAGTTTCCAGTCGAGATAACCGCCATAGCGAACTGAATGTTCTGATAAGAAGAAAACAAACAAATAAATCTGAGGGCGCCTTTCTTGACCTACCCCAAGGCGAACAGCATCGCGGGGGTCAAGAAACCCCCCTCCCTCCTAACATCACCCCTACCTCCCCCCTAGACCACCTCTGCCACCCACATGCGAATAAAAAAAATCAATTGCAACAGGGTGCCTGGTGAACGTACGTGGACAGACGCCATCTTGGAATGAGTTTGTTAATGTATGAGTGTGTGGACTGTTTTGGTAACTATTTCTCTGATTAACTTTGTACTTACTTTCTATTGGTGTAGGGTATCTTACTGTTTTGGGTTTTTTTTTTGGGGGGGGGGGGATTTTTGTTAAAATGTTTATAAATAAAATGTTTCCTGTGCCAGAATATTAGAATCATAAAATATTACAAATCAATGTTATTGTATGTGTAAACCGTAATGATTTATTGTAATTGGGCGGTTATGATTTATTGTTGTACCTGTTTATAATCATAATCCAATCCAGAGTTTAAGTGCTTTCAGCAGTTTTTATAAATTAAAATATTCAGGAATCTTATTTTATGTTAACTAAAGATGCATTGGTGTATCTTGAATTTAAAATAACTCTCAAAATAACTTGTATTTCTTTTCTAAATTTCGATCTGGAAACTATATTCGTTAGAGTATTCTAATTAAATTACTGTTTCAGCGTAGTTTAATTTTAACTTCTTATTTAGATCCCATTTTCTTCACTACAAGTATATGATTCGTCAAATTTCCAAATTAAAAACAAACGTCTCAAACATTTAGCTCTGTTACAAACGAACCTCAACACTACGTAATACTGTACAAGTCAATTAATTGCACTAGATCAAAATAATCTCTGGTGAAAACAAAAAGCTAACCCAAAGATGATAAAACTAGTCGTACAACTGGAGAGTCTATAATTTACTTCTAATGGACTTTCAAATCGCTCTCATTTAAAACCGATAAGTCAGGCTAAGTAGAAATAATTTAAAGCATTGAGAAGCGGGTGATTAAATATAAACCGGCCTTCGATGGAGGTTGTCGATACGATTGTTGCGAATGATCGATGGGTCGATGGTTGTGGTCGATATCGTTCTGGGTAATCGACCGTGCCGTGATCTGTCTTCGTATTAATGAGGAGATTATATTTGTCATGAAGTTTCATTTGTTTTTTTTACATGTAATCACCTTACAGTTTGGTTAAATAAAATACAAGATTTTTTTTAACAGAGTGCGAGATTAGTAGTAAAAACTCCATTGTAAATAGACACAAAGATAAAAATTAAGGTATTTAAAAAAATTAAACATAAATATTGGTCTATTGCATTTTTCTACACCCTGTATACAAGGTGGCGAAATATGTTAAAAACTGCGCAATTTTATAAGTTTTCCAATCACACGCTACACTATTGAGCTTTATGTCTGCTTATGAACGCTTTAGTGGTTTGAAGACTACAAAACATGGTGTCTTTAACATTTAAAACATAGAAAGTCGGCATGTATTCAGCAAAACTTTTGTTTTAGTTTGTACAGTAAAAACAATAAAAAGTTCCCCCTTTTCTGGCATTCGAACCACTAAAACAAGCAAAAGCATGTCTAAACCTCAATAGTGTAGCAAATTGTTGGAAAGCTTATAAATTGGCACAGGTTTTAGCATATTTGGCTACCTTCTTGTATACAGGCTGTAGTAAAATGCAATATCCAATGTTTAATTTTTTTTTATCACCCTAACACTTTAATTTTTATCTTTGAATCTATTTACAATGGAGTTTTTTACTACTGATCCTCCATGTTGTATTATTCTTATTCAAAATTTAATTTAGAACACGAAAATGACATAACTACTCAAATCCATTCACAGGTAATTGAGAAATTGTTTTATTAAGTATGAAAACATGGTTATTTTGGAATAACTTAAAATAATTCTGTGGGAAGCTAGCCTTGAAACCTCTTATATGTATTTACTTTGCACTTTAAAACAATTTTGTCACACTGAGTACCAATCACCCTGTGTGTATAGAATAGTGATGTATACTGGGGATATGAATGTATTCTATATCCCCACGCCAAAGTAACCTCAATTATAAAAATATCCCCGATCGAAGTTTTGGCTAATCTTTCATTCACAGTCAACACTTAGAACATTACAGAATTCTCCTCACGCCACACGTAGTCCCTTGTCGATTTTATCCCAGAGCCATCATATTGTCTGCTAAGCAAACAAATTATGTAAATTACTTCCCAATACGGCTAATAGCCAGAGATTGCCATCAGTTTGTAAACTGGTTTGTAGAGATTGTGACGAAAAGGTCAACTTTGACCTCAGATATTGTCGGCCTCCACCTTCATTGGCTAAACAAATAGCGATGGATTCCAGAACAAATATGATATGTTAGAGGTTGGCCTTGGGTCAATTATATGTATTTAAACAGTAAGTGTTGAGATGGTTTGGTTAGTGGGCTGTAGTGTAAAATGTTTCTTGAAACTAAATTAGCAATAACCTATCTTTAGTTTTTATCATCATTCTTTGTTTATAATCCATAACCTACTGCATTTTTGTATTCAACCTTTGCAAAAATGGTCGTTAACAGATATATTTGTCAAAGGATGAAATCTTTAATAGTTAAAATTGTGTATACTGTATACCATTGCGTATAATCAAAAGTACGTCAATCTCATTTATTTTGACACTTATAACCCATTATTAGCGAATTTCTCATATAGGGAGTAAGCTAATACCATGGTAGGTAAGGCCTGAACCTGGGACCGATTTACTTATTCGTTTTGAGGTCCTTAGAGGCCAAAGACACCATCCGTTCAAATTTATATATATATATATATATATAACTTATATAATTTATATGTGTGTGTGTGTCCGTTAGCACGATAAATCGAACAAAAATGATCCGATTTTGATGAAATTTTGTATAAACGTGCAAACTAAATTTTTCTTGACACGAGTTCGCAAACCAGCATGATCGGACTATGGGAACGGGGGTTTATGGGGAGTTATATGGGGTAAAAATATTTGAAAAACAAAAAAATTTCGCTATTTCTTTCCAAACCATTTTGTAGAGCTTAAAAAACGAATAATTTAGTATATTTGAAGCTTTATTATGCGCCTAATGGTTACGGAGAAAATTTAAAAAATTTTAAATTTAAAATTTTTATGTTATACTTATGGAGAATAAGTAAACTGTTGTAGTTTGCTTGTTAATGAATATATTTGGATAAAATTGGGAAAATGCATTAATTTCTCACTAAACTTAAAATTTTACAAAAACACTTTTTTACCCCTCTGTTGCAGCAAACCTAAGTAATCGTTGAACTGATTCTATTTAAATAGGGAATAAATGTGATATGTTTAAGGAGACATTTTAGTGTAAATCAAATCAGTCTTCAGGTTTGCTGCGGCGGGGGTATTAAATTATAAATTGACCACTAAACGAGATAACTAAACACGAAAACAAAACCTTTAGACGTCGAACGATAAATAATCAGAGAAAGGTCAAAATATTTGGCAAGGTTATCTGTTTGGGCAGTTAGAATTTACAAAAACCTTGGTTAGGGTTAATGACATAAGATACACTTACTCCATAGAGTGGAATTATGTATGTAATGTTATTAATTTGTTCATAATGCATGTGAATAGTTTGTAATGTTATCTAATTGTAAAAAGTTAAAGTTGTAAACTTCGTTTCGTTAGTTTAGTTTAAAAAAAGAAACTGTGGTATGTACAAAAGAAATTGTTGCCAGCATTGGCTGTCTACAGTTCTGAAATAAAACTGTTTAAAATATATAAAACATTGATCAATCTGTATTACCGTATACAGTTGATGGTTATAGGACAAAATATTTCTGATTATTTTGAATAACAAGTGTCCAACCAGCCACTAGGGTTACAGAAGAATTGTGCAGAATTGTATGTGAGGTTCAAAAATAATAAAAAATAGACATGTAATATGTATATATGTAATCTGTAATACATGTAATATGTGATTATATAGCCTATATGTATATATATACAGTATATGTGTGTGTATATAATTTGATTTAATGTATATAAATATATATAATGTATAATCAAAAAAAAAGAAAAAAAATTACAGTATTTGGGGCCAAAAGCGTTATGCACGGTTATTCACACACGACCGGCTTTAAATGTCAGGTGCAAAGTATTTTAATAAACTCATAATTTTCATATTCGCTGTTCTCCTTATAGGTTAGTGTACATACTGTAAATGGAATTATCTTTACTGTTATTAACATAACAAACGGTATTCCGTGAGAGAAAGTCAGCTTGGTAAACAATTTTCAATTATTTAATCGAATTATCATCGTAAGAGGCTCATATTCACAATAGTTTGTTTTGGTTTTAAACGTTTACTTTAAACGAAGGAAAATAATAAAAGAGGAGGAACTTTTGTACAGGTATATCTTAAAAAAACAACACTGATTATTAAATTTACTACTGAAAACGAGTTACTGTTGTACCGCGATTACAGTTTTATCATACGTATTGCATGAAACAGTGAAGATGGAAATTGCATTAATTGATTGGCAATTTCAAAGTAATTTGTGATTATGAACAATAAATAAGTTTGCACTATTGTATTTTTATATTACTTTTAATAATTAGGATTATAAAAATAGTGATTGTACTAGAGACTTTAACACGTCATTCAACTTGGCTGGGATGAAATAAAAGTGAAGCTGAAAATTATGTTATTTGATTGGAAAGTTCTTTAAGTACTTTGAAAAGTGATTTTATCTGATTATTGACACTATTGAATTCCAATATAACTTAAAGAAATATATATGATTATTAAAATAGCATTCTTTATCTTTTTTCCTGGCACCTTCGTATCTTCTGACACTTGGCTAAGCCCTACACATTACTTCAGGCCCCATTGCAATTATTATTGAAAAAAAGTACTAGAGGCTCTAAGAATATTTAAATATTAGTTCAGCACCTTAACTGGTTTTAGCTGGGATGAAATGTTTAACCCAGTGACCTTTCTGACTGTTGGCAACACTGATGGGATGTGGAGGTTGGTGGAACTGGTTCCTAAATCAGCTGTTCCTGGTTCAGCTGTCTGCAGAAGAAGAAGATAACTTTAATGCCTCGGCGGCGCTAATCTGCTGTCATAAGCTGTCATCTTGTTTGAACCATTCGCTGGCACGTTAACAGCTAAGTCCCAGCCTTCGGGAACAGTTCTCAAGTGAATTGCAACGAAGCATTTGATTGGACGGATTGAATAAATTGCTCTGAAAAATGTCTCTAAAGTTTTTTTTTATACAAATTTATGAATTATGTTGTAGAAAAGTGTCCAGGGGGTTTCAAAAGTAATGGTACAAAACTATTTGGGTGTATTTTACGTTTTCCTCGATTGTAATAGCTGTTAATGCGAGTCATGGAAAGAGCATGATTATAAGTTTGTTGGTTTTATATGGTTATATTCTTTTTGCAACCTGTTAACTGTGACAGATATGTTTATTAATTGGCTACCTAAATTTTTGTAATAAATTTTGCTCGAACTAAGGCCATTTTGACAGTACAACCAAATTTTTCATAAAAAGATAGTGCATAATTATCTAAAAAATATACATCTAAAAAGCCTTTTTAGTCCCTAGAGTTGTAAATTTCGATTGTAAACAATCACATGGGCCGTAATTATTTATCGATTGATTTATTAAGTTAGGTTTTGGCTTATTCTTGCATTCTTGTCAATAGTTTGACATGTCAGTGGTATAATGTACACTAACACAATCGTAGTAGACGAAATAATTGGATTACTAAACAGCTGATTCCTTACACTAGCAGGATTAACACTCTGGAAGTAGTTTTGAGACCTTATCTTTAAGTAAAAAGTTTTTTTCTAGCTTTGTTTGTTAATAATGCGATATGACGAAAAATATTGTTCAACACCCGAGCAACAGTGTCTTTTCAACCCTCAACGCCTCAGTCGCAAAACCTGAGCTCGGTTCAAAAAGAGTCACTTTACGCCCTAGTAAAGAAATATACTATCAAAACAAACTCATAAACATGCTGTTTCCATTTTTTTGCGTTGGCTACTGTGTTAATCGAAGCAAAACAGGAAAATACATGTTTAGTTTAGCATCATTATTTTATAACACCATGAATAAAGATGTATTTTATGGTGCTTATGCTTTATGGTACATGACGTGACCCAGAAAATAGTTGGAATAATTGTGTGATTTGGTGTGTGAATAGCTTGAACCATGCCATGAATCTTGAAATCTCTTTTGTACCATTATCGTATTGGATCAACCATTGTAAAAATATAGAGTAAAATATGTTTACTGGCAAAATTATACGGGTAATTAACAATAGCTGGAAACTGAGTAACAGCATTGCATTTTGGTACTGAAACTGAAAGTATACTTTTCCTTCACCTGTTTTGGTGTGTTACTTGAGTGTGCTAACGTTTGAAAAAGGCTTTTAGTTTCTTCCCAGGGTAAATTTCACATTACTGAATTTTCTACATCAGAGGGCAAGTAGGTAGAAGCTTCCAAATCTTTGTTCTTTAAGACCTAAATCGTTTCAAAGTGATTAACATAACTCTATAAATAAAGTCAGTATGAAAAATGCATGTTATCTTCCATTATATTTCAACACATTTAAGTGTTACATGACCCAAAAGCACATTAAGATTAATCTATGATAGCTTACATTTTTCTGTAATAGAGTTACAATTTTGTGTAACAAAAAATTGTCTTGCTAAGTCATTGATTCGTGGAATTCCAATTGAACTACTACATCAAAATAAGTATTCTTTTAATCGTTCTCGATTTCCACGACTGAAGCCAAGCTATATTAGCCAGTACAACAGTACTGAGCAGAGCTGTGGCATTTCATTGCTGTGGCTTAATAGACTATTAACTCTCAACTCCGGTAAAACTCCGTTGTAAAGGCTGATGAGAAATATGAGGTTTATTGCTCACCGGCATTTTTATAAACGAAATTAGTAAAAGATTACTCCAGAACAATTAGCGTGACATATTACTTCGGAATTGTTCGGTTGTAAAATCTCGATTTAGATTTTGCTTCCCTCTGAGAGACTACTACATGAGTAACTCTAAATTACTATCCAACTAAAACAAAACACAATGTTGATAAGGTAACAGTCATACAACGCCATACAGGATGATAGTTTGTTATTACAGGCTATATTCAGACATTCCATCTATATGTACCAACTGTATCAACTTTTTTACTCCAAGAAATCATAATAAAGTTAACCTTTAGTAGAGTTTTCTACTATTTATGTTATGCTTTATGTTATAGTTTTATTCTGGCATTCCTCATACTGCGATAGTTGGTGAGAGTATAATATGTGCTATGTTTATGAACTCCCTTTCTAGTGTTGCTAGGTGAAAAATTGAGTGTTTTGAAGTACAGGATAAAGAGAGTATTCTACACGCTCTAATCTGTGGTCTACGTCTAAGGTGGAAAACATTAACCATGCAACAACACACTTTGCCGTAGGCACAATTGATTTACTGGCTCAAACTTAAACTGGGGATTAGAATGTAGGTCTATACTTCAAGATGACGTGTCTTAAGAGGTAGAGCACAGCCACAGACAAAATAATACTTTTCAGCTGATCACACCGGTCTAAACAGCTGATCAGTACAACATGTAAGAAATTATCCAATTTTGGTTAAGACTGTTTTGTAATACAAGCTACTTTACAAATAAATGTGTTACAATGTTACTGTGTATTAATACAGTATAATACTTTAATAAGACTTTATTGTTGGAACAATTTTTAAACATTCAGTAGTATTTTATCACCAACCTTTTTATACATGTTGTACTTGAGTACAGACACTTTTACTACAATTGACTACATTAGTCAATGTTTGTACGGGATTTTACTTGATTTCAAACTGTAAATGTCTGTACTGCCATCCTGTTGTACTTGTACATTTACTTAAAGAATAAACACCGAATGGAGTATTTTGTTTTACTTCATTCAAGCACGCATAAAACCTACAATATAGTCATTGTGAAACTCGATTTAACATTTATGTTTTTTATCGCATCTTAACTGTATTTACTTTTTTCTTTCACACACTGTTTTATAGTATTTAGATGAGAGTATGCTACACTCCTAACATTTGTTAATTAAGGAAAATATGTTAAAACCATTGCAATTCCATATGGCAAAATACTATTGTATTGTCACCATTACTACACACCTTGCACGGTCCGCCTTCTTCCTAATAGTATATTTCGTACCTAGGGCCGAAAATTAGGTTTTGCCGGCTCGAGATAGTTTTTAAGTTCGAGACGAAGTCGAGAACTTAAATCGATCGAGAGCTGCAAAACCATTTCGGTCCGTGGTACGAACGCTATTTTTCACCACACTATACCCTATTACCACTATTCACGGCTATAATATAGTCAACACAACTACAACTTTAAGGTTATGTGAAGGAATAATTTGAGGAATCAGCAAAAATAAAAATAAATAGTTTGCTAGGCAACGGTGATAATAGCACAATTCTATTGCAATGCTATGGATTTTGATTGTGTATTTAAAATGCATTTGCTTTTAAGTAAGCGGACAGCTGATTTTGCGGCCCCGGCCTGTAAAAACCTGCTCGGTCCCCAAATTACGACGACAGCTGGCATGGCCAGCAAAACGTAACTTTCAGCCACCAATTAACGTATGTAATACAGCCAAAAACATCATAGTGTAGTGAAAAATAAATATCCTTTTGCCATATAAATCCCTCAACATAGAGGTTTTAGATGCGTGTACAGCGCTGCGACCTAGCGGAGACTGGCTGAACTGTCACGCCCCCCCCCCCCCCCCCACGACACCTGTTACGCTCCTGGGCAGGAGATTCAACATTTGTCACCTAGGTAGCGCTGTCGACGCTCCTGCCAGCTCCGGGGTGAGATGGTGAGATTCAAAATAACAGAGCTCAAATATATAAGCCGTTATAGTAAATAGTGAAAACACAGTGTTGATTTTATCCGTTACTATTGAAAAACATCAATATGAATGAAAGAAAGGATAAACTATTATTTTATACTGTATCAATTTTTAAATTATTGTGACTTTGGTAAGAAAATATTACACTCGTAATAATTGTATAACTTGTAGAGAATTGAGTATAGATTATTTATATAATAACCTCTACGTAAGAAATACTATAAGCTACTAAAATCGAAAGGGCAAAATATCTTAAATCCCGATTCATTAGGTCTAGGTCTGGAATAGCGTGAGTGTTTCAAACTTAAAGTCAATTACTTTTTCTAAAACATCTATATTTCTAAAGGAATGAATGAAGTTTGCAATTGAGATTAAATGACTACTGTATACTCAGATCAGTGCATTTTCGATTCAAATTAATATAAAATAATCAAGGTTACGTACTTCCAGTCCATGCAATTCTACGTCTACGTACACATATCTTTATAATATGGCACTTTAGATTATTTAATTTATTTATAAAGTGGATAGTATTATTTATTTTTTAGAGGCTTAACCTGTTAGAGAGGACTTGCTAGTAATAACTTCACATCTTAAATATTTTTAATTTCATTTAAGATTGTTTGGTATAAATACACACGACATGGATAAGACCATTTAAACATAAATTTAAACTTTAAAAATTTTAGGCTATGACATGGTTATAGAGTTTAAAAAATCTAAACACTTAATGGCTATAGCCAATGAGTGAAATAAATTATCAATGTTTCCAAAGGATTAATTACCCATACCCTATACTATAATCACGGAATAAAGAGGCACAGAGTAAATGCGATAACCCGGGAACAAAATGAACACATCTATATAAAGCCCAAAGTACCCATGAACTTTTGAGAGCTTACGTTCAAAGCAAAGGGCATATGCCTGGGGTACAAACGAAACTTTCAAACATGCCACCAATCATGATTTTGCTTGAATCCTTTTTGCAATCCATATATCCTACAAGTCACTCCCCCATAAACCATATACTTAAAATGATCGTCATGACGAGAAACCTTGCGCAAAACTATCCATTATTTTCATAAATTGCCCTTTAAGGTCGTAGTTCCTTTCTAAAGGGAACTTTCCATATACCTAATGTTAAAAATACTTCAGCTGTACTTATTTGTATGTTATTCTTTCAAATTATTCCCTTATAAAAATCAGGTGTGATTATTTGTTTGCACTGTATTCTGTTTTGTTTATTTCAGCTTAATTTAACCAATCAATAGTTATATGAAGTCAAACGGGGTAAAGCCCGTGGGTAAAAGATGGTAAAAGCTAGTTTATGATAAAAAAAACTTATTTGAAATCCAAATAGATTCATCGCTAGTTCACCGACCTGACCTTGAGTCTAGCAAATTAACACCCTGATTAGCGTGCCGCGTAGATGTGCATAGATAGCTGCAAGTGTTATTAGAGTGGGTAGCTAGCAGCTGGAGCGGCTTATAATTGATTTCTATGCATTAACGCCTTCTCAGTCCGTCCACTAGGAACGACGGATTTGCATCTTGGAACACAGGAACGCGGAATGGGACTGAACGATTCAACGAAGTGAAAACTTTGAGCAAAGTAGTTGTGGCAACGTGACTTCTGTAGGTTAGATTCACTTATCTCGTGATGATTTAGTCGGTTAACGTTCACCAAATGATAATAAAACACCCCCGTCTCAGCGAACCTGCAGACTAAGCGAATTTCCATGTACCCGGCTTAATTTCTACTAAAATATACCCTAAAATTTGTCAGATTTATTTCCTATTTAATTAACATTAATTTTAGTGCGTGGTTAGGTTTGCTGCTACGGGGAAGATATTGAGGTGTGTTTTTATTGAAATATTGATAGCTTAGTATGAAATAAACAAAATTGCAAAATTGTATTAAAATATAAGCAAACTAAAACAGTTAAATAAACTCCATAAGAATAACATGGGCATTTTAAATTTACAATTTTTTTTATTTTCTCCGTAATCAATGAACATACAAAAACACTTCAATATACTAAATTATTTGTTTTTTAAGCTCTTCAAAATGGTCGAGAGAGAAATTATGAATGTTGTGTTTTTAGGGTCAAAATGGGAAAAATCTATTTTTACCGATGAACTGCCGTTCCTATAGTCCGATTATGCTTGTTCACGAACTCGTTCGAATAAATGTAAGTTGTACCAAATTTTATCAAAATCGGATCATTTTTGCTTGAGTTATCGCGCTAACGGACGCATATATATATGAATTTGAAGGGATGGTGTTTTTGGCCTCTGGAGACATCAAAATGAAAAAAGTAAATCGGCCCCAGACCTAGGTCTTACCATGAAACCTACGGTAATAGCTACTTCCCCATAAGGAAATTCGCTAAAAATAGCAAAACCTAAATAATGAGAACTACATTATGAAAAAGAATATTATTCTACCAGGCCGGGAAGTGCTGTAGATGTTTTTGGTACGAGAATAAAATAGTCCCGCGCAATGCTTGCGGGTCAAAGTACTTCGTATGATGAGTGCCGTTCGCCATTCCGGGTAAGCCGCATATTTGTCTTCAAACTACCAGCATCAGAAGCAAAATACAATTCTTACATAGGCTGTTATTAAAACATTATCATACACTATTTTTAACACACAAGTGTAATAAATATCAAAATTGTAAACTATAGACACTAACCTTTTTAACCTGCTCAATATCATTGAATATATACCCTATAGGGTATATATTCAATGTCAATATTTAATAAAGTGGAATGTGCCTGTTCAAACCATTTTACATTCAAACAATCGGAGGTGTAGCTGCAGTTAGTTTTGGAAACAATAAGTCTGGTTATGTGAATGGCAATTAATACAACAAGAATTTTCACAATAGAGACCACTATATATATACAGGATAGACCAACTATTTCTATGTTCTACTTCTACTTCATATAGTTTTTTTTCTATATTTATGACTAGCTTATAAATGTGTTAAAAATATTGCTATTTTACCAAGAGTAACTCTTTAACCCGTATCTTTATTTATTTTATCACTATAGACATCGTAAAACTGAGAAAACATCAATTTTTCACTCATTCTATTTATTTCCGAAAGGGGAGCTTAGGAAAAATGCCATTGGGCCGAGCATTGTAACAAAACATGTCACAGCAAAGAACAATAGCAACAGCTGATTCAACAATGGTAATGTGGTAAATACTGTTAAAACACAGGTAAAGCCCACTAAAATACATAGGTTATGCAACTAACGACAACACTATAAAATATAGTTCTAGAGTAATCAGTATTTTCTATGCAACGCACAAACACATACTTCCTAATCCATCTATCTATATTATTAATACGCTACATGAAACTTTGTGAACAATAAGGATTTTTTGTTTAAAAGATTTAATCCTTCATATTATATACCAAAATGTTCGTCTAGGTGTGTAGATTTGCAATCTGACCTTACATTTTTGAAAAAGTTGCTTTGGCGCCCCAGTATTTTAAAGTTCCCATGTTATCCTTATGAAGAACATATTTGTTTACATTATGATCAGCTGGACAATTTAATTGCTGTT
Organism: Macrosteles quadrilineatus; assembly: GCF_028750875.1. NCBI lineage: Eukaryota > Metazoa > Arthropoda > Insecta > Hemiptera > Cicadellidae > Macrosteles > Macrosteles quadrilineatus. Next base: position 103,126,995 of record NW_026542596.1, on the reverse strand, counting down.
AATATTTTAGTTGCAATTGGAAACGTGTGCTACAAACATTTACTTGGTTCCAAATGAAATATTTACTATTTGAATTTGGGTTTGCGAATAGATAGAAAAAAGCTAGAAAACCTGGACAGTTTGATATACTAAAAACACAACTGAATTAACACTGTGCTGCATTTCTTGAGCAATCATTGAAAGAGCCGATTTGCAAACTATGGAAACATCGGAAAGTCATATAACACCACCAAGTAGAAGAAATAGAAATAATGATTTTTTTTTATTTATAACCATTATGATGGACAACCTAATGCGGACATGTGTGGGAAAAATTTGTACAAAACACTAAAACCCAAGATCAGCTTTTGAAAAATGGATATTTACAAGAAATGTAGGTTAGATCCAAGTGTTATGTACATCGTGAGTATTTCCATAATCTTGAGTCGTTAATTATAGTATACTGTAGAAACATAAAACTCAGTCGATCAGGCAATTGTAAAACGGTGATTGATACTAGCCTATAAAGCATACTCGTCTAGTAAAGTTCATAAACTTCAGACCAAACGAAATACAGGTGTTTAAGGTTAATTTATAGGTTTATAGGTTAGTAAATATTAAAAGATTGCATCAGTCAACCGAATCATCTCTGATTTCATCATTGAGGGGCGCCGATAGCTCTCGAACTGTCAAGTTCTTCAAGAGGTTTTTATCAAAAGAAATATATGAAGAAATATAATTGGTGGTCAAGTTGGAGATAACTAAATCACGCTTGAGACGTTATGTTTTTGTCGAAGCTATTTCTTCTGTGTATTGTTGGTAGCTTTTATTGAGCGCAAGAATCTTACTAATATTATGCAGTGGGAAAGTATGGATTTTTGTAAGTGTCTGATATATTATCAAGTGAATGGTTTTCTTCACAAATATAACTAATTTAGCAGACACGGACAAGGTTTATTTTATTTTTAAACTAAAATAGGAGTCTGATCCAACATTCTCTTATAGACTTGCCACCCTTATGAATCGACATGAGATGATTTTAAGATTTTTTCTTCCCAATACATGCAAAATAGGCTATGTTTTGTTGTTTACTAACTTCAAAACTATTTAACAAAATGAAACTGTTAATTTGCCAACTATCGCTTGTTTTCTGGTACTTCAGTAAACGAAGGAATATAGCACACATCGTAAAAACTTACCGTAAAATAATGATAGTTGGTTAATCGTAATCAACTGATAACGAAACACAAATCAACAACACACTCCATACGTCTTACCTCTACTTACAGGTGTATAGTAAATGGTCTTACTATAGGATGAAAAGTCTACTTACAGTCTCCAAAGCTAGTAAAGTGTACTACCTTCCAAAATTATATTTACTTGCAAACCCTTGTTATAAAGATATTTTTAATTTATGGTGTCTCGTCTATGGTATGATATTGCAAATATTATTTCTCGTAAGTTCTCTCATAATATATAAAATTATCTGAAAAAATCTCAAATAATACAATGTATTACCTTCAACACTACTCTAATCATAAGATGTGTCTCCAAAATAACTCATAGCACACAGTTAAGCCCCTCCCTGTATTCTTAGAGTTGATAAACGCCTGAGTACAATTATTTTGGAGTGTAAGCTTTCCAACAATTTTAACCAATAATGTAGCAGTTTTATTAAGATGTGTGCGACCCTACTGATGGCAAATAGTAGTACACCTTTTAGCGAATTTCTCATATAGGGAATAAGGTATTACCGTAGTACTCATGGTAGGACCTGGACCCGGGACCGATTTACTTTTTCGTTTTGAGGTCCCTAGAGGCCAAAAACACTTTCCGTTCAAATTCACATATATATATACAGACTGTCCCAAAAGTCCCGGACCGGTTTAATATTTTCTAAACGACAACAGATAAATCAATAAGATTTGGAACATCAAATACACACCTAAAAATCTACTTTTTTAAGGAAATATCAATTTTCTGTCACATCATGGGGACGTCCCGCAAGGAGTCAGAAGGAAATCTTAAATAGAAGCATAGGTTGACATGTACATCAAATTAAAGGCCTTTACTAGCAGAATATAATGCTGCAAATTTGAACTCAAACGGACAACCAAGTCAAAAATGACAGTGGTTCAAAGATTCATTTAATTTGCATTTGGGGGCAAAGCCCTAGGAATCGGAAAAAAATTGTTAACGTAAGCATAGGTCGATATGCACATCAAATTGAAGGTCTTTACTAGTAGATTACAATGCCGTAAATTCAAGCTCAAAAGAACGCCTGAGTAAAAATTGGCAGTCGTTCAAAGATTCAAAATGGCAGGTTTTAGAAATCTTTGAACGGCCACCATTTTGTAACGGGTGATCCTTTTGAGGCGCGGTTTCCGGCATTGAACTCTGCTACCCAAGCCCTTTAAACTGATATGCATATTGACCTATGCTCCTATTTAAGATTTCCTTCTGACTCCTTGTGGGACGTCCCCTTGATATGACAGAAAACTGATAGTTCCTTAAAAAAGTAGATTTTTAAGTGTGATGTTGATGTGCAAAATCTTATTGATTTATCTGTTGTCGCTTAGAAAATATTAAACCGGTCCGGGACTTTTGGGACAGTCTGTATGTGTGTCCGTTAGCGCGATAACTCGAGCAAAAATCATCAGATTTTTATGAAATTTGGTACAAACGTGTAAACCTACATTTATTCGAACGAGTTCGCGAACCAGCATGATCGGACTATGGGAACAGGGGTTTATAGGGGGTTTTATGGGGTAAAAATAGGGTTTTCCCATTTTTGACCCTAAAAACACAATATTTCACAATTTCTTTCCAAACCATTATGTAGAGCTTAAAAATACAAATAATTTAGTATATTGAAGCACTAATTGTGCGCCTAATGGTTACTGAGAAAATTCCAAAAAAATTTAAATTTAAAATTCCCATGTTATTCTTATGGAGAATAAGTCAACTTTTGTTGCTTGTTTATGAACATATTTTGATCGAATTTGGAAAATACATTCATTTCTTACTAAACTATTAACATTTTACAACAAAAAACACTTTTTCACCCTCCCTGTTGCAGCAAACCTAAGTACTTACTAAACTAATTCTATTTAATAATGAATAAATGTGATATTTTTAAGGAGGCATTTTAGTGTAAATCGAATCAGGCAAATGGAAATTCGCTTAGTCTGTAGGTTTGCTGCGGCGGGGGTACTATTAAAATTAAAATATTTTTTGAAGCAAAAAAATATAAAAATAATTTATGAAATTCTTGACCAATTAGATAAGAAGGGAGCAAAGTGGCCAGAAGTGAGTGGGCTTATTGTGAGTGTGTGATTAATAGCACAGCGGGGTTGTTCCCCTTGGATCTTTCCCTTATCATCACCATCAGCTGATCGCCCCCCTCCCCCCTACAAGCTCTCCCCTACATGTCGCACTGCTTCTGTCTAGCAAGTGTAAACACTAGCAGCATGAGTGACGTGTGACTTTTGTCCGAGGCGTCAAGAAAGGAGTTCAATTTGAATTTGCATGTTTCTTCATGTTTCTCTATTACACACACACATGAATGAATACACACTGTGTTAGTGTGTATACCTAGATAAACATAAACTTTTGGTTGTTTCATACTTGGTTCCTATGTTTTTTCTTCAAAATACATCATTAATGGGTGCTAAAATAACATTTAAAACTCTAAACGATTGAATGTAATGTAATAGTATATTACGTTACTAATCCTGAAAATAAGTGTTAACCGGACGAGTGTGGTCGTTCCCGTGTGAGACAAAGTCGAGTACGGGATTATCATACGAGTCTGGTAAACACATTTTGGACGAGTGACGTACAATAGTTTACGCCATCTATCTATATATTAATAGGCAAGCATGTTTCTTTAAAACCTTTTTTCTCAGCTCGTGTGCATCGTAGGGAAAATCTACGCATACCGTTAGAAAGCTATTTTCCTGTAGGTGTGCAGAATCCCTTTATAAATTTAAATAGGCTCAAAGATAAGCGCAAAAAATGAGTTTAAAAATTTGAAAAAAATAACATGGATCTTATGCGTTGCCATGCTGGTGACAAAATAACAACGAAATATAAAAATAAAATCAAAACAAATGGAAGAAACTCCAATCACATGTTTTATTTACAGTGTGGGGTGAAACATTAACATAAGTGAGTACATTACATATTTTTGGTCGAGTTTCGACCACTGGACGACCTCTAGTACTACTAAATCTGTACAAATCCTTATAGGCTATTTTACCACAAACTAAAGGGCTAAAAATCACTAGTCATAACCTTTAAGAGATATAATTTTTTGTATAACCACTCATTGCCACCCATGATCAGCATTGGTGTCCGGTAAAACTCATTACAGTAAAGTAGTACGTAATGAAACCCCATTTTATTAAGCTGGAGGCAAACAGCTGCTTTCTGGACTAAATCCTTGCGTGGGAAGTTCGTCAAAATAGTGTAGTGTGTCGTCAAAAATATAATGTATCATTTTTAATTTGGATTAAATATATTTTTAGTATCAAATAAGTTAATTTTTACTGTAAAATGTATAGATTACATTACCAGTAGTAGTGGTGGGGTCAAGGTGTCTATGGTAGACGAGTGTATAACATATGATGACAAAGGTTAACCATTTGAAAAATCTTTGGTATGATGAATAACGATTTTGAACTACTGTGGGTACTTAAATTCCATACATACAGCTATGTTCAACCAAGAGGTTATATTTCATCCATTCCATGACTATATGACAATAGGTGATGCATCCTCAATAGCTACTGAAAAAACACACGACACATCAATAGAACATAGATAAAAATTGCAAAGCCCAACCGTAGCACATCACACAAAATACGAGTAAAAAATTACGCATAATTTCAGCAATAACATTTCACCATTTTAATTCTGCACGATTCTATTGCGAAGCTCGTCGTCGAGTGGTGTAAAAGGGTTTTATTGAGATCGAATACAAAGAGGGGTCAGAAGTGAGGTACGTAAAACGAGAAATGACCGAGCGGTGAGCGGTGAGCGGTAGTCACTATAGTCAGGTGGGTGCAGTGGCGGCCAACATCCAGCTACTCCCTCGCAAGACGAATGGCCAAACTCGCCGTGAAATTAAACCGGGGTCTGAGGGGCTACCGCGTCCAGGGATTGATTAGGGAAGTGGACTTGAGGGTCTTACCGGCAGCGAGGTCTAGGGAAAGGGTCTAGACCGGTGTGCCAGCCCGTGGTAGGCTTATCACTGCAGTGGTGCAGAGTGACTAAGTATGAGTATTGCATAACAGGTCCTTTTGATTAATTTATTGAATTAAATTGCAGGTTGGTGATTAGTTTACTTTCAGCACAACGAGGAATCGAGGACTAAGTTTTCACTATCGCAATAAACCTAAACGACTGAACCGAAATTCATGTGGAACCTTGATAACAAGACCCTCGATAACAAGTCACCTTATGTTTTAATCTCCTTGAATTTTATCTTACCCCTAATCACATGTTATTGTAAACATTAAGTCGACCTTGATAACAAGTCTTATTTAATAATACCCGTGAGAGTCTTGTTATCGAGGTTCTACTGTAATACCGCACTAAAGTAAAATCACAGATTTGTTTGAGCTGGTGCATTAGTTCACAGCGTAAATAAAACAATCTAATCTACAATCAGCAAGACGTAATATAAGTTATGTTTTAGTTTAATGCAATAAACCTAAACGACTCAGTTAAAGAAATAGCGCACTTAAGTAATATGAACAGAATTAAAACTCGTGCACCCGGTGCTCAGTAGGCCTTCTTCATTCAGTTTATCAATTGCGAAAATACTGTATTCATCTCGGGTAACCTCGCTCTCAATTCGGAAATGATCGGGATTTCTGGCTCAGAATGAATCTTAGACTAGACGTTTTCAAGTCGTTTGCATGTTCAACCTTCCCGTTGAGGTTTTGTATCATGTTTTATTGTGTATTTTCATTTCATTAATGAGTGTTATGTTTTCAACTAACGGTAATGCCTATAGGTTCCTTGATTACACCAAATCAAAAGCTTTTTTAAAAATCTACTTATTTTTGGAAAATGGGTTAGTTAGGAGGGAAAAACAATCAATAATAAACATATTGCATCCATAGTAACCAACATGTGACTAAGGCGTGTGTAAAATGCAACGATGTATATAGTTGGCAAAATAATCGTATTTATGTCTTATAGGTAAACAAAGTTGGTAACACTGGTCTACACCACCAAGCGGGTGGACTGGACATGCAGTGTACGTATGGTTATGTTTATGACGAGCGCATCTTGGATGCGGCTGCTGTGAAAAATCAATTTTTTTTACAAGGATTCTTAAACAAATTCTTTACGGATTTCCTCCCAGACAGTTTATTTCATTTGTTACTTGGATTGTGTTCAAATTATTTCATAATTTTTTTCGACTGATCTAAATATTTTGTGTTCAGCTATTATGATTTGTGTTGCTACCCAGTTTGTATACTAATATTGTCGTGTTCCAAGTAAAGGGTCACGAATGCGGGATCAAATTCTAAATCCTGAATATTTTATTTTAAACTAAACCATGTTAACGCGAGTCTGCGAGAGTGGTAAACAACATATACTACAAAACTGCATTCAACTATTTAACTGTTTCATGCGGAAATTTTTACGGGTTTAATTTGAATTAGTGACTGAATAACTGTCGTAATGATCAAACAACATTCAGTAAAACATTCTTAACTTTTGAGTTGCTTGAAGGCCTAAAAATATCCCTACAGTACGGTCCACGTGACTTCGAAGGAGCCAATGAGAACCTGCGTTGTTGCCAAATCTAATAATACAAGCTGATTTGAAAATATTGTTTAGCATATTTTAATGAGTGTCGAAAATTAGGAATGGGCGATGTTACAACGTCGCGCTAGTCCAGTCTGCCACCAACTGCAGACTCTCGTGGACCGTAAAAATATCCAAAAGAACGAGCAGAATTCTATCTCATAATTGTGCAAAATTCCGATTTGGATATTGCACGATAGGTTTAACAGACAGGAGCCTTTTCAGCAAAAGGTATATTTTAGGTTTCTAACAGAATATAACTAAAAATATTAGTAGAACAACATTATAATTTATAAATCAAAACAATTTAAATTACCGGTACCTTTTTTGGTAGTAAATAATAAAAATATCACTAGCAGGTGAAATATTATTTCCCTTAACAGCAGAAACAGAACAGACAACAGATGATATCCCTTCTTAATCTTATCCCAAGCTGTAGACTGTGTTATACATCAATTCACCGAGTGTCCATGTTTTTTACGAGAGCCACATGTCTCCAGCCAAATGCAGTTACGGACCACACTGTAGATAGCCTCACATGAGCCTAATGTCCAGCCATTACACTACGCTCATCTTCACCAGTATTTTCGTCCTTCGACTCCTTGATATTTGCACAAGTTTCAAGTCGAAAGAGTTTTTAACTTGATCATTTATTTTACGACCCCAAGAAGAATATAGTTCGGGACTCCGAAACAAATTTAAGTGATTTAGTGTCAACTTAAAATTTGAGTGTAAACTCATTTCTGACATTTTTGGGGTAAGTCCAAACTGTATATTTATTCTTATTTAATTGCCTGTAAATATACTGGGTTGAATAATTTTAATGTAAAGTCAAATGTACTTGATTTCACTTTTTTTTAAAGGAGTACTGAATATAACAATCTAATAATTCATAATTCAATTGGTTCAATTTATTGCTTCGTTGATTGGAAAAACGTAAATTCTTGGTAAAAAGATTTGTTCATCTACTAAGTTATCATTATTAAGTTTCCATAAGCAAACTAAAAGAGTTTACTTATTCTCCGTAAGAATAACATGGAAATTTTAAATTTAGGCCTACAATTTTTGAATTTTCTCCCTAACCAATAACTGTGCAAAAACACTAAAATATACTAAATTATTTTCTATTTAAACTCCACAAAATAGTTTAGAAAGAAATAGTGAAATTTTATGTTTTTAGGGTTAAAACGGGAGACGCAAATCTTTACTCTTACTTTGCTCTTACTTTAATAAACCCTCGTTCCCATAGTCCGACCGCAAACCCGTTCGAATATACTACAGAGGTTTACACATTTTTACAAAATTTCATCAAAATTGGATGATTTTTGCTCGAGTTATCGTGCTATCGGACACACATTGAACGGATTGTGTTTTTGGCTTCTGAGGGCATCAAAACGAAAAAGTAAATCGGCCCTGATCCAGGTCTTACCATGACTAACACTACTAATAGCTAATACACTAATAATACACTAATAATTATAGCTGCTTCTATAATATGTAAATTCGTTAATGACTCCAGACATTTTACTAGGTGATTGGAAGGAGCTCCACTAAATGCCAGTCGTTCCAAGTAAACAGTTTTAAGCATTTTCTATCCCTACAGAATATACTACTTCGTCTATGATTTTGACTACAAAAATGTATGATTACAAAATTCAACGAGCAAATCAGAAGCTTGAAGTTGTAGAGTGGGAAGCTCGTATGTAGAGAGAGAGAGAGGGAGAGAGAGAGGGAGAGAGATGACAGACAGACACTAGGATGTTACACAGATGGCACTGCGTAGTGACGATCGCGTCATATTTTGTCACATGTGGCCAATAAAACACACAGTCTCGCTCGGTTCTCATGGTAGCTCCTCGCCACTCGCTAGTCGCTGTGTCACATTAGGGCTATCGATTTCGCCATCTATAATGCTGCCTGGCGATATATCTGTCTACATAGAAAAAAACATGTATCACAGACGGGCGTTCTCGGTACCCGGGGGCAAGATAGCGCAAGACTGGGTACGGAGTAGAAATTTTGATTGTGCGAAAAGGTTCTCATTTATTTTAATTTTCAATCGATTTAGCTAAAAAGATGTCCATGTTGTGGAAAACTGCATAGTATTGTGAATCGAGGTATAAATCCCTTCGACAAAAGCAATATAAAATGTTATTGATATAATGAAACTATTTTTTGCTTATGTATACGTATTTTTTGAGTCAGTTACGAATTTCTCGCTGTTCTGTTAGATTATTACAACTTGTTCCAATTAAAAAGGGAATTTACACTTATACAGTACTCACTACTAAAAACATAATGCTATTAGGTATAATCAAACTCGATTGGTTGAAATTGTTTATGCCTACAATAGAATATAGAGATTTGTAATATTTTACTACGACATATCTCTAGTTTACACTTATTTATTTTATTTTCCTTCCGTAATGCCTACGTGTGAAGAAACGTCAACCTTTAGCAGTTTGTAATAGTTTGTCTATTAGTTTGTAATAGACTTATCACAGAGACTTTGCTATGTGATTATCAGTTTGTAATAGACTTATCACAGGGACTTTTCTATGTGGTTTCAGCGAGTAATAGACTTATCACAGAAACTCTACAAGGTAGACTTATCACAGGGACGTTGCTATGTAGCTATCAGATTGTAATAGACTTATCACAGGGACGTTGCTATGTGGTTTCAGCTTGTAATAGACTTATCACAGACACTCTGCAAGGTAGACTTATCACAGGAACGTTGCTATGTGGCTATCAGTTTGTAATAGACTTATCACAGACACTCTGCAAGGTAGACTTATCACAGGAACGTTGCTATGTGGCTATCAGCTTGTAATAGACTTATCACAGAAACTCTACAAGGTAGACTTATCACAGGGACGTTGCTATGTGGCTATCAGCTTGTAATAGACTTATCACAGACACTCTGCAAGGTAGACTTATCACAGGAACGTTGCTATGTGGCTATCAGTTTGTAATAGACTTATCACAGACACTCTGCAAGGTAGACTTATCACAGGAACGTTGCTATGTGGCTATCAGCTTGTAATAGACTTATCACAGACACTCTGCAAGGTAGACTTATCACAGGAACGTTGCTATGTGGCTATCAGCTTGTAATAGACTTATCACAGACACTCTGCAAGGTAGACTTATCACATTGACGTTGCTATGTGGCTATCAGCTTGTAATAGACTTATCACAGACACTCTGCAAGGTAGACTTATCACATTCACGTTGCTATGTAGCTATCAGCTTGTAATATACTTATCACAGACACTCTGCAAGGTAGACTAATCACAGGGACGTTGTTATGTGGCTATCAGCTTATAATAGACTTATCACAGACACATTGCAAGGTAGACTTATCACAGACAATCTGCAAGGTAGACTTATCACAGGAACGTTGCTATGTGGCTATCAGTTTGTAATAGACTTATCACAGACACTCTGCAAGGTAGACTTATCACATTGACGTTGCTATGTAGCTATCAGCTTGTAATATACTTATCACAGACACTCTGCAAGGTAGACTTATCACATTGACGTTGCTATGTGGCTATCAGTTTGTAATAGACTTATCACAGACACTCTGCAAGGTAGACTTATCACATTGACGTTGCTATGTGGCTATCAGTTTGTAATATACTTATCACAGACACTCTGCAAGGTAGACTTATCACAGGAACGTTGCTATGTGGCTATCAGTTTGTAATAGACTTATCACAGACACTCTGCAAGGTAGACTTATCACATTGACGTTGCTATGTGGCTATCAGTTTGTAATAGACTTATCACAGACACTCTGCAAGGTAGACTTATCACAGGAACGTTGCTATGTGGCTATCAGCTTGTAATAGACTTATCACAGACACTCTGCAAGGTAGACTTATCACATTGACGTTGCTATGTAGCTATCAGCTTGTAATATACTTATCACAGACACTCTGCAAGGTAGACTTATCAAAGACCGAAGCGATCGATAGTTCTCATTTGTCGCACTTGTAGTGTTGAGTAATGAAGTGGGAGGTGTAACGAGTCCAAGGCGCAAAGTCCAGCGATCGTAGAGATAGAGAAACTCATTTGAGGGTTTTTGCCGAGTCTGACTCTGACAAATGAATCGAACGACCGATGAGGCTGAGCTGGCAGCTACAACACAGTTACATCAGCTACGAACACTTCAATTCTAGCTACAGTCTCCAACAAAACTGCTGAAGTGCAAGAGATAAAAAGGTGAGAGGACTAGTTGAAAATTGTTTTTGGATCAAACTATTTGTTAACATCACACGTTAATTAAGCTTAAGCTTAAGTTTATGTTTTCAAATTAAGTGAGAAGTTTAATTCCAGTTCAACTAATTTGTATTTTCAAGTTTCATAAACAGCAATCTTCTGCCATCAGTTTGTAAATCTTTGTTTTATGCGTACTTTAAAGCTTAAGTTAAGTCGTAAATGTTTTGTTTGTGGTCACCCACTCATTAAAATCAATAACTTGATATGTTTTAACCTACTCTGTTGTAGCATACCTGGGCATTCTATTAGTGAAGTTTTGACAATTTAGGAATCTTTAATTTTGATCTGTGTTTAAGCATCACCGAGCAAGATATTATTTTAATCTGAATATATGTTACAGGCAAAGTGTATAATCAGAAATTCTATACAATGACTAAAATTATCCAAGTAAAGTATGAAATAGATCTCATTATATACTTTGTCTAGTCATTTGATAGAATACCAGTTTGCATTGCAGGCAAAGTATAGAAATACAATTGTATTCTGCCGATACCTATCGATACGTTGTTTGTATCCTTGTTTGGCATTAATTTATCTAATATAATAGTAAACTAACCTAATCTAACAAAATACTCAAAATTTCATCATTGTAAAGAGTTTTGTTTAAACTTTTGAATTTCTTTTAGCCAAACTAATTTACAATTAACCAACTTAACATAACTATCCATAAAACAAATCAACCCTGTTGAATAAATTGTTTTAAACAACTATCTTTATTTTGTACTTTATCCTATGAATGGCCTAGTAATTTTTAGAATATCTGCATTATACACTTTTACTGTATCATAAAAAATTCCTGTTGAAATAAACAAATGCAAGACTACTCACGTAAGCTATTCCTCCATTGCCTTTCATTAGACTCACCTGAAACAGGGAGAATCATACAATTAAAAGACAAAGTATAAAACAAACGGTAATCATAACACTAAACATTAGAACTTTTAGTAAGAACATTAGTTAAATACGAGGACATTGGAGTGGTGGAAATACACATTTGCGACACAACACTCAATTACATTTCCAATACAATTTTGTACCTAATGCTTCAAGATTACCAATTCCAACATTACTTCAGTCTCGTAGCCGCAACCCATCAAAACGTCCAGCGTTTCCCAGAAACTGTTTAAGTCACGGAATAAAGATATTATGGGTAATTACCTCATCTTTAATTGAATTCGGAAAAAAGTCGGTCGGATAACGAGCGCCGAGCACGGACGCTCGCTAAATACTCGGCCATTATTTATTTCTATTTAAGATTCACATTTGGGCGGAATCGGCATCTCGATTTATAACAGTACGATTAGGCGAGTTGAATTCGATATGACAGAGTCTTTGATCGGCTCCCGGACACCGCGTTTTACACATTCTTAGTCGTCGAAAAAAAAAACGCATCGACTGAGGCGCGTCCTCCCGCCTTTTTGTGTTTCTTCATTGCCGATAAAAAGCTCAAAGCGGTCGTTTTGTTCGGTTTGAAAAATATTTTCGGGTTCGAAAGCCCGGTAGCCGTTTATTGGTGTCGTCATAAAGTTGACGACGCTTGCGCCGAACAGTGTGGGGGCAAATTGTAGGATCTCATTGGTGGAGGTTGTGAGTCAGGATCTGTATAGAAAATTGTAGCATATCGTGTCGTCTGGATAAGTAATTGCATTGAATCTGAATACTTCAAGAATATCCATATCTTACTGTTGAATCCGGAACATAATTTCGGGCGTGTTTCAAGTCCGGTTACACTTGTGTGCGCTAATTTCAAATGTTCGTATCTCTAATATTCACTGAGGGTTCTTTACTCCTTGGTAATAATGTTAGAGGACATACAATGGTTAACCAAATCGCTATATTTTAAAGAGTGAGTGAATGAGTGAGCGAACGTGTGTGAGCGCCTACAAAAAATGGAGCAGATAGTGTTATCAATTGGCCTCATCCTTGTTGTAACTCTTCATTTTTAGATTGGGAATTAGTATAAGAAAAACAAAGTTTTAGAAATAGTACGGTGTATGATGTTGTCCATGAAAATGCCTCATCTAAATGGAATTGTTATACGAATTTAAATTATAGTATTTTCCCTTCGATTTTTTATTTTGAGTATTTAGCTTTATTAAGAAAAGAATTGTCAAACATCACAGAGAGCAGGTGTCATTTTTTATGTTAAGCTAGGCTGGTTTAATGTTTATTTTTAGATTATAAATCATTTTATCTACTGACAACACAACTTGATAAAGTGGTTAGTTATATTTCCAATATTAAAACGGTTTTACTTTGTAATTTTTGATAAAAATAAAATCGTTTATTCATTTATTTATTTATTTAGTAGCTTATAAATTGGTTTAATAAATCAATCAAAACACACCCTACATTACTAGGAAGTAAGTCTCTTTCAAAGGTTGTAAGACTGATAAATATACACGGGGTAATTTGTAGATCATGAACATAATTTCACTGGAGTCAATACGTTTTGAATGTGATCCAAATAAGTTAGAAAACGAATTAAAAAAAATATTATTGAATCTACATTATTGTTTCTTATTTTTGTTTGGTATATTTTACTTTCGTAGTGAATACTGTCTAAAACAAAGATCCGTTTTTGATCCCTACCCTTGAATTAATTGTAGAGTTTAAATTTAAACACAACTGTCTACAACAATGCACCCTTCTGAACCTTTCATAATTATAGTAGTAAGTAAACTTCAGATACAAAAATCTATCGTTTTCGTGCGTCTTAAAATTTTCTTGTGAAAACAGGAACATCACATGATAAAGTTAAACTAGAACGATTTTAATGTGTATAAATAAACAAAGTTAGTTGCAAATTATAAACAAAAATAATGAAATCATAGACACAAAAAACCAAAGTTCTTCCTATTTTTAGAAACTTCAGATTTGTCCATTGTTATATTTGTCCAAAGGATTGTGCTTTACGTCAAGATCGCACCGATACATCAATAACGCATCGAATCGCTATGATTAAAATATCCTCACTTTTACGTTACACAAAATTGTCATGTAATTAGTTGTTATTACATTTGAAGTGTAAAATATAATGATATGTTCCCACAACACCGTTCGCAATGCATCTTGAGCAATAATAACCATACTAGCGCTATAAAATATAAAAAATCCGATGCAAATATAATATATTAGAGTTTAAGCATCACTTCAATTACATCTGTAAATGGTAAAAGACATTTTTGTACAACTCTTTTGTCAGCCAATGCCTATTTTAAATCACTCAGTCCCTCAATGTCAGAGGTTTGGGGGTGAGCTGGTCTAGTGGTTAGAGCGCGGGACTTCGGTCCGTGAGGTTCCGTGTTCAAAACCCGCCAAATCGCCAATGGATTTTATCTAAGTGATAATGCCGCAACCCCTAGGTCTAGCCTGAAGTAATGTGAAAAACAATCCCGGGCTCGTGCCTAGAGTACTAGGACAAAAATTGTCGGAGGTTGGTCACTACTGTATCTCAACTAGGAGCTGTAGTAGCCGTAACCCTGGCAGTAGATGACCTGCACAACTAGTCTAGGGAAAGTCAATGTCATCACTTCCAGTGTCTGTCAATGAGTTTGTTAACGCCATTTTTATGTGTCTGCCATGTGCGAGATTCCAACACGTCCCGACACGTTACAGGACGCAGGAAAACACACAATTTCTGAAGAACATGTGTTCTTTTACTGCATTACTACACGGAGAGAAATTGTATTCGTTATGAAGATTGTGATTATTACTGCACGAACTTGTTGCATGGCTCATGAGTACACTTAACAGGATCTGATATGAATTGTGAATATGAGTAATTTGGTACAAAACTGAAAAGTACTTTGATTTTTCTAAAAACTTGGATATCCGGAAGCATACTTTTTAGGTATGAAACGTACATTTTCAATGTAAAAATCACCAACATGTACAATTTGAGCAAGCCGGCTTGTAACAAAACGAAGACAAACAACAGGTATATATGCAAACGGGATAAACCAACTTGGGTTTAGGTAAAAATTATATATAAGTCACATAAAACCTTAAATGGGCAACCTTTTAATTGAACTTCCTAAGCTTTTGAGCAAATAAGCTAGAAAATATTAGAAGTAAATAATTCAAATTATGAAATAATATAGCTATCAGGATTAGTTGAATGCCACACTCATTTTACTATAATGACAGTTGTGTTTAATCCATTGATATTCGAACCTGTAACATGGACCGTAAACCAAATAGATTAAGTCAAAGCCCTAAAAAAGGGTATTGTCTAAATTAAAATTTCAACTGACAGCAAAAATATAAAACTTACCAAATGTTGCGATCATTGGTTCACAATCGGCCAGTGAAGTACCGCAATTTTTTATAATATATGTGGTTTAATCTGTGTATACAAATGAAAAGTTCTGCCCAAACGAGAAGAATGTCAAATTCGGAAGGGAGAGACTTGACGCCGGCTTGGCAACGGGGTTTCGCCGAGGGGCTTTTTGCGGAAATGACAAAATCGATGAGTCTTTTGGCCGAGATAATTCATGGAACCTTGAACCGACATCTTGAGCTACAATAGAGCTTTGTCATTTTTCAATTTGGACAATATTACAATCTATATATTTAATACGCGACATGAAACTTTGTGAACAATAAGGCTTTTTTGTTTTAAGATTTAACCCCACATATTATATACCAAAATGTTCGTCTAAGTGTGTAGATGTGCAAACTGGCTTTAGATTTTCAAAGTATATCTTTTTAAGGGCGTGGGTTGCCCTCAAAGTTCCTTCCATAAGGATAACATTGTGATTGAATTGAATGTTATTATATTCCAAAACAGATGTCAATACATTAGTCATTAGTAAAAATAAAATTAAATTCTAGCTGTTTTGTTTGGTTTTGAAATGTAAACAGTTTGCATATATTTTTTTTTTAATAATTAGAAGCCTGGCAAAGAAATGTTACCTATAGGACACGACGGGAGAAAAGTTTTCATATTTTCGTTTAAACATGCCAAGGACCCGACGACAAAGAAATATTATTGCCGGTCGGACACGGCGAGTCAACATACGGCAAGCAATGCAAAACGCAAGGAGCCCAGACGAGGAGCTGGAACAGTTAGTGGCAACGTGTACTTACGTCAGAAGAAGAGCATCCCACATATGCCCAAATTACGCACGACGTCGAAACCGCTTTTCAAGGAAGAATACTAAACAAAGCTAATGGCTCTTGCAGCACTGAACTCATGCACATTTTGACTCAACATTTGGTTGATATTAATCCATACGCGCAAGTTTTCAGCATGATGAGCTCCGTCCTGCAAAATACTCCTACTGAACAGCAAAAAGTACTTAGAATGCATATAGCCAACGATCGAGCTCAACCAACGTCGATCCAACGACGCAACTTCTAACGACGTCGATATAATATCCTAATATATTATTCGTGCGAATTCGCACGAGTAGAGACTAAATCTAAACCATTACCCGTCTTGCTAGAAAAATATAAATCGGATATTTAAAATGATCTTGTAAAAACTGCACTTTCGTTGTATTCTATGAAATGTATACCGTTAAAATACATTTCATTGGAACTTAACTGAGAAATATTAACAATTGAATTCATTATTCATATATCAATAATTCTATTTTGGCTATTTTAATTACCATAAATCCATACGACAATTGAAACTTTTCTAAATTGAAAGTAGCATTGCTAAATGAAAAACCTACATAGTCCTTTTTACACTACATACAAACACTATTAGTTGTACTGTGATGACAACTTTTGTCTTAAAACATGTGTTGTGGGGCAAAAGAAGTTCTTTCATTCCCTAGGAGAAAATGAGCTACAGTCAGAAAATCAGCTGCATTTTGTTCTGACCACGAATACTAGAACTATAATTTATTTTTGTAAAAAAATACAACCGACTTCAAACGCTCTAAAAAGAATGAAATAATTTCAATAAAGTAAACTTTTGTATTAGGCAAGCTCACGTATTTTAAGTCGGCGCGGCTCTATGATGATTTTTGATACAAAATTGAAAGAGGGTGTCATTGCAGGTGACTATCTATAACTAAAGGTGTTGATCTGCATGTCTTTTTCATAGTTATGCGTTAAGTGTTATTTTATTACCGTAATCAGAGATCGGCATTATAGTGGTATTAACGAGTATCTTTAAAAAGATTATAACGCATTTAAATGTTTCTAACTTGGAAAATTAAAGTTTTAATACTAAACTAGCTTCTTTTCCCTATCATAATATCAAACTAAATTATTTTCCTATTCATATAGAACATTTGTGTGTGTTATTTTCATAATGCATTTATTCTGAAGTAAACATAAAATACAAGAAAATATTTCTTTTAATATATAAACAAAACAGTTCAGTATGTTTTTTATATATTTATGTTATCCAGCTACAATTTATTGATTTTCAAAATACACACACAATATTTAATTTCAATCATATTTGCAGTTTGAGCCGCGCCGACTTGAAATACGTGAGCTTGCCTAATACAAAAGTTTACTTTATTGAAATTATTTCATTCTTTTTAGAGCGTTTGAAGTCGGTTGTATTTTTTTACAAAAATAAATTATTTCATGATTTTTAGTGACTGTATTATTTTTTATGTATTAATTACTTTAGGTTTTTTGATAAGCAAAACTGTTTGAAACAATCAAAAGTACCACAGAACAATCATTATTTTAAAACTGCTTGAGTCACCTGTTCAGGTTACATAATCAATGGGTATGAAAATAAACATTTTTAGATATTCCTTAAGAAAGAAAGAGTTGTCCATTACATTAGGCCTAATGAAAAACTAATTGTCTTTTCTAGATACATTGAAATGTCAGACATCATCGTTTCCTGCAGTCGGTGTACTTCTACATTATAAAAAGAAATACAGTAACATCTCAAGCCTTTTGGAACAATATGAAAGTTATTCCTCAGCCACCAGCACTAAAAAATCTCTCAAAAGTGGAAAATTGGTCGTTAACACGTATAGTACCTTTGGAAAATATTATATGAAAGATTGGTTCAGCTAAAAGTGGTGTAAGTCATGTAGGGGGTTTTGTTTGATCAAGATATAGCCTAGTCGAAATTGCAAATCATTTTCCTCTAGGACTTTCCGAAGCAGGCATAATAGTATTGATATGATATAGTAACTGGGTAGAGAATATCAATAAACATTCCATATCTGCAAATGCATGTTTAGTAATTAAAATATTTAACACTTTTAAGACAATTGACGGGGTCGTGTAAGGAATAATTGCATTTAATTTATATTTATTTAGACCTGTTTTACGAATGCTTTAGTTTTCACAATACACCTTTATTTGTCAATATCAGACAGCTATTCACTGAAACATATATGTTTTTGTAAGTCAGAATATTCAATACTAATAAAAACAGAATTACTGTATACACAAATCAGGTCAAACGTTAAAATACATTTTTTATAGTAACCAAAACAAAATGCATTTTTCTCAATGTAATTCATTTAGGCTCCATGGCAAGAAATAGTTTATTGATCAATATGAAGCAACTGTTTTGTCTGTAGCTTCATTTAAATGGTTTCAACTAACAGCTGTAGGAATGTTATTATTATTTATTGCCTTCTCTGCACAAATGTAAACAATCTGCACAAATGTAAACAAAATAAATGTTGAATATTTACGGTTTTCAGAATTTTTCACCGAAACAAATATTATACTTAAACATAATATATAAGGTACCAAATAGAAACTCTCCTGGTTTTTTTGGCGGTGGAACCACACTGATCGGTAAAAGAATCACAGAGAAATTGGTGAACATACATAGAAAAAAAAACATCGCCACAAACAAATTGAGAACCTCCTCCTTTTGTTGGTAGTGGGGAAGTCGGTTAAAAACGGTTTTAATCATAGACATAAACAAATTATGTTACTGACCCGAAAAAATTACAAATCTGGTATTGTTTATATTTTAGTGTACAATTATGTTTTTTATTCATTTTTTTATGTTTGCAAATCGTTCTTAATCTATTTTACCTTTAAACTTAGTTTTGATAATTTTCTTCATAATTCTATCTTTAACAATCTTCCATCTTATTTACTGTATTGTTATTATTTTATATTTTATAATAAAAACTGCGTTGTGATTGGTTTTTTTTAGTTTACAATAATGTATTGTGCCGTTTTTAGTTATTTAAATTATGAAGGGAAATAGGTACCGGTACAATTATTTTCCACTTTTCTTCCAGAGAATTAGAACTTAGTCCAAGTAGTTGACAGATATGTTGAGCATCATATCCAAATTTACTTCACCCTGGAAAAGTGTTCTGAATACTCTTTAAAATTATAAAACGTACATAACAAAAATATAAATACACTGGTGGGTTTTTTTTTAGGACGGTTCAATTTGTAAATAAACACAAAAATATCTACTTCGGATCTGTGACGTAATTAATTTTGTCAAGCCGCTGTTATCCATACAGTTTCTGTTCTCGTATTCGAGGGTGTTACTATAACTTTTTGTCAGTTGATTTAGCTTTAAAATGTTAAAGTATTTTTATATCGTTATTTTTCTTTTTATTATCGTGTCTCGTGGTATGTTTAAGTGCAAACACAAACATTTACTTTATTTTTGATATTTCTAACATGACAAATGTATTACTGTGCTAGGACGGAATGTTACAGCCATCTTTTTTACCCGCTGTTAGTATGTAATAGCCAAACAAGTGGTTAATACGTAGTATTGGCAGCTAATTTTAGGTAAACAATGTATGAAACTATTTTTTTACGCTTTAGTTAGCTTAAATAATGACGCAAATTGACGTGAGGTAGTTTTTTTAAAAATCTAGTAATAATTTCCAACCTCAACTTTACTTTTGTCGTTAAATTTTAGCTAGTGTCGAAAAGAGTCAATTTACCCCATAGTGATTAAATGTGGCTA
This sequence comes from Macrosteles quadrilineatus, assembly GCF_028750875.1. Lineage (NCBI taxonomy): Eukaryota > Metazoa > Arthropoda > Insecta > Hemiptera > Cicadellidae > Macrosteles > Macrosteles quadrilineatus. The sequence continues at coordinate 103,107,014 of NW_026542596.1, read as the reverse complement.
CTCACAAAGAGGTAGTATAAATTTATATTACTTCTGTTTGGCCTACTGTAAAAATATACCGATAAGTACCTGCCTGTAATAGAATACGAAAACTAAAGAAAGGATAATAATAGGCTATAGGTCACAAGGAATGATCTGTTATTTTCACTCCAAAAGCAATGTTGTATTCATTTACCTTCTCTTAGTAAAATATAAACATAGTGGTTCACCAACAATATGCGGGTTTTACCAGTTTTTATAATTATTAATGAAAATCTACGTGCACAATATACTTTCACACTTTATTATACTTCTTGTATTATAAATTAGAGATTAGGTTCAATTTTATACTTAATTATAGATACAATATCATGGCATTACATTCAAGTGAAGGTTGTAGCAAGATTTGAAGTGTAAAAGAATTTCGTTCAATAATTTACCCTAAAATAGAGAATGTTGGAAGATACCGTTTTATTTTCTTCACTAACATTTCAAGCTGAAACTAAAAGCGCATCTACTGGGCACTATAGTATGTTTTCTACATCGATATATAAACACAAATGTTTGTTATATATCGATGGTTTTCTATAGCTGTAACGATGAAAACCTAGAAGAGAAAGCCAACAGCAATAGTAACATACTCTGTGGGGTACAAACTGAACTATATAATGTTTGTGATTGATATATTGGCTACATCTGGTCCATATAAATCAGTCAATATCAGTTTTCAGGAAATAATTTCAGTTCTGAAACGTATTTCAACTCGGCGATTGAGATACTGACAAGGTCACTACACAAAAATCCGTAAATTGGATGTGTGGACTTAAATATTACCTCAAATAATTACCGACCAAACGAACATTTTCCAAATAAATTCTGAAACTTTGAAAGCCTAACAAGCCGCACAACACAATAGTCAGACACAAGAATGCGATTTGGGTTTGGAATTTGCAGAAGTCCCATTCCTGAGTTGTTACGACGGAACTCTGAAATCGAAACCCGGGTGGTCAAACAGCTCTCCTGTAGCGAAGTTGTTAGAGGAGTTGGAGTTCAAAATAAGTAAAATACGTGTTACTCTTGAAGAATAGCGAATTTTGAAAATATAAGGATATTATATCAAGCTATATCGGGTGCGTGCTCTATTTTGTTTTATTTAAAATGTAAACACGCCAGTGGCATTTTATACTCTATTTCTGTGTCGATTCAAACTTTGGTCTTATTTTCTCTGACTTGAAACTGTTGACGATATGTTTATAGGTAACAATATATTCTAAAAATATGGCAAATATTTGTAGTCCACATATACTGTTAAACTTAATAGATTAAATAGACACAAGCTGCTATACCCGTGCTTTGCAACGGGAAGAAAATGTGACCAGCCATTAAAGTGGGTGCTGATGGGTGTTTTAAAGTGTAAACCTACTTACTTTCAAAGCCCTACTTTTAATGTTAATAGATCAAAAAGAACATGACAACATACCTTAGTGTATCAATAGCATTAATTGCTTTATATTGATGCTTCATGTATGACATGTTTTACCATAATTCTTCAATTTAAGTCAAGCCTCTTTACATGCAGCTTACTAAATAAATTACAAAATGAAACTTTGAGCAATACTTAACAAAACGTAAACAACCTTTCTTTAAAACCAAACATAACCCTCCTCAATCTACATAAAGCGTTACAAACATATTTTTCGAGTAAATAAACAAACACCAGTTCATTGTACTGACCAGCTGTTCCATTAATTAAATTAAATTAAATCATTTAAACATTGGAAGCATGCCAGGCGTACCCCTTTGGAAATCAGCCTGTGGGGCAGAGCCCTTAGGAAAATCGTCCATTTCAATACTTTTCGGCAAATCTACATACTCTAAGCTTCATTTTGACGTGCCATATGCCTATATTTTTATTTGGTGAATGGCCTTAACCGTTTACATAAAATTTCCTTGTATCACTTTAATAATATAATAGATCCTTTATCTGCCTGTAGAGTTCAAACAGTGCATTTTCATGAGTTAACTAGTATTCAGAAAAACGTCATAACATTTGTAAATAATCTATATAGAGACCAATCTAAATGAAGAAGATTCCTCAAAATACAAATTTAGTTTACTAAAAATCTTATAAATGCTGTCTATGAGGGATCTCGTAGTACGTAACTGTATTTTACGTAGTTATTAACACGTAGTACTTAATTATTTTACGTATTATTTAACAACTTGAAATGTTGAGGTGATATTTAGTTTTGTTTAGTCTTCTTCATTACTGCATCTTCGTTTAGTATTTTCAGGTGGATAAAAAAAAATTCCAGTTGAAAACAAATAGAAAATAAAACCGTTTGAAGTGATACTTGACCTGTAATATTAACTAATATTGATGTATTCCGTAACGTTTTATTTGGTTTTTTGTTATAAAAATACAGCAGGAAACAACGTTAAGCTCAACGAAAAGAAACACCGACAAAACTTTGCTTATTAAAGTTTGAAAAGCTTCGGTCTTACCACACGTTGAAGTCTCCAGTACCGCCCTCTGCGACAGAAGCTGTGTAGGAACTTATGTGTTCGTAATAATGGTAAATTAAGTGTCGGTGTTGTTCATTTTAAAGTTATGTGATGTAAACCTTCTTGATTTCTTATAAATTCAATATTTAAATATTTATTATGTGTTTTATTGATTAATTTTGATAGTAACGTTTAACGGATTTATACGCAAGTTCTTCCTACAATGGAAGGTCTAGTTTCGTCTGTTTACTTAAATAAAACTATTATTTACAAAAAACTTCATTTAGATTGTCCTGTTACATTTTATATAATTAAACCATTGTAGTGCTTACACTAGCTAGTCTTAACTAGCACACTTTTCCAACCTAGCAAGTTGGGGTTTTCAAGTATTTGTTGGATAGTATGTTTGAAAAAAACTGTTAGTATTAGTACATAAGTCTAGCATATACTTGTACTGGTATATTAGTTCAAAAGTATATATCGTTGATGTTTTCCCTTCTTCTTTGGACTTTTCACTGATTTTAAGCGATGTAATTCTCCCACTGTACGCATTACTTTATCTGTTGATGAAGTTACGTTAAACTTTGTACTTATGTATAATTGCGGTTATAAATTTGGGACACAGCTCTTAACGTAAGTGTATACTGTACAGGGTCGACTTTCTGACTTTCTGTTCATATTGTTCAACCGAAAAATTATAGCTCCAACCACAGAAAACACACTATATAATATAGTAGTATGTTTTCTGTGCTCCAACTGAGCAACACCTGATCCAAAACCTCTTTGTCCACAGCCTTAACCTTCCGAAACCATGGAAGGCATTTGCAGCAAGGCGAGTAATTGTTGAAAGAGTTATGGCGAAATTAGCTGCGCAACCAACAGTCCGGGGGCAACATATAATTGCGCGCAAGCAGGGGGGAGGGGGTGCAATCAGTGCGTCAAAACTGGCTGAGGTATTCCAGTCGCGTACCGGCGCGGGTTTTTGATCAGCAATCAACATTGTTATCTTTAAATTGAAAAGTAGGAGTATGGCGGCCGTGATGCCCCTGGACCAATGGGGAGCCAGCTGAAGACGGTGCTTATTGGTAGCCAGGCTAGGTGAAGCCATGTTCCGCACGTCTATATGTCACGGACTGATCGACCTTGGCAACAGTGAAGCGCGTCTGGCTCTGAGGAGTGACGATACATTTATAAGACATACTTTATGTGTGTGAGAGGCAGATGACGACTGGCTCTGGGGAGGGTTGTCTCCTGAAAATACATATGAAAATTTTGAGGTTGAGGTTCATTCAAGTTTTAGTCGTGTAAGCTGTTACACATTATCAGTATTAATTATTGCCATTGCAATGTATAGGCACAATCCAGCAAAGCTAAGTTTGCACCCAAAAATAAAATATTATGTAGATGGACTTCTATACACAATCTCATGAAAAAATATTCCTCTCCTATATCATCCATCCAAATGTGATCCCATAACATCCAGTCGGCCAAAAAGACAAAAATTCGGATATAACTGTGCATTTTGGCCGTAGCAACACCTAGTCTTCGGCGGTTTATCCTAAAATGTTGGGAATTCTTCAGAGTGATAAAGAGTATAAATACTAAGTATTCGCAGAGACTATTTCTATAAGAAATTTCCACAACAATAAAGTGATTTATCATAACGTGTGAAGTCTCTACAGCCCAGCTCTACAGTAACAGGTAAAAAAAAATGGTATCTACAGTCTGTAGGCCTATACTCTACAATGGCAGCATCTCCTCGCTGTCTAGACCTTGGTTGGGTGACGGCCAAGTAGAGCGTCACTACAGCCCAGTGCTACAGTCACACCTAGTGTCTACAGTGACAGTGTCTGTCTACAATGGCATCACCTTTATGTTGTCTGCCTAGACCCTGGTGAGGCGAGGGGCCAAGTAGAGCGTCACAACAGCCCAGTGCTACAGCCACACTTTTAGTGTCTACAGTCTACTACTTCAGTGACAGTGACTATACAATGGCAGCATCTCCTCGCTGTCTAGACCCTGGTGAGGTGAGGGGCCGAGTAAAGGCTCTCTAGATCCTAGTCCTGCAGTGACAGCTAGTATCTACACTCTACTACTTCAGTGACAGTGACTGTCTACAATGGCAGCACCTCCACGCTGTCTAGACCCTGGTGAGGTGAGGGGCCAAGTAGAGCGTCACTACAGCCCAGTGCTACAGTCACACCTAGTGTCTACAGTGACGGTGTATGTCTACAACGGCAGCACCTCCACGCTGTCTAGACCCTGGAGAGGCGAGGGGCCGAGTAGAGCGTCACTACAGCCCAGTCCTGCAGTGGCATCTAGTATCTACAGTGACAGTGACTCTACAATGGCAGCACCTCCACGCTGTCTAGACCCTGGTGGGGTGAGGGGCCAAGTAGAGCGTCACTATAGCCTGCAGTGGCATCTAGTATCTTCAGTGACAGTGACTCTACAATGGTAGCACCTCCTCGCTGTCGAGACCCTGGTGAGGTGAGGGGCCAAGTAGAGCGTCACTTCAGCCCAGTCCTGCAGTGGCATCTAGTATCTACAGTGACAGTGACTCTACAATGGTAGCACCTCCACGCTGTCTAGACCCTGGTGAGGTGAGGGACCAAGTAGAGCGTCACTATAGCCCAGTCCTGCAGTGACATCTAGTATCTACAGTGACAGTGACTCTACAATGGTAGCACCTCCACGCTGTCTAGACCCTGGTGAGGTGAGGGGCCAAGTAGAGCTTTACTACAGTGACAGTGACTGTCTACAATGGCAGCACCTCCACGCTGTCTAGACCCTGGTGAGGTGAGAGGCCAAGTAGAGCGTCACTACAGTGACAGTGACTGTCTACAATGGCAGCACCTCCACGCTGTCTAGACCCTGGTGAGGTGAGGGGCCAAGTAGAGCGTCACTACAGTGACAGTGACTGTCTACAATGGCAGCACCTTCCACGCTGTCTAGACCCTGGTGAGGTGAGGGGCCAAGTAGAGCGTCACTACAGTGACAGTGACTGTCTACAATGGCAGCACCTCCTCGCTGTCTAGACCCTGGTGAGGTGAGGGGCCAAGTGGAACGTCACTACAGTGACAGTGACTGTCTACAATGGCAGCACCTTCCACGCTGTCTAGACCCTGGTGAGGTGAGGGGCCAAGTGGAACGTCACTACAGTGACAGTGACTGTCTACAATGGCAGCACCTTCCACGCTGTCTAGACCCTGGTGAGGTGAGGGGCCAAGTAGAGCTTTACTACAGTGACAGTGACTGTCTACAATGGCAGCACCTCCACGCTGTCTAGACCCTGGTGAGGTGAGAGGCCAAGTAGAGCGTCACTACAGTGACAGTGACTGTCTACAATGGCAGCACCTCCACGCTGTCTAGACCCTGGTGAGGTGAGAGGCCAAGTAGAGCGTCACTACAGTGACAGTGACTGTCTACAATGGCAGCACCTCCTCGCTGTCTAGACCCTGGTGAGGTGAGGGGCCAAGTTTAGCTTCACTACAGTGACAGTGACTCTACAATGGTAGCACCTCCTCGCTGTCTAGACCCTGGTGAGGTGAGGGGCCAAGTAGAGCGTCACTACAGTGACAGTGACTCTACAATGGCAGCACCTCCTCGCTGTCTAGACCCTGGTGAGGTGAGGGGCCAAATAGAGCTTCACTGCAGTGACAGTGACCGTCTACATTGCAGCACCTCCACGCTGTCTACACCCTGGTGAGGTTAGGGGCCAAGTAGAGCGTCTCGCACGATCGCGAGAGGTCGCATAAAACAAACAGAAGCTCCAATTCGCCACACCTCTGACAATGGAGGCAAAAACGTCAGGACCCAGTCAGCGGTGCGGAAAGTTTGTCTAACAAAGTGAAGCATGCTTGCGTTTTGTCATTGTCGACCGATTGGGTGTACAAACCACCGCGACCGCTAGGTCAATCGTCGGCCATCTTCACTTACCCGTTCAAATCGGTCCACAATAGAGCAGACCCGTGTTGACAAATTCTATTGACTGCTCTGAGTCATTGCTTCCTGGAGGAAAAAGGTGCGTTGGCGGAGATGTCGTTACCGTACAAGTAGTTAGGGTAAATTGCTGGACAATGCTGTGCAGAGTAGTTTGGGTTTTGTTGAGTTGTAGCCTGGTTGTAGGATTGTTGTAGTCAATAATCAATGGTAGTCAATAGTCAATAATTGTTGCCGTCTTTATCAAGGGAGTACTTAAAATCCTGTTGAATTTCTGTAGATCTTAAATACTGTATATTGGTGACTGTAAGGGTAGTGGATGTGTATTGAATAATCCAAAATATAACTGCTGTGAAGACTAACTAACCTTTCAAGAGATGTTTTACAATACACTGCTTTTTCGCTTCTGGGGCGAAATATCATGTTAGCAGATCAAACTCCTTTCGCTTAAATTGACCATAATACATGTATAATACGTTGTAGAAAATGTTAGGATTTACATTATAATTTCATTAATGTCCGTTCCATTATACTGACACGATGTTGCGACTCGATTTTGAGTACGTGGTGACTAAAAAATTTAACTTAACTTTATAGGATGGAATCGTTGTCAATATGTAATGTTAACTAATTAACACAAAACCAAACTTTTATTAAATTTGTTTAATGAAATATCAGGTGAGATTCGTGACAATCTAAATATCTCGTGATAAACTCGAACCTTTGCAATTTTATATAATGAATAATGGAATATTGGAAATATATACAATATATTTCCAAAATAAGAAATAAAATAGTAAATACATAGCTAAGAGCTTTATAAACAGCAATATCAACACTTTTATCCACAAATTACCTAACATATTGTTAAGCAATAATTAAGTTCAGAGGATGTTTCAAATTTGAAATTATAACACCGACCATGTAGCGTTATGCACATTTGCTAATTGGGCGTTAAGTGTTTAATTGAAACTGTAGCGCTTGTCGGGCTCCGGCTGATGAGGAATTAACGAGTCGACTTATCACGTTCACTCATTATGGACAACAACGCCGCAGATTAAAATAGTTGAACGCGAAACGTGCTGCGGCTATTATAACGTCATTATGTAAATCAGAAAGTGGTTTGACATTGGGTTGGCGATGGGTTAGTGAATAGGGGATGCTACCGAGGACAGGGGAGGAGGTCAAAGACGGAGAAAAGGGTGTACTTCGTATAGAAAATTGGAGGAGTTACCGTATTGTAAAGTTTGTTAAAACTTTTCCTGTGTAGCCAATAGTTTTGAAAAGTAAGGTTTTGACGAAAAAGACTAGTTGCCACCTCCAAGTGCAAGTGCATGGGGTATTGACGAAGCTCAAGGAAGGTCTTGAATACATACATTTTTGTTCAGCATTTTTAGAGCCCAAGCATTTTATAAAGTCTGGCATACTTGATTATTGTTCAATATTAAAACTTTCTGCCTCAAACTTACAATGGAATATTGAAGTCATATTTGTCCTAACACATTTATTTTTTTATTTTTTAAACATCAAGATTTTTTTATATAAACTAGCTGTTACCCACGGGCTTCAGCCCGTTTGACTTCATAAGTATTAATAAAACTATTGATTGTCTAAAAGCTGAAATAAACAACAGAGAATACAGTAATACAAACAAATAATCACACCTGATTTTAATAAGGTTATAAATTGAAAGAATTACATACAAATAAGTAAAGCTGAGGTATTTTTAACATTAAGTATAGGCCTATGACAAGTTCCCTTTAGAAAGTAATTACGACTTTAAAAGGAAATTTATGAAATAATGGATAGTTTTGCGCAAGATTTCTCGTCATGAGCATTTTAAGTATATGGTTTATATGGGGGTGGACTTGTGGTTTTCTCAAATTTTCATGGGTACTTTTGGCTTTATATACGGATGTAACATTGATCCGGGACTATTCCAATGCACTTTTCTTGGTCCAACATTATTTGTACAGATTTGAAGTTCCAAGAACAAAGGGTATTACAGTCGCAGTATTCATACACAGATTTTAAAATCAAATCAAGATCCTACTTTGCCATAGTGAAACTTACAGGCTGCATTATACACCTTATCTCAGCTAATAATTAGGAATCAAAGTAAATGAAACCAAATCCATTCAGGATACATTTACTATATATACAAGAACTTGCCTCAGTGTAAAATTAAATAGCTTCATGCTTGCACCATATTAACTCATTGGTCATCACTCAAAATTATCGGTTGAAAACACACCACAGTTGTAAAAAATATCATTGAAACCAAATTAGACATATGGAATCCAGCTCTGGGGCAACTGCAAAATAAATTTAATGTAAAAGTTTATCAAACATTCTAGGAAACATTTTTAACACTGTGGTATGTTTCTATAATGAAGAAAAATCACTGATCCATTTTTCCACTATTTAAATTCACTCTTTGTATGTTTCAGAGTGTGACATCGAAACAAAAAATATCCATCAGGGATGAAAGACAACCCCGAAGTGAAATGTATAAAATAATAGTCTATTGAAAGGCCATCGAAATTTCTTGGCAGTAAACATTCTTTACAACAGTGAAACAGTGAAGGAACTTAAAAAGTTTTTAAGAATTGATCCCATCAATATTCCAATTTGCTTTTATTTTAAACTGTTAGAAACTTGTTGATTTGTTTATATTATGTGTAGTTTTTGGAGTGTGGTTTGGAGTGTGGCTAAACCCTTATAAAATTAGTTCTAGTATTAAGAAAATAAAGTAAACCTAAATACATTGTTGTTGGCAAAACAAATTAATGTTAGGTTTGTAGCTTATAGTAACACTCGATAATGGGGCGTAGAAAAAAATTAAATTTAAATTAAAATGTAGGTATTTATTATTATAGAAATTACAACAGCTTGGCCTCAGAGAGTAAAAAAAAACTTTTCGGCGAGGTCCAATTGTAACGTTAAGAAGTGTGTATTTTGTATTCTGTATATTATGTGGAAAATAAACATATTATTTCATTCATTCATTGATGCATAAGGCTAACAAACAAAATGTTTACATTTTTTATTTCTTTTTTTCTAGAACAAAGATTTCTAAATGTACTATTTCTACAGCGGTATGTGGTAGGCACTTTAACTTGAAACAAAGTAATTGGCAGCATACAAAAAAAATCGAATGTAATGACATAAGTAGTAATTACTTTATAATCTACGGAATAAGTTAATAATGAGTATTAAGTGAATAAAAGTCATGCTCCACAATCCAGAACATCGCGATATTATATATCATATATGTATGCACTGTATTCATTCAAGAAGAAAAAAGCCCGTTGTATTTTATAATTATTTTCTAATTTTTTTATTACTAAATTTATATAGTTTAAAGTTTAACTTTAAACAGTTGAAGTTTAACGTATTTGGAATTGAAACCCCATTAGAAAAAAATAAACCGTAAAGAATTTTATGATACTATTTGAACATGCAAACAAAGCGTCATACAAGCTGAACCAGAGACATTAGACAATGCCCGTATCTCAATAAACCCGGTTTTTGCAAAAGAGATAATAAGGAGCGAATATTCGGAGATAACTCTGGCATTCATTAGCAACATGCAAAGTTCAAGGAGTGTTTTTGTCAAAGACTACAGATTGTGGCTTGCCTCTCCGTCTGTGCGGGTGAAACTGTAATTAAATTGTGTAAATATGCAATATACAGCTTTTAAGATTTTTAAAATATTTCCTACCAAACAAATTGTATTTTAGGATAGAAAATCTAATTTTCAACACCCCACATTGTGCTTAATGTGAATTGACCAATAATTATCAACAATGATTTTTTCTATTTTTTACGTTTACGAGTAAGTTATTGCCTGTGGTGGCAAATTATGAATTATGGAAATTATGATCTTCAAAACAAACTAAACAATGGCACAGCGAAACACTAATCACCACTTATAAAAAATAATCAAATTTATATGTCTACCCTTATTAAGATTTTCGTAACAATCAAGAATATAGAAGATTTAAACAATACTTAATAGTGTGGTTGTTATTTCCAAGCAAAAAAATATTCCTATTTCGAAAATAAAATCCCATAGTAATTTTCCGACCTGGCCTCCAAAACGCTACTTCGTTTGTCAAATAACGTTCCGAAATATCATTAGTGTGTTTAAAATTTGAGTCATACAAAGTATACTTGGTGATAACCCCAAAAGGTAAACTTTCGACCCATTTCTCAAATATAACTTGTAGAAAAACGCACACAACAAACGTAAGCAATTGAGCAATGCGTCCGTTAAAGATGACATCTGTCTGTTAGTTGTTACTTAACGTAATGACAGGTGATAACAGAGCGATTAGAGCGCTCCTGGTGGCTAATTACAGGGTAGGCAGGAACAGGAACAAGCGAATCTGCGGTGCGCAGTGGCAGTAGTCAGTGACAGCTACTGGCCAGGTAGTTACACGGGACAACCACCTGTGAAGGGTTTATGGGTTGGAAACAATACTGGAGAAGCTCGCTGGAGATGTCAAAACAATGAGAACCTGCGGTACTTGGCGGTAGTCCGGTGAATACTCGGCTGAATGATGAAGGCTGTTAGAATCCTTTGTGCCACATCTTGTGTCAACATGCATAGTGTTCAAATGAGTAAGTAAGGTCACAACGTATCACGGGGGAAATTAGCATACAGTACATTGTTTGCCGAATGTGCCTTTAAATTACACATACATGGAGTTTGCAGTGTTTTCTGGCAACTTCCAACACCTTTCGCAAACAGCAAGGTGGCGGTGTCCCCGAGCATAGTTCTCTAAGACATTCCTCAAATATCATCTAATCTCTTAGTTACAGAGCCTGTGCAATCAAAAGGTAACCAACACTCGAGGTTATCCACAGCCTAGTCAGCCAGGGGGGCGGATCCCCAGAGACGATAGATTGGTGGTTCCCAGGTCCCTACTACCCGATATTACCCCCAATGTCTTTGCATACCCGATGAAGATGTAGGGTCTGTACAGTCCACAGGTAACCAACACCCAAGGTACTCCCCAGCATAGTCAGCCAGGGGGGCGGATCCCCGGAGGCGACAGTTTGGTGGTTCCCAAGCCTGTATTACCCGATATTACCCCAGTGACTTTGCATGCCCTATGAAGATGTAGAGTCTGTACAGTCCACAGGTACAGTAACCAACACCCGAGGTACTCCACAGCTTAGTCAGCCAGGGGGGGCGGATCCCCGGAGGCGACAGGTCGGCAGTTCCTAAACCTTTATTACTCGATATTACCCCATTGTCTTTGCATACCCTATGAAGATGTAGAGGTGTAGAGGCTGTACAGTCCACAGGTAACCAACGCCTGAGGTACTCCCCAGGGGCCCCAGCCTAGTCAGCCAGGGGGGCGCATCCCCGGAGACGACAGGTCGGCGGTTCCCAGGCCTCAACTACCCGATATTACCCCAATATCTTTGCATACCCTATGAAGATGTAGAGGCTGTACAGTCCACAGGTAACCAACACCCGAGGTACTCCCCAGTCTAGTCAGCCAGGGGGGCGGATCCCCGGAGGCGACAGGTCGGCGGTTCCCAGGCCTCCATTACCCGAGATGTCCCCGTATGTGTCACTGATTATAATTACCCGATTGTCTCATCTGGCCGCGAGTCATTACTCCTGCACGCGAACGCTGCTAATGCGACCCTCAAATAACCTTTACCGCGGCCCGGATGTTGTTAGCTCAGCTCTTTATGTCCCGAGATCATCAGGTTGATGGAACCGCCCGGGGGTTGAGGGAGGATACGGTGATGGTTCGGGAGTCATAGGTAATACTGATAAGATGATTAAAGTTGTTATCGTGATTAATGACAGCTCTTAGCATTTGGGAGTAAAACGATACAACAATAATGTTGTATCCGCTGCACTTTTGACAGCTTAGCGCTGGAAAATGGTAATTGTTAAGATTAAGAAAATACAACGAGATGAGTTCTTGGTTACAAAGGATGACTGTACAACCTGTGTCACCAATAAAATTTCAAACGTTGAAGGTAAAATTAACCGCCCATATCCGAGCGAGCTTATTAAATGCACAAATACTTAGTACTGTACCTAAGTAAGATGGAAAAAATATTATAGGACGATTATTTAAATAAAAAAAAAAATTTTATAATTTTCTGTTTACGACTGATCGTTTGTAATATTATTCGTTTATCTTTATTGTACAAATACTAACAGCTAAACTGAAAAACTTTATAAAATTATGACTGTTATACTTCAAAAGAGTGAACAAAACCGTGACGTAGGATGAATATGGTTTTTTGAAAAAGCCGAAGTACTGTCCAATAGCTAATCAGTCGTAGAAAATTTCCTAAGTTATTTATATAAAAGTATAAAAAAAAACTTTTATACAAAAGTTGTATAAAAAAGTTTTATTCTAAAATATCGAAAATGTCAATAATAATGAGATAAACTTTCATTACCTACCTTACACCACGAATAACCACCGTTAAGGTTTGAGGAGAGAACTTGTAGTGAGGGTTGAGTGTGACACTCGCCCTGTGTATGATGTATCACCACGACAAGCCACCATGTCGTTAATATCACTCGACCTTCCTTGTGTACACCGTGCTAGACAGTCACTACTGTTGTCTACATTGTACACAATGTATACACAACATGTAGTGAGGGTTGAGTGTGACACTCTACCTGTGTATGATGTATCACCACGACAAGCCACCATGTCGTTAATATCACTCGGCCTTCCTTGTGTACACCGTGCTAGACAGTCACTACTGTTGTCTACATTGTACACAATGTATACACAACTTGTAGTGAGGGTTGAGTGTGACACTCGACCTGTGTATGATGTATCACCACGACAAGCCACCATGTCGTTAATATCACTCGACCTTCCTTGTGTACACCGTGCTAGACTAGACAGTCACTACTGTTGTCTACATTGTACACAATGTATACACAACATGTAGTGAGGGTTGAGTGTGACACTCTACCTGTATATGATGTATCACCACGACAAGCCACCATGTCGTTAATATCACTCGACCTTCCTTGTGTACACCGTGCTAGACTAGACAGTCACTACTGTTGTCTACATTGTACACAATGTATACACAACATGTAGTGAGGATTGAGTGTGACACTCTACCTGTGTATGATGTATCACCACGACAAGCCACCATGTCGTTAATATCACTCGACCTTCCCTGTGTACACCGTGTTAGACAGTCACTACTGTTGTCTACATTGTACACAATGTATACACAACATGTAGTGAGGGTTGAGTGTGACACTCTACCTGTGTATGATGTATCACCACGACAAGCCACCATGTCGTTAATATCACTCGACCTTCCTTGTGTACACCGTGCTAGACTAGACAGTCACTACTGTTGTCTACATTGTACACAATGTATACACAACATGTAGTGAGGGTTGAGTGTGACACTCTACCTGAGTATGATGTATCACCACGACAAGCCACCATGTCGTTAATATCACTCGACCTTCCCTGTGTACACCGTGCTAGACAGTCACTACTGTTGTCTACATTGTACACAATGTATACACAACATGTAGTGAGGGTTGAGTGTGACACTCTACCTGTGTATGATGTATCACCACGACAAGCCACCATGTCGTTAATATCACTCGACCTTCCCTGTGTACACCGTGCTAGACAGTCACTACTGTTGTCTACATTGTACACAATGTATACACAACATGTAGTGAGGGTTGAGTGTGACACTCTACCTGTGTATGATGTATCACCACGACAAGCCACCATGTCGTTAATATCACTCGACCTTCCCTGTGTACACCGTGTTAGACAGTCACTACTGTTGTCTACATTGTACACAATGTATACACAACATGTAGTGAGGGTTGAGTGTGACACTCTACCTGTGTATGATGTATCACCACGACAAGCCACCATGTCGTTAATATCACTCGACCTTCCTTGTGTACACCGTGCTAGACAGTCACTACTGTTGTCTACATTGTACACAATGTATACACAACATGTAGTGAGGGTTGAGTGTGACACTCTACCTGTGTATGATGTATCACCACGACAAGCCACCATGTCGTTAATATCACTCGGCCTTCCTTGTGTACACCGTGCTAGACAGTCACTACTGTTGTCTACATTGTACACAATGTATACACAACTTGTAGTGAGGGTTGAGTGTGACACTCGACCTGTGTATGATGTATCACCACGACAAGCCACCATGTCGTTAATATCACTCGACCTTCCTTGTGTACACCGTGCTAGACTAGACAGTCACTACAGTTGTCTACATTGTACACAATGTATACACAACATGTAGTGAGGGTTGAGTGTGACACTCTACCTGTGTATGATGTATCACCACGACAAGCCACCATGTCGTTAATATCACTCGACCTTCCTTGTGTACACCGTGCTAGACTAGACAGTCACTACAGTTGTCTACATTGTACACAATGTATACACAACATGTAGTGAGGGTTGAGTGTGACACTCGACCTGTGTATGATGTATCACCACGACAAGTCACCATGTCGTTAATATCACTCGACCTTCCTTGTGTACACCGTGCTAGACAGTCACTACTGTTGTCTACATTGTACACAATGTATACACAACTTGTAGTGAGGGTTGAGTGTGACACTCGACCTGTGTATGATGTATCACCACGACAAGCCACCATGTCGTTAATATCACTCGACCTTCCTTGTGTACAACGTGCTAGACAGTCACTACTGTTGTCTACATTGTACACAATGTATACACAACATGTAGTGAGGGTTGAGTGGGATACTCGACCTGTGTATGATGTATCACCACGACAAGCCACCATGTCGTTAATATCACTCGACCTTCCTTGTGAACAACGTGCTAGACAGTCACTACTGTTGTCTACATTGTACACAATGTATACACAACTTGTAGTGAGGGTTGAGTGTGACACTCGACCTGTGTATGATGTATCACCACGACAAGCCACCATGTCGTTAATATCACTCGACCTTCCTTGTGTACAACGTGCTAGACAGTCACTACTGTTGTCTACATTGTACACAATGTATACACAACATGTAGTGAGGGTTGAGTGGGATACTCGACCTGTGTATGATGTATCACCACGACAAGCCACCATGTCGTTAATATCACTCGACCTTCCTTGTGTACAACGTGCTAGACAGTCACTACTGTTGTCTACATTGTACACAATGTATACACAACTTGTAGTGAGGGTTGAGTGTGACACTCGACCTGTGTATGATGTATCACCACGACAAGCCACCATGTCGTTAATATCACTCGGCCTTCCTTGTGTACACCGTGCTAGACAGTCACTACTGTTGTCTACATTGTACACAATGTATACACAACTTGTAGTGAGGGTTGAGTGTGACACTCGACCTGTGTATGATGTATCACCACGACAAGCCACCATGTCGTTAATATCACTCGACCTTCCTTGTGTACAACGTGCTAGACAGTCACTACTGTTGTCTACATTGTACACAATGTATACACAACTTATAGTGAGGGTTGAGTGTGACACTCGCCCTGTGTATGATGTATCACCACGACAAGCCACCATGTCGTTAATATCACTCGACCTTCCTTGTGTACACCGTGCTAGACAGTCACTACTGTTGTCTACATTGTACACAATGTATACACAACTTGTCTACATTGTACACAATGTATACACAACTTGTAGTGAGGGTTGAGTGTGACACTCGACCTGTGTATGATGTATCACCACGACAAGCCACCATGTCGTTAATATCACTCGACCTTCCTTGTGTACAACGTGCTAGACAGTCACTACTGTTGTCCACATTGTACACAATGTATACACAACTTATAGTGAGGGTTGAGTGTGACACTCGCCCTGTATATGATGTATCACCACGACAAGCCACCATATCGTTAATATCACTCGACCTTCCTTGTGTACACCGTGCTAGACAGTCACTACTGTTGTCTACATTGTACACAATGTATACACAACTTATAGTGAGGGTTGAGTGTGACACTCGCCCTGTGTATGATGTATCACCACGACAAGCCACCATGTCGTTAATATCACTCGACCTTCCTTGTGTACACCGTGCTAGACAGTCACTACTGTTGTCTACATTGTACACAATGTATACACAACATGTAGTGAGGGTTGAGTGTGACACTCGACCTGTGTATGATGTATCACCACGACAAGCCACCATGTCGTTAATATCACTCGACCTTCCTTGTGTACACCGTGCTAGACAGTCACTACTGTTGTCTACATTGTACACAATGTATACACAACATGTAGTCAGTATTGTGGGGGTGGGGGTTTAGTGAAGATTTTACATGAGCACTACATACAATTATCTAGTGATTTTTCTGTTAGAGTCTGTATTCGTATTTACACTGTTAGGTAAATGGAGTCGTAAATTAAATTTTGGTTGTATTTTAATTTTGTTTCCACGTTTTAAAATATTTTATGACAGATTTCATCTAATTAATCTTTGCTTCCTCTGACTGTTTCTTTATACATGTAGCAGAGCTCAATGGCGATAAGCTCATATATCGGCAAAATACACCGAACATAATTTTACAGATGCTCAAATACTATGCCCGGACCAAACAAACTATGTTTCTTTTGTTACGAAGTAAACGCTTTTAAATTTGTGGTAACAACATTACGTATCTTTTAAACGCTCTATAATAGCATCCGATGTAGAACAATAGCACCCAGCTATCCTCACAATCCGGATCAGTGCACAGTTTTCATTGTCTGCAAGTCATGATGTGCTCCGCTGCACGTTTGGTTCACTCTTTCTCTCGAGCAGAGTTCGATTGAAACATTTATTGGATTCCCACAAAACTTTGAATAGATATTTTAGGATTTGGTCGCAAATTTGACAAAGCTTCTGCAATCAAGAACGGAACATTTGGATCATGCAAAAATAAAAGTTGTGACCAACATTTTATATGCTTGTGTAATCTTATGTGTGTGTGGGAACTGGGGTTAGATTTACGTGTTTGAAAGCCAATATGTCAACAATATGCCTACAATTAGTAGTTGAAGTAGTTATTTTCAGTTTTATTCCGTACTAGCAGCTATACCCGTGCCTTGCAACGGGGTCAGTATGCAAAAGAGACAATGTTGGTTCTTTGTAAATGGCTTAAAAATGGTTTCACACCTATCATTTTATTTTGAAACGAAATTGAACTGTATTACTTATTACTGTATTAACTATATGTTATTACTGTATTAACTTGATATGACATCTCGTTCTGCTTGTTAACATTTTTAAGCTTTGTAGGTGTGTTCTTTGTTACAATTGATACCATCAATCAGTATTTACTTTTACATCTCTCACTTCAGATTTTTGAAAGCCCACGGGGCAGAACCCTACGACAATATCGAAGCGGGAATAGTTCTATATGTATCCTCGAAGCTGTAGCTTCATTTGTGTGAAATTTGAGCCCAGTCGGTTCAGTATTTTTTGAGATTATCATACAAACACACAGACAGACACCATCTCTTCTTTATAATAGTATACATAGATAGATTACAAACCACATCTCATTATAACACATCATCTTTTGATTATTAATATTGACTACGGATAAATTACCGTAAACTAGACATTCAATCCCCATTTTTCTTATACAACTACTTTAACCAATATAATCTAAACTGTAGTAATTTTATGCTCCAACCATCCCACCATTATGAATGATAAAATAAAAAAGGAATATCAATATAAGGACTCTCCACGAGACGCTCTCCTACTGTATGTCTTATTGAATTCGACTAAACTTTGCTATACAGTGTAGACAGGAAGCCTACTTCAGAACCCAACGTCAATTGAATTATTGAAATGTATAATGGTATCTTATGATGTAAAGGTGTCAAGGGACAGGGCAACAAACATACACATATATCCGTTCACGACATATTGAGTATCGTCTACACATACACAATGTGTTAAATATACTCAAAGTCATGAGCGAGTCTACAGGTGAATTGACCTAGGAATTGCATTCGTGCGACAACTAACCAGACTGTGCAACATACTTTGCATAAACTGACAGGCTTATTTCAAAACAAGTTTTCCGCAAAAACTGTTACCATCCAGTTCGCTGAAACAATCTTATGGCCTCGACGCGGAAATGGGGACGATTAGGCTTGGAACTACCTTGGAGTCGGAATATTATACAAAATAGAAGGTGTACCAACAAATACTTATTGAATTGCAGTAGTTGTTAAAACATGCGTTCTTGTTTGTGGCTTCACAATTGCTTGTTAAGTTTTAGAGCTCGAAGTTTTCGTGTTATTTTCAGATTAGGAAATCTCAGCATACAAGCTTTGACTATTAAAAAGTCAATGATACGAGTTAAAGGATTTTTGCGGACTTCCTTTACTGATATTTAAATCAATTACAAGCTTTACAACTTTGCTGGATCCCAAATAAACTTTCCATTATTAGATTTTTAAATGTTTGTTGTTCCATCTACTATTTTCTCAGTGCTGCAACCCGTTAACCCTTAACACTAAATAAACTTACCATTACCAAAAACAAACTGAAAACGTATAATAGACCTAAATTATGAGAAATCAGTTTTTTAATGGCATTTCTTCTAACGAAATTCAAGATTTTTATCGTTGAACAACATAGTGATGGGAAACATGGGCTTCATAAGAAGTATATAAAATAGATAAGCACCGTAAACCTAATCTTTAATGTAGGACTCTTATGTCATTGTAATGGCAAAGTAATATCCAGGGATATCCAGGGTTTTAAGAGGGACAGTAATTTCAATAGTTTTTACCTTGTCTTATAGTACATTTCGAGTAAACGATCAGATTGTTGCCCAATGGAAACGCTGTTGCATTGTGATCTCACATTATCAATTTATCTATCTTCAATTCGCGACTGTGATGAGAGTGATATTTTTGTTCTTTATGGCTGACTTAAAACCAAACACTAATGATTTTTAGTCATATGGCGATGCGGTAAGCGTTTGCTCGGAGGCTTCTGCACAGTGTATCTACGTAGAATACAAAGAGAGAAAGACGTCCACAATTGCTCGACAAACGATTGTCTAGCGACGGGTTCCCTAGGTAACGTTTTATTTTTTACAGTCAAATCACATAATGAAAGTTGTAGGCCTAGTTTGGTGGATTCAAAATAGTTTTCTATCTGCTTTACGAATTGTAATTAGTATATTATAAATACAAGTTTATTATTCAGTCGGTTCCATGAATGCTTTATAACCTACTGTTTAATTTTTATTTATACATACCTATAACTCATAGCACGAACTATTAATCATATTTTAAAATACATAATGTACTTTAGCTAATCGTATATCAAATCTGTATTTGTAAATAAATTTATTTTGTTCCTTTTATACTTGTATTCAAATGTTTCCAGAAGTAATAATTTATCTTAGTAAATTGTACCACAGGAAATCTTTAAGATCTTTATGACCAAACTTGCTAACTAACGGTCGTAATTTTAAAAACGTAATTTTAACAAAATATGATACTTACAAAAAATACACTCTGTAAAAATTAATATTTTCAAATTTCGATTTTCCTTATGGTAACAATTCCCGCATATCCTTTCACGCCGCGACCAATCATCGAAAAACACGAAGTAATTTAAAAATCGTCGTGGAACCCGTGTTGATTCTAAGGGCTTACATAATTTTTAATAACGAAAACAAGAGCTCCGGTCTGATGTTTCCCTTACGCTCGGGTTTATCACGATTGTTTATTTAGTCGGATACTTTGCATTCGATTGTTGGTTCAGCCGCGATATTCAGTGCCAACAATTACGTGGTGGGTGTTTTCTTCTTCTTCTCCCCGAGCGTTATTTATGAGTTGGCGTTCTCATTTTCAGGAAACAGGACAAGAAGCAAACCAGAGACGGGCTAGAACGGGCTCTTGACGGGCAAAAACGCACCGCGAGAAACTCCAGGATAATGCCAACTCCGCGCCATATTACCACAGCCGAATTAAATATTTACGTGGTGATAGATATATTTATTTATTTACGAAAATACATGTGATTATGAGTGTACAGGGTGTTCAAAAAAGGTCGGACATATTTTACCTAGTGATTCCTTGGGTCAAAATAAAGAGGAAATCAAGAATAATTTTTTTTTTTAAAACAGATCAAATAATAAATAGCTGAAATACTGTATTACGATTTTTGGCTATAAATGGGGTAGAATAAGGCAGAAGCTAGTCAGGTTTGTCCCATTTTACAACTAAAAATCGTACTATTTCAGCTATTTCTCGTTAGATCTTTTTGAACTTAGTATCGTTTGATAGATAAATAAAAGTGCTAAATAAAAGTGTACTTGACATTTTTTCATGAAACCAGCCATTTTCGAGTAATTTAAGTTTAAAAATTTTAAATGGCCGCCATTTTGAAATGTTAGGTTGAATCGAGATGGACTTTTTTCTAACACATCTACCTTAACATACATGCAAAGTTCCATAAAGATCGGTTGAAAATATTAAAAGATAAAAATGTTTATGTTAAAGATACAAAATGGCGGATATCTAAGGAAGGGATTTTGGAAAAAATGTTATTTTTTTATTTTCTCTTTATTTTGACCCAAGAAATCACTAGGTAAAATATGTCCTCACCTTTTTTGAACACCCTGTATAAATAAATGCAGCAGTCTTACGCACATACACGTTTTATCTATAATATTAAAACGAAACAGGGTTTTTTTATTTCACAATTCTGAATCAACCACTTGACCGATTTTCATGATTTTTGTGTTGGAAGAAAGATAATTTTGAGAACTAGGGAATGTCGAAGCCATAATTTTAATTTAGGGTTTCAGTTTTTTAGAAATTAAGTTTCAATTTTCAAAAAGTCTAGCAGCCGACGCTAGCAATTCAAAGTATTTTCAGTGCTGGTTCAACTATCAGCTGGTTATAAACTGTCATTGAAATGTTTATGTTACAAGTTGTTTGTATACAAAAATATTGTTCTTCGGTGTTGGCCTGCATACTATTTCACTTTAAAATTTATTTTTTTTTCTACCGTGAAGGATCTGCTTTATCAGGAAATGTGTTATTTTGATCTATACATCTCAAACAGTTTAATCAAGTTTTGTAGTAAATGCAAACTGTGTAAGTAAGTTATTTAGTTTATGCCATGGAAATTTCATCTCATATTTGGGAAATCTTTTTTCAGATATTTATTGCTTAATCGTTTAAGATATAAGTGGTTTACGTGTTGATACTTCTTTTTCTGTATGTCCGAATGTATGTGAGTCATACTATAATTTTGGTTGGTAATGAAAGTGTCAATTGGTGTAGTAGGTCTCTATAAAACTGTCCAATGAGCTGCAAGGTGCAGTAGAAACCAAAGTTGGGAAAACTTTTAAACTTTTAAAAGTATATTCCATAGTACCACAAGATAAAAGACCACTTGGAAGACCAAGAATTAAGTGGAAAGACCAAGTTATGAAATACATCCTCAGCCCGGGATCTAAATTAGAAGAGACAGGGGATGGAAGAGAATGGGTGGCCAGAATCTTCATAAGGTGTCAGTCTGTGGTCACGGAGGTAAAGGTGCGGTAGTGCATATATAAGTAGTATATGCAATTGTAGCAACTCTACTCAATACCAGTGTGTGTGAATCGGTCTCCAATCTCACTTCAAGTCTTTTCAAATCGACGCAACTGCTATTTTATGGTAAAATTATCGAGTTTAAAATGCATATCGCTATATTTTAGGTCTATAATCGGATGGAAGAAATGAGTAGTCACGTGACATTTGTTAATAAGGTCAACAACTAAAAAATAACAATTAATTGTTAATGAGGTCGTTTTGGGGGCAGTTGGCCCCCATTAAAACTGCCAGAATTTGTCACTGTGCGTGTAAACTAGATGTTCTGAACTATTCCGTTTTAATTGACTGCTTCCCGTACGTAGGACGGGCCAACAGCTCGTATACACTTAATAAGAAAAAGTGATAGTGATTTCCGACAAGTGTAATTTGTTATACTAAGACTCTATTAACAATCGGTTTTTATGTCATCACTGGTTGGGAGAAAAAAGGATATGCAAGCTAGACATAAATACATAGCAAATATGAAACAATAAAGGAAAATACGTGTGGTCACTGTATGTATATAAAACGTGCATTACGCTTAAATCTAACACTAAAAACCGTTCATACTTTTATTTCTCATGGTTAATATAGACCCATGATAGTGTAAAATTAGACCCGATAGGGTGAAATATAGATCAGATAGGGTAAAAATAGACAGTCGATTATTAGCTATTATCCCCAATGCAGAAACACTGTGTGATCAAACCTACATATTTCCAATCATAGTTTGATTGTAGTACTCACTAATAATGTAAATTTGTTTAGTTAATAATAATACGAATGTCTAATTAGGTTTGGCATGACATACATACGTGTTATGACAAAAACATCTATAGATTACTAGAATCAATACGATTTAGAATATGTATCACTGGATGATTTCTTCGTCAGCATGATTCGTATCAAGGTTATAACTGATTCTAAATGGAAAACATAACGTTTTGAAAATATATTAACACGTATACTGTTGCCATACATAAAGGTAAATACATAGATATATGGAATGTTCGATTCCTACTGTATACTCTCAGACACTAGACTACACAAGGAAACAAAACAAAAATTAAACTCCCTACCAACAATATTAAATACTATGTAGGCTTACTGAAGTCAGCACTGTGTTCGATTATATCAAAGCATGGGTAAACTTCCATAGTCGTATTTACGGATACACTGAAGAGTATACAAAGCATGAGAGTGTCGTGTAGAGTGTGTTTTGATTTTATTCCTTTATTGTTCAACTTTAAAAGTAATTGAACGAAAAATCAATATATTTGTAAACTATTGCTTGGTATTACCTCCAAGGAGTCAGACACGCTAAGTTAAACCTAGAGAGAAAGACTAACTCAGCATTGAAACCCTCTTCGCTTACCGTGCATTAAACTATTTTTTGCAATAGGATGAGTCTATTTTCAGTATGTCAGTTGTTCATATCTGTAATTTAATTTACCCATGATACGAAAGATGGTAATTTACTACGTCTACAATGGGTATACCGATTCCTACATCCCACCGGTATTTCGCTATGTAAATTTTTTCACCACACTATGATGTTTTAGCGTTTTTACATACGTTAATTGGTGGCCGAAAGTTACGTTTTGCTGGTCATGCCAGCTGTCATCGTCATTTGGGGACCAAGCAGATTTTTACATCCCTAGAGAAGCAAAATCAGCTGCCCGTTTACTTTCTTAAAACATAAATTCATATTAAATACACAATCAGTATCCATAGCATTGAAATAGAATTGTTTTATTGTCACCGCAGCCTAGCAACTATTTATTATTATTTTTGCTGATTCCTCAAATTATTTCTTCACATACCTTAGTTGTGTTGACTATCAGAATGTGCATTATTTTTGTGGCGAATAGTGGTAATAGGGTATAGTGTGGTGAAAAATAGCGTTCGTACCAAGGACCGAAATGGTTTTGCAGCTCTCGATCGTAAAAACTATCTCGAGCCGGAAACCCCTCATTTTCGGCCCTAGGTACGAAATATACTATTACACCACCTACTAGTGTTAAGTTCCAACTTTTTTATATCTATTGTACGTGTATCAACCTCATTGGTAACTAGAGCAGTGCAGAAAGATAATGTTTACCAAGACGTTCACAGAGCCAGATCACAGGTGTACCAAATCATTCCATTCACAAACCACAAGTAACAAAGTAAAAACACATTTAGCGCCAAGGGGTGCCAACTTAAACACTGCGATGAGTGACATGACAGTTGGCACCCTGCTACTTGCACCGAGTCAACTTAACAAGTGATTGGGTCGGGGTTTTGGGTTTCCAAACAATTTAAGGTTCAACGCTTGAATGAAAAAACTTGGATGTATGTGTGATTTTATGCAAATAACATAAACGGTCATAACATTAACAATGACCCCTCTGATAGGGTCTTTAGTAAAATGACAAAAACCAAAAGTAACCACGTACAGGTTTTCTATTGTAAATTACATTGAAACTATGAAATATACGAGTTTCTTAGGAAGCATCAAACAAAATATTAGACGAATTTGATGTTCAATAAGCCTAGGTCGTATATGCGTGTTTACATAAAACTTTCTCTATAAGTGAAATAAAGATTTTGTAAATTCCGTGAATGATTAACCCTAGAAAACTTGAATTCGATTAAAAACTGTAGTCAACATTTTAGGATTCATTCATACAAATCTGGCTTTAATTATGTATTTTCACAAACGTTAAAAACATTTATTATAAAGACTAAGATAAACTACAGTCATAGAAATATTGGTCGCATTTCAACGTAGTTCGTTATTTTTTTAACTTGTACTTAACATTTTTGTTGTATACGATTCTACCATTCTTGGCCATACAACAGTTGATAAATTAACATAAAGTGTACAAGTTATCAGCATAGTTACACAAAAACACCAATTATTATTTTAGTTCAAACAAAACAGTTTAATGACAATCTTTTAACATCCCTAAGACGATGATAAAAAATACCAACATATTTCCTAATAGTTTACAATATTTTTCTATGTGCTGTTTTGGTTTAGCAGGAACAATAATAACAAGAGTATTATTTTACAATATAATTTCCCACTAAAACTTTGAAAAAAAGTAAAACATACGCCAGAATAATATGCAATAAGACTACAGTACAAAAGTTGCAAGTGTTTTTTTTTTTACTAAGTAACTGTCTGAATGACAACTTTTTATAACCTAAACAATAATGTTTACGTTTGTTTACAATCACACAAAAAAAGACCAAATATCCTGCAAATATTCCGATAAATCTCAAACGTTTGTGGTATTAAATAAAGCGCGATTCAAAACATCGAGGCAATTTTTCCAGATGTTATCACCCCAGACAAACTGTGTGAGGGTGTTACAGATAGGGGACGTCCCCCTTGAACCTCCCCTGACCGAGTTTCTTCCCCTGTATCGTAATGCTGCTTACGAGCTCTGGACAGGGGATCCTTGCTGGAAATAAAGAGAGAATTGCCTTTTATGCCACTAGTAGTCAATTCTACAGCAAGACAAATATTTAAAGGGTTGGTTAATAGCTATTTACCTTACAAGTGTAGTAAGAGCGTTTTTACATCACGCAGGTGAATGTTGTGCAAAGAGCGGAAGCGAGTTGCACAATTTACCTAAATGATGTAAACACGCTCTTGCGTAACGTGTAACGTACAAGATTTTACCTGACCCGACAATATACAGGAGGTTACGAACAATATTTTTCATTATCCATTTTACTCATCTTCTAACAGTGACGTTAATTTACAAACAAAAGCTAGGTTAGGGAAATTCATCAAAACATTACAATAAAATTCAAGCGCACAGCTGATTTCTAGCGTTGAACGTCGTTGGCTCCATAGAGGTATATTTTTTAAGCTAAGCACTCATTGTTATTTAAATGGGTTTCATTACCCCACCGAGTCAGTTTTTTTTCAACTTTACATCACTCGAGAAGTAAAGAACTTGTATGTGGTTATATAGTCAATGGTTGTATACACCACGCTTGGGATAGGGAAGTTTAACATGGCTGGTTAGGTAAACGTTTAAAAGTATATGGGTTGAATAAATGTATTGTAGCTTATCCGTTCTTTAAAATATAGTCTTAAAATTAGGCTATTTAGTTTTTTGTTAAGTCTAATCCTTCACTTTAATTTCACTATAAACCCGTTTGAAAATCTTTTAGTGCTGCGTGGCGAGTGTTATAGAAGATATCTATTATTTCAAACCAAAAGTTTTGAAATCGAGGAAATACTTTTATTTTGTAAGAAAACAACTTTTTAGTGGTGTTATGTGGATTACTATACGTATTTCAGTTGTTTTCTAAGCTATCGATATTTTTCAATGTTTGGACGCAATTGTGTTTTGTAGAATTTAGCCTAAATGAATTATTATCAATCAGGGTAATTTTCTTCAAGAAAACTTCTATTTTTACCACTGCAGCTTCTTCAAACTGCAGAATTTCAAAGATGTTGTTATTTTACAATCAATTGATTAAATACAATTATAGTGAAAAATTCGGATATTAAAATTAAAGTTTCAGTACTGCCAACAGCCTCAACGCCTATGACGGATCTAAATACAAACTTTATCCATCTCTATCTAGACTCATGGAATAACGCACGTAAAACTTACTAAACTATTTCGAAACTTATAAGCTATAACAAATTTTAAATAATAAATAACACAATTTTTTTACATTTCCTTAAGTATTTATGATCTAAAACATAGAAATCATAAAAAATATACAAGCAATTTGGAACCAGAGTAATTTAACAAAATCTTACAAACGAAAATTGGAGTAACAATTAATTGAAATCCTATCTACTTATATTACTGGATAGATTTACTAATGTTAGGCAAATGTTTACTTATTATAACATAAAAAGGCGGTAACATGATCAAACAAAATATTATCGTGATATAATTGTTAGTGTATCCCTCCAAGCAGCTATAATGTAAAAAGTTAGCTTATAGATACAGTAGTACTTTTAAGTTTCTTTATAACATAAGTCAACAATAATCTAAATGTAATATACAGTACTTTACCTAATAATTCTTGCAAACACTAAAACCCGTATGAGATTATTCATGAAAATAGAAAACTTTAATTTCAAAAATACATACAAAAACCCGAAGACTAAAATAAAAATAACTAATGTTATTGTAAAAAATAAATATAAATTATACTTTATAAGTAAAAAATGTATAATCAACTGATTACATTTTATGTTGGACTAATTCAACAAAATATGAACCCAAAACAATTTTACGAATAGTTTTTATTATGTTACTACCGTTATAGGAATATATAGCCATACCTATTCTATATTTAAAAAATATTTAATTTACTTTGCATTGTAACTAACATAATTTTAAAACTTAACTGTTTTTCGAATAATGGGAATTTTACCTTGGAGTATAAATTAATCGAGTAAATAAAAAAATAGAAAAACAGCTCATTAGAATAAATCTTCATGTTTGCCTAATTATACAACACATTTCACTAATTATACAACACATTTCACTGCATACAAAGACACTTTAAAGTTTAATTCATATCAAACTTTCCTCATAGAAATCTAAAACATATTGTTGAGGGATGATTTGGAATAAATAAACTAACTACTCTACTGTATTTAAACTAACCTAGAAAGTTGATTACTAAGAGTGTCGTGAGTCTAGAAAACAAGGAAAACCTGAGCATGCAACTATAACATCTGACTAAACACGCATCTCCCGTGCTAAGATAAAGTGATGAAAGCTGAGAGATAATTTTATATAAATTAATAAAAATATTATACATTTATAACACAATAAATTGTTCACCAATAAAGTTTTGTACTGGAAGGTATGTCAGTTATTACTACTAAACATAACACGTATTTTTTTTTATTCCTCGCATATATAATATTAATAAATAGTATGGTTCTCAAACAAAAGCTAGAATCTAAATGGTTTTTGCTAAACATGGTTCGTTGTTTTTTAATTATTTTTAAAAGTTTAATTGCAATACAGTACCTATCGGTAAATATTTTCGTAAATCTACCATTTATGTAACTGCCTTCCAAATTAGTGTCTAAGAATAATGTAATGTATGTGTGAATAAGACAATATTTCTTCATGAAAGTAATACATTTCCCTTTTATATATAGATTGAAATGTGTAGAGTGCATATGCGATTCTTTACAACTTGTTTACACTAATTTTATTTTGTTTATCAAGGTATGAATTGGATGTGTTTAGAGGAAGAATCTAAAATAGTATTTAAATTTCATTTCAACGAAACGTTTATGACAAAATTAGGAATATAAAACTTACAAGTATCATAGATCTACGAAGTTCTTCATAGATCTATGCGTTTAGGTACCACGTTTTGGAATAATAGATATGTGTAACTAAATTACTTAAGAGTAAACAAGACCATTATGGATAACCATAACAATTTAAAAATTTAAAAGAAAGTCAGAAAACTGTACAGTAATTAATTTTAAATAAGATAATTGAAACACTTACAAAACTTAGCTTTTTGTATAAGTGAAGCTATTTACGCCACAAATACCTCATTTCGGATTGTTTTCTTATAACACAGATTCTTTTATTTTAACTTTTAGAATTAAATTGATCTATTGTGTCTACTAAGATAATGCAATTTATACGTTAAACATACATTTTAGATTATTTTTCTCATCATCAAACATAATAGGTCAGTCAAGTCGGAAAAGCATATTTGAAGTTAATTTAGTGCAATTAAGTCAAATTCAAATTTGACAGGGCTATATATGATGAGAGACTCTGTTTGGAAACTTGATACGCATCTTGGACTATTTTTGCAATTATTGGCAATTTATCTTCAAACATTTGGAAACATTTTAATTTTTTTGCTTACCAGTTTTTTTTTTTTTAATTTTTGTAAGAGTTATTACTTTTTTATAATTTTGGATTAATTTTAAAGTACGAACCACATAAGCTATTTCACTGAGTATATTTTTTTTCTGAAACTGAAAATAGTTTATTACATTTTGTTTGATCATATTATTTAAGTGACAACATAACGTGCCTTGCTATTGTTGTTTTAACTACTGCAGGTCTATATAACTCTTAGGGACTATAGATAACACTATATTTTAGTTTGTAACTTAATTTAATCTCTAATCGTATTATTGTCAAAATAATTATACTAATCTTTAGCGTGTTAGATCATGATACTTTAACACTCTATTTATTTTCAAATTATTTATTTAATCTTGATGATTAGGCCTACATGAATTTGTATTTAGTCTATGTATGTTATCAATTATTAGAGTAGGCTACTGTGTAAGCATAGTATAAGATTATAACAAAACGTGGTATTTAAACGAACATTAGTTCCTTTCCAATCCTTGGGCTTTGGAACAGCTATTTTTCAAACTATGTCTGCAGTTCTTATTACTTTTGTCTTACTTTTTTTGCGAAAGAACATGGCAAATTTCAAGATCGAAATAGTATTATCTAATCAACGATATAATGTATATTATTGTGTTACTAAGTTTATATTAACTATCACTAAATAAAAACAAAAATATTTCTGTAGTAGATAAGCTTTATTAAAAATGCTTTAGAGTGAATAAAGTACATACTGTTTTTAATTTTTGCCATACTTAAACGGTATCCCAACCATACAGTTCCACTTTAACAATAATACACTTAATTGACACATACACAGCAACTACAAATGACAAAGAGTCTATAACAGTTGAAAATCTTAACGGATAAACATTCGACAGTTAATTTATCCCCGTTGTAATTCCAAGGTGAATGAATTGTTTTAGTCGTAAGTAGTGTAAGTTGTCGCAACTCGCCGTAAAGAGACATATACGCAATAGTCTCCTGAGTAGCGAAAGTAGTTTGAACTTGTCACAAAAAGTTGCAAGGCAAGCCTTTCTTCCCACAAGCGGGTCACAGGATTAACATGCACTGATCAATTAATGTTAACCTGCAATCTGCAATTGGTTCAAGTTTGGAATTGGGAAAAATTGTATATTTATTTCCTTACTAGCTGTGTACCCGTTCTACGCACGGGGATCTTATAGTATCAGTTGAAACCTTCTTATATAAAGAACAGTAGTTGGTTTGCATATTTTCAGATATGCTGGCCAAACTATTTATTATACATAACTTCATTTTATGTCGTTTGTTGTTGTTCCGGATCGGTATGACAATCAATAAAAGGCTAAATTACCTGTGTCCGCTGGTCGATCCTAATGTAGGCTATCCTATTACAGGAGATGCATTTCGGCGAAATTAAATCGCCATCATCAGTCCTAATATAAGGTATTTTAGCTTCCCCATTAGGTGCATCTTGGAGTTTTTGAAACACATACACGAACTGTACACTTATACACATAACGAATAAAACATAAATACACGGTAGGCCTACTTTTATTTTTACTATGGACAAGTAGACGCGCGTCGGTCGTGTGCCGAGTCTTGACTGAAAACGCTTATTTAAAAAATTTAAGTTTCCCAGCAATATACAACACTGATTCAAGGTCTATTTCCCGGTTATCAAAACTCAAGAACAATTTTATGCACAAAGAATCTCTATTTTCATTTACTGTTACCCTACAAATTATTGCACTTGCGATTAATTAAATCCGTTATGTAAGGAAAAACGTTTTTAATCTTAATTGGTTTGGATTTGCTTTCAAAACGTGATCGGAAATGGTTGCGGTATTTGTAAACAACATTCAATGTAAACATATCAGTGACAGCTAGAAGAAATAATCTTGATTTGAACAGCTGTTCGTTATTTCATAGAAGAATATGTGCTAAACATTGGGAGAAAACTTTACAAAAATCGCACAAAATTGGGTTTTTAAACGTCCGTCATTTTATTTACAAAGTGTTGACGCCATATTTTAATGGCTAAAGACAATCTCGCCAATCCAGTGAATGCATTAAAATGATTTGGAACTTGATAGGTACTCTCGTTTTTCAGGAGTAGGCCGCGTAAAATGGCTCTTGGGTCGTAACAGACTGGAAGACAGACAGAAATTTAGATGAGACTTGTTTCGGTTTCTCTAATGTATAACACGTAAAAATAACCTAAAAGTTTATGATTCTGAGCAATGTACAGACAAAACTCTAATTTTATTTATATAGATAGAAAACACATTTGTTTCGGTGTAATCTATGCCATATTCGTTAATATTTATTTGTCACTACATTTCCAACAGGTTTTTAAACGAATCATGTTCATGCTTAGTAAAATTGTTTAACATTAATTTATATTTATTGAGTATTTAATTTTTTGTTTGTTTACTTTGAAACAATATGTAAACCGTTAACAGCTGGCCGTTGGAAACTGCAGTAGATTATTTTGTATTGTAAAATCCTAAGCTTGGGTTAATGTTTGTTTCATGGCTGATTAGGTTTGAGTCCAGTGATATGCTGAGTATTTTTTTTATCTTGGACATAATGCTCGTAACAAACACCAATCAATAAAACATTGTTCATATTTTTTTCAATTGTTAAACTATTTCGATCGGTAAGAGGAAAAGTGGTAAATACTGACCGACTATAAATAATCCGAATATAAACATATTCTTGAAATTATCTTTAAAATGGATTTATGAAGAGAATGGCTAAAAGAAAATGGAATACGATATGAACGGAAAAATTAAAATGTTTTAAACAAATAACTAATGTTAACATTTAAATTTGTTTCGAAGAGATATACGTAATAAGAAGGTTTTTTATAAATGCTACTAGCTCTTGATATAAGAACAACGTACTTTGAAATAAGAAGTACTAGCGAATTACAAGTACTGTGTTTTGTCAATTTGTTGTACAATATTCAATCTAAGGAACAAATGCTTGATATTGGATTAACAAATTGCTATCTTAAAGATAAATATTTTTTTTCTGCCAAACCATTTTCAATATTTCCTACTTACTCACATACTTTAAATTAAATTCTGTATTGTGACTTAAATATTTGATTTAAAAAAACTCAACAAACGAAAATATATGTTAGATGTATTTATACTTTATAGATGACATTTTTTATAACGTAAGTGTAGAATAAATTAACATACTTCATTAGCATTACAGTATATCTGCGTATCAACCAGGAATCAAAGTCTCATTCAAAGTGACAGCTTAATTTAACTCCAACTTGTTAAGTTTTCAAAATTATATAAATTGAGTGCATAAAAAATCTAAACCTGTTACCGACATTCAAAAAGTTTTGTGCAAAACTAACGTCAATATGAATTTTTATAAACAAATTATCTAACTAAATATCATAGTTTCGAATTACATTTAATCAGAGGATTTCTCTTAATAAACCCAACATTTCTATTTGTATTATATTTTAAATCGATCCTAATGCCATTACAAATCACCTTAGGTTAAATCCAAACTAAATGACACGAAACAACACTGAACAATCTTAACACATAACTAGTAGCTGTAAAGATTTGGCTTTGAGGAATTATTGAGTTTCAAACGTTATTTAATTTGGTTGTTGGCTTTGGTTCTTTTAAGATAACTAATCAGAGAACGTGTGTTTGGGCAGCACAGCAGTAAAATAACAAAAGCAAACAAAATTATCTCTTGTCCAAGCAAACGTAAAAACATCATCTTTGACTAAATGCTTGTGGTTAAAAAATGATCTAATAATACTACTCGTACTCGCATTGTACTAGTAAAACAATGTAAAGATTTTCACTATAGTAAATATCCAAATACAGATTATATAATAATTACTTGTATTTGATTTTTAATAATAATTCTATTGCATGATATAATGATATACTTTTTCTTTACACCAATACTATCATTTACATCACAATTAAAATTGCAGTCGTATTACGATTATGCTTATACTTATGTTAACGATTTTATCATTATATTTACTAAATGTTTATCCTTATCATTTGTTTAATTTACTTACATGACTAAACTAAATTTGGACTAATTGGAAAGATAATTTTATGAAATGTTTGTACTGTATTTCCAAAGTCTTGGGTAGTGTTAGCATTTTATAATATTATAAGATATATTTATTTTCTAAGCCTAAAATTAAATTTTTCTGAAAATTGAATTCTGCTTATGCTTTTAAACGTTTCATTGAACACAAAAGTATACAAGTTTAACTTATAATATAGAATTTAAGGGTACATTAATAAAAAATATACAGCATCTTTTGGAACTATACTACTACTTTGATTGTACCTAGATTTTTGATAGTGAGGAATCAGAATAAGTGAGAATCAAGGGAATCGTATATGTTGTTATTGCAGTAATTAGAATAATTAGAAATAAAGTCCCTGGAAGAGAGATACAATGTTTCGATAGCTATAATTATTTTCAAAGATCTCTAAAAATTTGGCAAACAGTTTTTCGTCCGAATTCTAAAAAGTGAAAACCCTTACTTTACATTACAAGTTAGGCCTATAATTTAACGGTGTATACCATTGCAAACATATAGGATTACTATATGCATTGTGTTAATTAACTGACTAAAATCAAAAATCTTGTTTGATCAATCAAACGCAAAAAAATCTTTTTAGGACGAGTTTGAAACCTTTATTTAATATATAAGTATATTCGGAATGAACTTTAACCGAACGAATTTACACGCAATATTCCCCAATTGTCTAGAAACTCAAAGAGAATATGTGGGTGGATCTGAGGCTATCGACGTTTTTTGTATGGTAAATTATCTTTGGACACTTCATTGAAGTTTGACAGAGAAAGAGCAGGATTAGACACACCTAATCGTGCAGCTATGTACGGTGTACAGCGCGCAGCGCGCACCTGTACCGCGGCCACACCGCTCAGGTCAAGACAAATTTGAAAAATATATTGATAGCTTTTCTCGTTTTAAGTCATACGGAAATGAGTATTAAAGACTTGTTAGCTAAAACTCTGAGCGATTACAATGTTATTTAGATCATTCTATATTGAGTTTCTAACCATACCTAAAACATTTGCTAGTTCTCTTCATGTGGAGTGTTCACATTCATGTAAGAAAATATTTTACAAAATAATTGAATTGATACTATGATGTAAATTATTTTGGCTTCCAGTGTAAAACCAATCGGTTATTTTATATAGGCAAATATATAGACATGGTAGTTATTTAATCTACTGTGCATTAAATTCCACAATTTGGTTGTTTCCTTTGTATATTTAGGCAAAAATTATGATTTGCTTCTTATTTAGTTTATGTACTTGATAGTTTTTGGTGAGAGCAAGAGATTTAGTTTTTAGTTATAGGCCACATTCTAAAAACCTTTGAGTGATTTTGGTATATGATATATTTGTTTAACATTGATAGAGCTTTTTAAGATGTTTGATTGTGTACATTCTTTAACCAATACCTACGTAATGCCTTTCTGATTCTTTGGTTGCATCAAACTACATTGAAAAACGAATTTTTATAATGAATCATCTAAGCTGATGAAACGTACTAACTGTATTCATTTCTCATTGCAGAAGGATAAATATCTACTTTACTAAAGAAAACCACGACTTTTTCGAACTACGAAGGAGTATTTTGTAGAATGGAATTGATCGCATAACGACAAACATAGTAAATAATTTAGCAATTTTATGACTATAAATTGAGTTTTTAAGTTATGAAAAGCTCGCACGTTCATTAAAAGCACAATTCTAGGTTCTGTTTTAGGTCCTTCGTGGGTTCTTTTTAGTGTATTTTCTCATTAGATCCACATAAGAAAATATGTAAACACTTCAACCGATACACTTCAGGAAACACTAACACACCAACCTCACACGTTCATCCCCAGATGCCGCTCGTGGCAGATAAGTTTCAACCCCTACAGCCGCGTGGCGTTATCACTCTTATCTCTATCTTATCACTACTCTACCTTAGACTGCGCCGCGTAGTCCAGCGCCGACAACATACAGTCGTTGTAGCCATTCTCCGTCTTGATGGTAGTAGGCATGGGGCTGGCCGTACCGCAAAACTGCCCCACAGACTCCCGATACCAGGGGTACATTCTCACACACTCACTAGCTTAACCACCGATAGTCACCACCGACATCAGAACCGCACAACCGGCAACCGGTCAGGACGCGGCCGCGTTTTTTGACAACCGTTTTTTAGAGCGATCAAAAAATGCGGTGCGACGGGCGAAGGCCGGTGAATGAGTGTTGTGTCGTATGAGGGACCACGCGACCGGCTCGGCGATCTTCGGGGGCGGTCGGGCGTCTTCGGAGCCGCGCGCCGCCCACCGCCCCGACCTCTCCCAACACTTCATTCAAAAATCAAATTGGCTCGCATGCGAAAAAGCTACACCAGAACTGAATATGAGATATGAGCGACTACCACGCGACCACTGCTATTGACCACTACATATGTGGTGACCGCTACTGTAGTAGCTACTGACTACTAGTAGTTGACCTGTGACCACTCTCTGTCTCCCACCAATCACACATCTTCCCGCTGATATCCTGGTGACCTCGACTATTGCTACTGACCTTTGTATATGTGGTGACCGCTACTGTAGTAGCTACAGACTACTAGTAGCTGACCTGCGTGTCCTCTCTCTGTCTCCTGCCAATCACACATCTTCCCGCTGATATCCTGGTGTCCTCGACTATTGCTACTGACCCTTGTGTGGTGACCGCTACTGTAGTAGCTAGTGACTACTAGTTGTTGATCTGTGTGTCATCTCTCTGTCTCCTACAAATCACACATTTTCCCGCTGATATCCTGGTGTCCTCGACTAATTGCTACTGACCATTGTATACGTGGTGACCGCTACTGTAGTAGCTACTGACTACTAGTAGCTGACCTAGATGTCCTCTCTCTGTCTCCTGCCAACCACACATATTACCGCTGATATCCTGGTGTCCTCGACTATTGCTACTGACCTTTGTATATGTGGTGACCGCTACTGTAGTAGCTACTGACTACTAGTAGCTGACCTGTGTGTCCTCTCTCCGTCTACTGCCAATCACACATCTTCCCGCTGATATCCTGGTGTCCTAGACTATTGCTACTGACCTTTGTATGTGAGGTGACCGCTACTCTAGTAGCTACTGACTACTAGTAGCTGACCTGTGTGTCCTCTCTCCGTCTTCTGCCAATCACACATCTTCCCGCTGATATCCTGGTGTACTATTGCTACAGACCTTTGTGTATGTGGTGACCGCTACTGTAGTAGCTACTGACTACTAGTGGTTGACTTGTGTGTCCTCTCTCTGTCTACTTCCAATCACACATCTTCCCGCTGATATCCTGGTGTACTATTGCTACAGACCTTAGTATATGTGGTGACCGCTACTGTAGTAGCTACTGACTACTAGTGGTTGACTTGTGTGTCCTCTCTCTGTCTACTTCCAATCACACATCTTCCCGCTGATATCCTGGTGTACTATTGCTACTGACCTTTGTATGTGAGGTGACCGCTACTCTAGTAGCTACTGACTACTAGTAGCTGACCTGTGTGTCCTCTCTCCGTCTTCTGCCAATCACACATCTTCCCGCTGATATCCTGGTGTACTATTGCTACAGACCTTTGTGTATGTGGTGACCGCTACTGTAGTAGCTACTGACTATTAGTGGTTGACTTGTGTGTCCTCTCTCTGTCTACTTCCAATCACACATCTTCCCGCTGATATCCTGGTGTACTATTGCTACAGACCTTAGTATATGTGGTGACCGCTACTGTAGTAGCTACTGACTACTAGTGGTTGACTTGTGTCCTCTCTCTGTCTACTTCCAATCACACATCTTCCCGCTGATATCCTGGTGTACTATTGCTACAGACCTTAGTATATGTGGTGACCGCTACTGTAGTAGCTACTGACTACTAGTGGTTGACTTGTGTGTCCTCTCTCTGTCTACTTCCAATCACACATCTTCCCGCTGATATCCTGGTGTACTATTGCTACTGACCTTTGTATGTGAGGTGACCGCTCTAGTAGCTACTGACTACTGGGATGCTTGGTATTTTTTTTTTTTTTTTTTTTTGTCACTTGATGAATACTTGGGATTTCTCAGAAAAATTGGTTAGGTTTTGTCCAGTAAATTTGTTGTAGTCGCAGAGGACTGTAAAATTACTCTTTCAACAAATCAGCCCCAACGTGATAGGCAGTATGGGTGTAATAATCGGTATATATTACTATACAATTGTGCGGTACCTATCTAGCCATTGTCTAAGGTTTTCAGCCAATGGGGACAAAAACAATATGGTCAAATTAAATTGTATTTGTTTCAATAGTTCAAATCTTGTGGAAATTATAAAATCAGCCAGTGTCTTTTTCTCACAAAGCTAGGAACTACACACTTGTCAAATCCATTTGTGATTTATTATTTTTAGAGTTTATAAATAAGATAAATACTTAAATCAAATTAAAACAGTGAGGTGTAGAATAACTCACCCGGACTACAATAAATTAAAAGCTTGAATGTTGTATTATCAAATCAAATAAAAATCTTGTTTATTAAAAAAGTTTTACAATTAATAATCAATATTTAAAATACTAAATAAAATAGTCCCACATAGAGAATGCATGAGCTAAGCGCAGGACGAGTTATACATACATAAAATTTATATAAAGTAAAACTTAATTAATCAAGATGTTAAGGAATAACTGAGCTAAACGCTTCAGGAGGGGTTAAACAAATAGTCGCGTGGTTGGGATTTCGCAGTTAAACACTGTCTGTAGGTTAATTATTGTTTAGTGAATAGGTAAAGTATTTTTCACCACACTATGATGTTTTTAGCTGTTTTACATATGTCAATTGGTGGCTGAAAGTTACGTTTTGCTGGCCATTCCAGCTGTCATCGTCATTTGGGGCCCGAGCAGGTTTTTTACATAGGCCGCAAAATCAGCTGTCCACTTACTTTTGTAAAACATGAATGCATATGAAATACACAATTGAATTGTTTTATTGTCACCGCTGCCTAGCAACTGTTTATTATTATTTTTGCTGATCCCTCAAATTATTTCTTCACACAACCTTAAAATTCAAGGTAGTTGTGTTGACTATCAGTGTGCATTATTATTGTGGTGAATATTGGTAATAGGGTATAGTGTAATGAAAAATAGCGTTCGTACCACGGACCAAAATGGTTTTGCAGCTTCGTCTCGAACTTAAAAAATATCTCAAAACCTCATTTTCGGCCCTAGGTACGAAATATACCATTGAATTGATTAATTATTGTAATGAAATTATAAGTGTCTCAGACTGATTTAGTCCAATCTCCAACAGCCAGCCGTTTACCGCACGTTACTTCACTGGAAGTGATACCTGTATGTCTCCAATCTTTGATGGTATATATGGGGAATCCACAATATGGAATTAATATTGTGTGTTTCTTTGAAAGTGAAATGTAAATATCGGCATGGATGTAGTTAAACTAATCAATGTTTAAATTCTATCCATTTGCTAGTTAAGATTTGCCTTTTCATATTATTATTTTTTTCTTATCATAGATATAGCTAGTTTCCCTTCAATTTATTACAAACGATTTTGTGAAATATCTGTGGTGAAACGTTAAGATCGCTGATGCTGTATTTTAAACTATATATTTATGGATACTACATTTTTGTAAGTGCGAAGGTATATTGTGTATCAATACTCAACTGGCGATCAAACAATTTACACTTTCAAGTTATGTACTTTTAGTAAGTTTCTACACCAGAGGCAATTCATTGAAAATACACTTCACAACGTACACAGTTTTAGATTGTTTAAATAAAAATATTAATAAATACTTCGTCACTTACCGTACTTAATTGACTTTTGTAATTTTTACCAGTTTCTAAGCTTTCTGTATTCCTCTTCTTATATTTTATCTGGTGGAAGGTAGTTATTTACCTCAGAAGCTGTTTTGATCAAATCATCAGTAATGTTAGACATACTTTGACCAATTTCTAACATGCAAACTAATGCTTGTTTCTGTATAGATTTAAATTGTGAAACAATAAAAACAGCTGATTTAAATAATTAAAATACCCCCGCCGCAGCAAACCTGCCGTCTAAGCGAATTTCCATTTGGCTGAATTGATTTTCAATTGATCTATTTAAATAACATTAGGTTTAACAAGTACCTAGGTTTGCTGCTACAAGGAATCTAATAAAGTGTGTGTTTTAAGTAAAATAATTATTGCTTAGTATAATACCCCCGTCGCAGCAAACCTGCATACTAAACGAATTTCCATTCACCCGGCTTGATTTCTACTAAAATATTCCCTATAAATTTTCAGATTTATTTCCTATTTAAATAACATTAATTTTAGTGAGTAGTTAGGTTTGCTGCTACGGGAAAGATGTTGAGGTGTGTTTTTTCAATTGAAATATTGATAGCTTAGTATGAAATAAGCCAAATTTGATTGAAATATATCCATAAACAAGCAAACTAGAATAGTTTATTATTCTCCATAAGAATAACATGGGAATTTTAAATTTACAATTTCTTTAATTTTCTCCGTAGTCAATGAACATTCAAAAAAACTCCAATATACTAAATTATTTGTTTTTTTAAGCTCTTCAAAATGGTCTTGAGAAAAATTTAGAAATTTAAAGTTTTTAGGGTCAAAAATGAGAAAACCCCATTTTTACCCCATAAAACCCCCTATAAACCCCAGATCCCATGGTCCGATTATGCTGGTTCACGAACTCGTTCGAATAAATGTAGGTTTACACGTTTGTACCAAATTTCATCAAAATCGGATCAATTTTGCTCGAGTTATCGCGCTAACGGACACATATATAAATATATATATGAATTTGAACGGATGGTGTTTTTGGGCTCTGGGGACCTCAAAACGAAAAAGTAAATCGGTCCCGGGTCTAGGTCTTACCATGAGACCTACGGTAATAGCTTATTTCCTATATGGGAAATTCGCTAAAATCTAACAAAACACTAGCGCGCATAGTGGATAAATAGAGAACTAATCGAGAGCTAGGGAAAGTAAATTTGGAGCGAGGGAAATCAGCTGATAGTTTTCCCCTTGCTCTAAATTATAAGCTTATATTAGCTCGTATTATTGTGAGCTTGGGAAACAACTACTTTCTTTTATATAAGCTGTTATCGAAAATAGTTAGTTGTATAGAAAATAGTTTCGGTAAGGAGTGATGAAAAGTGTTATACCAACTCACAATATTCAAAATTGTTTCATTAATGTGCGCTTAAGATCAAATCGCGTTCAGAGATAACCTGCAAGTCGAGTACAGTAATTCAAAACGTAATTTTATTGTTATAACAGAAGTGTTTGCTGAATTGTCTTTCTTGGTTAACTAATAATGAGAGACGAAAGTCTGGGGAAGGGAAGTCACCCTCTGCTCTGACAGTGTTATGGATTACTACACACACAAACAACAATATACACACACGCACACACACATGCGACAGACCGCGGAGGTCGGCTGATTTATTTAGGGGTGATACAGCTTAGTTGCGATATTATTAAGTGATATTTTGACTCGAAAACCAAGAGAGGTTCTAACGCGGCAAGTAGAAATGGTAAATTTAAGGAAATTATAGGAAAGGGGCTTTCCATTTTATTTCAATTAAAACAGTAACAGCTCTAAATGAGTAGAAAATTATCTTTAAATATATTATTTTAAAATATTTTTGAACCATTTATTTAAAAGTGTATGTTTGTTTGGACGAGATAAAATTTCAATGTTTCATATTACACAAAATGAACAGATACTTTTAAAATATCTGAATCCGTATATTTGATTAGATGAAAGTTAGCCTTACCTAACCTGACAAAACGCATACAAGAAGATGAAGTGTGTGGAAATAACATAAAATCACCGGAATTACACCGAAAATACTTGAACTGCATAATGCTTTTATGTATAAACCAATTTAAACAGTATTAGTTTGCACAATTTTTTGGGACTGCTTCAATAGACGTTAACTATAAGAGATTTCTAGAATGGATTACTGAATGTGACCTTTCGAACAACACTAGATGCGTAAGCGGCTGTCATGGCCGTGTCACCAACGAACTTGTTTATTCAACATAAATATTTTTGGATTCTATAAGCTTAAGATATTATCTAATGTATAACTAAACGTAATATTTGTACCGTTACCGAACGTTAATGATTAAAAACCGTAAAACCCTTAAGTAGAAAATTATGTGTCCCAAATTTTTTCAATAGTATGGTAGTGCTTTTGAAGTTGTAAGATTTGTGTTTAAACAATAACCAAGCATGATATGTTTTATCGCTTTAGTTTCATGTTTTCACTCGCTGAAACGTTTACGAACTAAATTCATGAGACTACATAATATCGCTGTATTACTTTTCTAGAGACGTCTTCATAATTCATTTATTGGATATATTTAAACTAATAAATTACATCATTTGTTATTCAGTTGTTTTAACTTGTCATAATGTGCAATTAAAACTTGAAATTGTTATTGTATTTGTTTAATATGTGGGCTACTAGAACTTATAAGTTGTGTTTAGATGTTGTGTGCAGATCGGTTTTACATTATTGTATCTAGGTGTTATAATAATCTAGGTGCTTAGGTATAATAAACCCCCTATTTTATTGTTTAGAATATCAGTGTTATTTTTCCGTCTTCTTGATCTCAATACTGTGTAATATATTGTAATATTATATAATATTGTAATATTTAAGGTTCACAAAATAATGGTGAGGTTTATTTGGTCTGTAAAACAATTACAGTATGACAAAAATCAAGATCGAAACCCTACGTCTAGTAGCTCAAACACCATTCTTTCCATATGCTACAACAATTTTATTGATAATAGTCTTTTAAAGTTCAAAATTAACTTGCGTGGTTACCAAACATATACCGTAGTTTAACAAATGGGACTCCTTTTAAGGATCCAAGTCCTAAACACAAACCCTTTTCCTCCTTGAAACCTTTCTCATGATCAATTTCAAGTTCGGGCATTACGAGAAAATCACATTTGTACCCTCAACTGTTACTAACAGAGGAAGCATGAAACATTCCGGTTGAAATAGACCTTCAAGTGGAAGTGTTAGGACCTTAAACATTTATAAATAGCAACCACATTAAACGTATTAATCTTTACAAAAACCGTTATGATGTCAAGAGTTGAAATATGTACCTCTTACGTCTAATTGAATTATTTTACCTCACAATTATTTCATCAAAAATGTCTAAAGGTACAGATTTACAGATGAAGTACACATTGGTGTTCACCACTGATAATGATATAACATGTATAACACACATCTTTTACCATATTAGTAAGCTAAGGCAGATAAGTGCGGTATATTATATGATATTTTGCCAAGTTTTGCGATGTCTGGTGTGTATGCACGCCAGTCTGTGTTGAGTATCGCCTATTTTTACAAAGTTTATCAGTCGGCGAGTCAGGGCCGGCACCCCGTTATCAGTTATCAGTAGCGTCAGCTTCCCAACTGCTGACCTCGGCGCTGCCTCAGTCGTTGACACCTCTAGATACATCACAGGATCAATGATTGAGGCTAGATGACAAACTGTCTACGTCCAGGCTTGGAGCGTTTCCTTTCAAAAACGTAAAACATGCCAAATGAGGGTGAAAACACAAGAATTACAAATACCCCCGCTGCAGCAAACCTGCAGACTAAGCAGATTTCCATTTGCCTGATTGCATTTACACTACAATGTCTCCTGTCCTAATGTGGTTTTATGTCAAATGCTCGTTCATTTTCAAGATGAGCTCGTTCGCTGCGCTCACTTGCCTTCAGTTACATTTGACAACAAATATTCGTAAAAAACAAATGGAATAGAAACCTATTTGATAGCTCTCATTTGTTATGCATAGATTCGTTTTTAAAAAAATTAGGTTATCATTAACAGCTGTTTCCTTAATTTAATTTAATCAAGAAATGACAAACATTATGGTAAACAAAATATAACATTCTTCCATAAGATTAACATGTAAACTGCAAGGGGCCATTTCCATTTTTTCCATTTGTT
The DNA here is from genome assembly GCF_028750875.1 of Macrosteles quadrilineatus. Lineage (NCBI taxonomy): Eukaryota > Metazoa > Arthropoda > Insecta > Hemiptera > Cicadellidae > Macrosteles > Macrosteles quadrilineatus. The sequence continues at coordinate 103,064,037 of NW_026542596.1, read as the reverse complement.
TTGTTGATAGCCCCTCAACTGCAAACCCAGTACCTATAATTAAACATACCCGGGCCCCATGGCGTTTCAATATACTAAATTATTTGTTTATTTAAACTCTACAAAAAGGTCTGGAAATAATTTGTAAAATTTTATGTTTTTAGGAGTCAAAATGGGAAAAACCAATTTTTACCCAATAAAAACCCCCATAAACCCTCGTTCCCATAGTCTGATCATGCTGGTTCGCGAACTCGTTCAAATAAATGTAGGTTTACACGTTTCTACAACATTTCATCAAAATCTGATCATTTTTGCTCAAGTTATCGCGCTACCGGACACACATATGGGGGTGTTTTTGGCCTCTGGGGACCTCAAAACGAAAAAGTAAATCGGTCCCGGGTCCAGGTCTTACCATGAGTACTACCGTAATAGCTTATTCCCTATATAGGAAATTCGCTAATACCACAAAACGGAAGAGTATCTGTGATAATACTGGTACTGTAAAATTGTAGATATTTTCCTAATAGTAAATTTTGAAAGAAACACAAGTCACGAAAACGTAATAGAAGATTAATAAAATAAACATATAAACTAGGCTGAAACATTTATTAGAGAAACTAGCTGTTACCCACGGGCTTCACCCCGTTTGACTTCATAGGTATTAATAAAACTATTGATTGGTTAAGTTAACCTAAAATAAACAAAATACAGTGAAACGAACAAATAATCACACCTGATTTTAATAAGGTAACAAATTGAAAGAATAACAAACAAATAAGTACAGAGCAGTCGAGACTCGGCAAGAGAGATGCATGCATCATATTATATCCTGTTCGGTTTTTTTTTTAGTAGTAGGCCTACATGTATTTAATGTTCGTTTTGTGTATGTGTTCTATTTTAAACTTTGACGTGACAATGTGGGTCGAAAAATCAAGATTTTAAGCTTCAAGTTCTGGATCTGATGATGGCAATATATTGGCGAAACGTACGTAATCCTACTGGATTAACAAAACCCACAAGGCAGTCTGCAGGTACTGTTACCTTTTATTGATTAAATAAGTACAGCTGAGGTATTTTTAACATTCGGTATATGGAAAGTTCCCTTTAGAAAGGAATTACGACCTTAAAGGGCAATTTATGAAATAAAGGATGTTTCTCGTCATGACGAAAATTTTAAGTATATGGTTTATGGGGGTGTGACTTTTAGTTTTCTCAAAAGTTCATGGGTACTTTTGGCTTTATATAGATAGTCTATTTTTAATATTTTACACTAATTTTTCTAGTAGGAAATTACGAAGTGTTACGTGTTTAGTAACAATTCGAACTACAAATTTGAACCATATTTCTGTACAATGGAAATGTGTGTGGAATCATCACTTGCTTTTCTACAATGGGTCGTTGTGTAAGCATGAAGCCAGCAAGTGTTCTTACAATAGTAGAACGGGGAACATTTGTGGGGCAAAGTCAATAGTAGGTTTAAGTTTACACACAGACACAGTTCAAAACATCCTAACAAGTTAGCTGACTTCAAAACCATCATCAAAGTCAGTAACAGGAATATTCCATGGAATAAATTTAGATGGTATGCACAATCTGTACAAAAATTTTGTAATTAATGTAAAAAGCTTTAATATGTAGAAAAATTTAAATAATTAATTTTTAAGAATACGTGGATGTGATGGTATAATTAAAAGGCACGATCACGCGCCCCATGTATGAAAAAAGAGTTTAAATTTAAAAAAATAGTTCTTTTTTGCAAGCTTAAACATATAACCGAGATACATATATATGAGACACACGCTAAAATAACCTGTATAGTTTACAACCCTAGGAACAAGTTTACATAACGAACAGTCGTTAAAAAATTAAAACAACTTTTTCTCGGCGTTAATTATATACACTTATTTTACTTTATTTTACTTCCCAGTAAAATATATATATATATATTAATATCTTACTTTTGCTTACAATTAGGCTAGTGGCAACAGCTGAAGTTGGACCACACACAATATCTACACACACCACCCTGGTTGATAGTGCAAGTAAGTTCCTATCATATTGTTTAATTTAAAGAATTTCCTTTATAACAAAACACTTTGTCGAATGTCACTGGCACGGATAGAGAAAATTAAAAAAAAAATGTTTAGATGTGTTTCATGTCCAGTTAAATTCAATAGTGCTGATATTGAGACGGGTATTTATTTTTTTCTTATTAGGAGTAGCTTTATTCTTGTTTATAATACCGGATGCAATCAATAGCATACAAACATATTGTTTTATATGGTTAAATTTTAAGTTGGTTTGGTAATAAAAATCAATATCAATCAAAGGTCCCTCTATTTTACGCAAGAATTTTAAAATGGCTTGAGCTTATCCATAAAGATGACAGATCTATAAGTGTGTATGATATACAATTCAGGTTTCAAAATAGTAAAATAATTATATTCTCAGGACCAAATTGTATATGAATTTCAACAGAACGTACCGTTATTTTCACAAATAACGTACAAACCTTCGTCATGATAATAATAGATAACATTTTGTTATCAGTTAAGTACTATTCAGGGTAAACAAGCCAAGTTGTTGCTTCTAAGATGGTAAATTGTAAACTTGCCGCCGTTACAGCGCCCAATCTATTAATGCCCGTTTGATGCCCAACTTCACCAGTTGGGGATGTTTTTGCGCGGCAAGTTCTCCCGGGTTTTTCTGGCCCACATTACAACCACATTAACTTATCGTAATGCCCGAAGCGGCGTTTTTGCACCTCTTCTTCGCATGATTGATTATTGACTAGACTATTGCTTCCACCGTGGGAAATATGGGTAATATTGGAAATGTATCAATTTTAAGGCGTTTAGTGATCTAGTACGTACGGTGATTTATCTAGTTTTAATATGACTGGTTATATGTTTTAAACAACGGGGATGTACAATGAATTTAGTTATTTATTTGAGTTATTAAAGAATTGCCACAAGCCTAATAACGTGACTTGACCTAAGCTTTGTGAAATTAAGTTTTAAAGAGTGATTAGGTGTTTTAAGGTTTGTGAGGTGGTTTAGTTTCAATTTAACTGTTACGTTTGAAGTAAAAAACAACAATGTATTTTATTGATTTAATTATATTTTATGTAATTTACACAAACTAGTTGACTAAGACTATTGAAATTACATATGGTGAATACGAGGTGTTTAAAATCTAATTTTTGAAAACCGCTTGCTTTTAAATATGAAACAAGTAGGCCTAAAAATTATTATAATACAATATCAAAGCCCTAAATTTCAAACATATTAATTTTAATAGTTTTTATGTATCCGCATATAAAGATCTTAAAAAAGCTAAGTGTAATTTTTTAAGAACTCTTTTGTTTTACTACTACAGATATAACATGGAAATTAGTCAACTAAAATATAATTTTGTATTAAAACAAAACAATAATACATTTTCTTCGCTTGTAAGAAGTTTACCACTTAAAACCAATAACTAATAGTGAAATAATTCACGAAAATAGCCCTAATATCGTATTCAAGAGAACTAGAATTCTGTTGGTTTCTCAGTCTGATAACGAGCAGTATTCAGCAGCAGTAGCAGCAGCAGGGTCCTGCGATGTATATTTAGTGGGGTTTTTGCTGCTAGTCATCTGCGCAGCGCCCAACTTTGGTTTTTGCCCCGAAATGTTTTGCCTCCCATTTGTTTCCCGGTCGAAACCATTGTTACATTGCACTCACTCGACCTAGATACTCTCTAGTGGCTAGAATACTTATCAAAAAACATACTAACCGTCCACCTGCCTAGAGTGGGGACCGAGCTTGGGATTGAGAAGGTATAAATGTAGTCCAACCGACTGGAGTACCTATATACTCTCTAGTGCCTAGAATACTTATCAAAAAACATACTGACCGTCCAACTGCCTACTGTGGGGATTGAGCTTGGGGTTGAGAAGGTATAAATGTACTCCGACTGGCTGGAGTACCTAGATACTCTCTAGTGGCTAGAATACTTATCAAAAAAAAAATGACCGTCCACCTGCCTAGAGTGGGGACCGAGCTTGGGATTGAGAAGGTATAAATGTACTCCAACTTGCTGGAGTACATAGATACTCTCTAGTGGCTAGAATACTTATCAAAAAACATACTGACCGTCCACCTGCCTAGAGTGGGGACCGAGCTTGGGGTTGAGAAGGTATAAATGTACTCCAACTGGCTGGAGTACCTAGACACTATCTAGTGGCTAGAATACTTATCAAAAAAACATACTGACCGTCCACCTGCCTAGAGTGGGGACCGAGCTTAGGGTTGAGAAGGTATAATTGTACTCCAACTGGCTGAGTAGGCCTACCTAGATACTCTCTAGTGGCTAGAATACTTATCAAAAAACATACTGACCGTCCACCTGCCTAGAGTGGGGACCGAGCTTGGGGTTGAGAAGGTATAATTGTACTCCAACTGGCTGAGTAGGCCTACCTAGATACTCTCTAGTGGCTAGAATACTTATCAAAAAACATACTGACCGTCCACCTGCCTAGAGTGGGGACCGAGCTTGGGGTTGAGAAGGTATAATTGTACTCCAACTGGCTGAGTAGGCCTACCTAGATACTCTCTAGTGGCTAGAATACTTATCAAAAAACATACTGACCGTCCACCTGCCTAGAGTGGGGACCGAGCTTGGGGTTGAGAAGGTATAATTGTACTCCAACTGGCTAAGTAGGCCTACCTAGATACTCTCTAGTGGCTAGAATACTTATCAAAAAACATACTGACCGTCCACCTGCCTAGAGTGGGGACCGAGCTTGGGATTGAGAAAGTATAAATGTACTCCAACTTGCTGGAGTACCTAGATACTCTCTAGTGGCTAGAATACTTATCAAAAAACATACTGACCGTCCACCTGTCTAGAGTGGGACCGAGCTTGGGGTTGAGAAGGTATAAATGTACTCCAACTGGCTGGAGTACCTAGATACTCTCTAGTGGCTAGAATACTTATCAAAAAACATACTGACCGTCCACCTGCCTAGAGTGGGGGCCGAGCTTGGGATTGAGAAGGTATAAATGGACTCCAACTGACTGGAGTACCTAGATACTCTCTAGTGGCTAGAATACTTATCAAAAAACAAACTGAACGTCCACCTGCCCAGAGTGGGGACCGAGCTTGGGGTTGAGAAGGTATAAATGGACTCCAACTAACTGGAGTACCTAGATACTCTCTAGTGGCTAGAATATTTATCAAAAAACATACTGACCGTCCACCTGCCTAGAGTGGGGGCCGAGCTTGGGATTGAGAAAGTATAAATGGACTCCAACTGACTGGAGTACCTAGATACTCTCTAGTGGCTAGAATACTTATCAAAAACATACTTACCGTCCACCTGCCTAGAGTTGCGACCGAGCTTGGGGTTGAGAAGGTATAAATGTAGTCCAACCGACTGGAGTACCTATATATACTCTCTAGTGCCTAGAATACTTATCAAAAACCATACTGACCGTCCACCTGCCTAGAGTGGGGACCGAGCTTGGGATTGAGAAGGTATAAATGTACTTCAACTGACTGGAGTACCTATATACTCTCTAGTGGCTAGAATAATTATCAAAAAACATACTGACCGTCCACCTGCCTAGAGTGGGGTCCGAGCTTGGGGTTGAGAAGGTATACAAATTTACACCTACTGACTGGAATACTGTACCTAGATACTCTCTAGTGGCTAGAATAATTATCAAAAAACATACTGACCGTCCACCTGCCCAGAGTGGGGACCGAGCTTGGGGTTGAGAAGGTATAAAAATTTACACCTACTGACTGGAATACTGTACCTAGATACTCTCTAGTGGCTAGAATACTTATCAAAAAACATACTGACCGTCCACCTGCCTAGAGTGGGGTCCGAGCTTGGGGTTGAGAAGGTATAAAAATTTACACCTACTGACCGGAGTACTGTACCTAGATACTCTCTAGTGGCTAGAATACTTATCAAAACACATACTGAACGTCCACCTGCCTAGAGTGGGGACCGAGTTTGGGGTTGAGAAGGTATAGATGTAGTCCAACCGACTGGAGTATCTAGATACTCTGTAGTGGCTAGAATACTTATCAAAAAACAAACTGACCGTCCACCTGCTCAGAGTGGGGGCCGAGCTTGGGGTTGAGAAGGTATAAAAATGTACACCAACTGACCGGAGTACTGTACCTAGATACTCTCTAGTGGCTAGAATACTTATCAAAACACATACTGAACGTCCACCTGCCTAGAGTGGGGACCGAGTTTGGGGTTGAGAAGGTATAGATGTAGTCCAACCGACTGGAGTATCTAGATACTCTGTAGTGGCTAGAATACTTATCAAAAAACAAACTGACCGTCCACCTGCTCAGAGTGGGGGCCGAGCTTGGGGTTGAGAAGGTATAAAAATGTACACCAACTGACCGGAGTACTGTACCTAGATACTCTCTAGTGGCTAGAATACTTATCAAAAAACATACTGACCGCCCACCTGCCCAGAGTGGGGACCGAGCTTGGGATTGAGAAGGTATAAAAATGTACACCAACTGACCGGAGTATTGTACCTAGATACTCTCTAGTGGCTAGAATACTTATCAAAACACATACTGAACGTCCACCTGCCCAGAGTGGGGACCGAGCTTGTGGTTGAGAAGCTATAAATGTACTCCAACTAACTGAAGAGATTCTCTAGTGGCTAGAATAATTATCAAAAAACATACTGACCGTCCACCTGCCTAGAGTGGGGACCGAGCTTGGGATTGAGAAGGTATAAATGTACTCCAGCTGACCGGAGTACCTAGATACTCTTTAGTGGCTAGAATACTTATCAAAAACCAACTGACCGTCCACCTGCCTAGAGTGGGACCGAGCTTGGGGTTGAGAAGGTATAAATGTCAACATTTGACTGGAGTGCCTCTTGCGTTTGTGAAAGAATCTAGTGCACATACATACCAACAGAAAGAAAAATTGACTGTAGTCACATTTTGTAGCTACATAACAGCTACGTAGCTTTTTTTTTATAGTAAAAGTAGTTGATGTATGGATATAACTGTTCACTTGATATGCCTACACCTTCTCTGTGCCTACACCAATGTTTTGGGTTTTGAAATGTGTATATTGAACAGCTTTGTGAACAGAAGGTACACTGCAACACATTATCATTAGCTGAAGATATTGAACCTTCCGCTAGGTATGTCTCAATACTAGTTGGTGATTACAGGTGTTTCTTAGTAAAAACCTTGAACGACTATTCAACAGCCTAGAAAGAGGGCCGAGCTTAGTGCATTATTATTTATTTATTTATTGGTGATGATCTCGATAAACACTGCATCCAGTCAACTTGATTCACTGCCTCTTTTTCCCTTTTTCCCAGGTCTTTTCTAGTTTGTTCTTGCTTGACTTTACTGCTGGTATTCTGCCGACAAATTGTTATTCACGACATTTGTTTGTAAGGAGTCGTCCTCATAGTACAGTGTACACTTGCCCAGCCCATCTCATCCACCTGTGCGCCTCAGTCACAATGTCCGGGCCGAAATACACTAATTATTCTAATTCTCTGATATGCTCAATTCTCATAATTCCATCTTCGAAGAATGGTTTATATATTGTTATTTTTTTACCAACCAGACAACTACTTACGAAACAAAAGTGTATTCAAGATTAAATCACATACGGATTTTAAAATCTTCATATTTTCCAATCTGAGTAAAATATCTACCTTAAGTATCCAAATCAAAACTAAATTGACCTCAATGACTCCGATCTAATTCAGCGGTTTCGTTCCATAACTTAAAGAAGTAAAGAGAAAGATGTAGTAGCTAAATGAGACATCATAGCTGGCGTATTAATTACTGAGAAAAATGTATTCTTAATCGTCAGAGACATTAGCATCCCCTCCCCCCACCTCTACTTCATCATCTTCTGTGGTAGGAGGAGGGAGGTGGGTCGATGGATTGTCGGACAATTTACATCAACCAATCTATTGTCTCCAGAGTCAGGTCTCGAGCCTTGGCTTGTCAGTAATTACTTTATAAGACCAATGATGTACCGCGTGTGCAATGGACAGTCATGATTATGTGAAATTCTCAACAATTCGGATATTAGGAATTTTGGGCTGTTGAAATTTGTCCTAAAGGCAAACTGGAAAACACCAACCCGGATGGTATTAATCCAACATTTTAACAAATTGAGAGTAAAAACAAATACTTCTACGAGTTTTATTTATTTTAATTAAGAATCAAATCATATCTCTTCAGTATCTTCAAAAATGATTCATGCAATCGGCATGATTAGTTATATAAGCTTATAGTACACTAATTTTAAAATCACCACCAATAAATTATTATATAGTTGACTTAGATAGTAACCCTGGTTTGGACCGTTTCCTTTCAAAAAGTCAAAAGTGCTATTGGCGTAGAAACACACAAAATAAAAATTAAATTAAAATAAAAGTCCATCACAAGAATAATTTGCCTCAGCTTTAAACCATTCTGTTAGGGCTGCTTTTAAACATTTTGTTGGTATGGTAGATTTTTTTAGTTCGAGTTTTGAACAATTTTATATTTTTACTTTAATAAGCGTGTTTATGATCTAAATAGTTGTAAAAAACTTACACTTAACTTACACTTACTTGTTACTATTTTTTGGAGATGGTCATTTATATTTCCCTTTACACGCATTAATCTATTTAGAGTAGACAGAAATGATAGTTTTAGTATTACAAGATAGTTTCAAATGATCCATAAATTGAAATAAATGATTCAGGGTCAACATAGTTTCAGACTTCTTTTGCCATTTATTTAGGAACCTTACATGAATGAATCGAGGAAAACTGCACTAAAATTAGACAAACTATTGATTACAAATTGTAAATTGTAGTATTTTTCCGATAACCTAAATGTGTAAGTTTACTTATTATCAGGACTCCCACGACCCCCAACCTTGACCTGTTAAATGAGATATCCAAAAACATCGGAATTTGTAGCCTTGACTATCATTGGGTATATGATTCTTTCAACACCATTTTCTTGAGTGTCCCTTTATATAGTGGTACATGTATTTTTTCCTAACTACACTAGTTTTACCTATTTTTTTCTACCAGTAATATACTTGTACTTTATATAAAATGCATTTAGACTTGCTGCAGCGAAAAGAAACATTTTCCGCATTGGTTTTAGATTTTCGAGTATTTTTCTATCACTATAAATTTTTAACCGCTTAGTTTTTACAAAAATCCTAATTCGTTTCCTTTTATCTAGATAGTGGTTTGCTGGCAATACAATAAGTTATTGCAAATTTCAAACGAAGCAAAATTTCCAAAGCCCTTCTTTAGAATGTAAAAACCAGGCAGCACCAGGGAAAATCAGACATTTAGGCAAAAATATAACAATTTTCCAAAGTTCTGTGACGAGCAAATTACAGGTATGGGGATTCGGAAAAAACTTAGAGACATAGGCTTCATATAGTACACTAAAAATATGTTTTGACCCAAAAAATATTAGCACAAGCGGGGAATTTGGTTCAAATGTTAGGTGTACCTTCCTTTTGAACATGAACATACTAAAATTCCCCTAAAATTGAACCTGTGCTACGGCCGCCATATTGGAAAATGGTGGCATAATTCTTTATTTTTGGCTATAGCGACTTTATTATTAGAGATACAGGAAAAATCTAAATATACAAAAATGTAGTTCATCTAAAAACACACTTTTTTGTATTCACCACTTTTCTCTAGGCACAACAGTTTTTGAGTTATTTGTGATTAAGTATATTTAGTTGGTTTATTTATCAAAAATAGGCGAAACCCATGGAAATTGACAGTTACTTTGAAGGGTTACGACAATTCATCCCACTTAATTAAATAGTGTGATACGAATGTATTACTCCCAACATCGGTACCGAATTCCCTGCTCGTGCTAATTTTTTTTTTAGGTTTATGGGATTTTTCGATTTTTTTGCACCAATATTTGCTACAGCACTGAGATCCAAAAGCACCATGCTATCTAGGGGCCCAGAAACAATGCTAAGCGTAGAGTTGTCCAACAACTGAACCTTAGAGCGTTGTGGTCCGTGGTTGTGTGATACAGAGACCGTGCCAAATATCACGATAGAGTTTTGAGATCCACGCTAGAGCAGGACGCGACGCCGAGTCAGCAGGTGTCGGAAGATCACAAAAAGCCACGATCCTGGACGTCGCAGCGGCTCGGGCTTGCATCTACAGTTTTTGTGTCATCTCACAATTACGGACGCCATAGCTGCGCTCGCGGCCCAACACAATTATCCGCCTCGGAGCTTCTGAGTTACGCAATCATAAATCAGGTTTATATTTATAATATTGCAAATTGGAAGGGATGGAGATGCCTATCTCAGCCCCCCACTTAAAGAATTTTAAGGTTTGGTATTTAAAATGGTCCAACGTAGTGTTTTCCATTATTTACAGTACGTTTGCCCCGCCCGTAGACACCTAGACTGTTTTTAATTTTTATTTTGGGAAGACTAATAATTTGTAGGCTGAAATCATACCTTATACTTTTAGTAACATCACAATGATGAATCAGACCTTCAAAAATTATCTTGACAAAGGTAGCAAATTGTATTTGATGCATTATGCAATTTAGTCTAAGAATATAAATTATTTGGATTAAATATATGTCAAAAAGTAATAGCACCACTTATTATTTTGGTTAATTTGTTTCTTACCTTTCTATCTTCATCAGTGTCTTTCATTAAACAATTAATAACATTTTTCATATGTTTTATGAATAGCTAGATATTCCGTTACCGTGAATTCAAATATATATATTTAATATACAGTACGTCAATTTGATGTAACATTTACATGAAACAAAACTGAATCACACTCAGGAAGTCTTTTGAGAGTATAAAAATTTCCAATTTGAATAATTATAAAAAATCTAAATTGCAATTTCAGCTAATATTATTATTGAGCTGCATTTTACCTTCTGCTGCTGTTAAATGTAAGATTAGGAACGTGTTCCTACCAATGAGCATATCTATTACTAGAGACGGCTATGGCATATCCCAAGCGTAGTCCATATTGGGCGGGAAGATTCTATCACCTGCACTTGCTGGAAAGCTTAACAATGGATGAAAACATTAATCATTTTTGCTTTCGATTAATAAAGAGTGTACCATCTTACAGACATCCTCTGTTACCGCAACCTCATAGATTAAGCATGTGATTAAGGTTTTAACAACAATTACTGTACAGTAGTTTCAAGTTAAGTACAATTCCAGTAATCATACACCATTCGGAATCAAAATTATTCATTGGGAACATTTCCCCCACATATTTCTCTACATTTTCAGACAACTGAGGCATCTTATCCGACAATTTCAGCCATTAGATATGGAGCAACTTGTAGCAATCTGTACAGGAATCCTGTTGAAATTGTCACGAATTATGTAGTAAAAAGGCGATATAATAACAAGATTTCGTGCGACTTCTGAGTATTTAAGTATTATCAGGGAAGTATGTGAATACCCGTGGCTTCCACCATGACAGCCTTCTGGATGACTTTTGTGAACTTCTCAAACATCTGTACAGTTAGTTGTTAGATACTGAAATTAGCTCTTTTGTTCTTTACTACTACGAAGGAGCAATTAATTTACTTTACGTGTAGTTCTTATAAACAAGGTGCAAATACTTAAGATGACTTATTTCTGACAGTCTATGTTCGTAATCTAAATATATAAAAGGCAAAGCCCTCACTGACTGACTGACTGACTGACTCACTCACTCATCACTAATTCTCCCACTTCCCATTTACCTAGGAGGCTGAAATTCGGTACACCGATTCTTTGGGCATTAAATAGGAAAACTAAGTAGTTTTTATTCTGATCGGAGTTTCGGGCTCCGCCCCAGTGGCTCTGGGGTTTCCCATGTTAACCTTATGATTTTCATATTTAAAAGGAATTTCTTAACAGCTGTTTCAATTAAACAAGTTGGTTCTGTTCTATGATGTTCAATAGCATTAAAGTTACAAGGATTACCAACAGGGTGCAGCACTATTATTTTTTTAAATTTATGACTACAGCCAATTTGCAACCAAAAGGTGAGTGAGCGTAGCGAACGAACTTCAACCAGGACGTGATTGAGCCATGCGAACGAGCTCACTTGTGAAGTTGAACGGGGCAAAGCCCGCGGGTACAGCTAGTCCATGGATAAATGGAAGAAAACGATGATATTTCTTGATAATAATAGATATTTTCTAAATCTGTGTTTTACAAATAATTTGTAAATAATTTAAACCAGTGTTAGTATCGTAAATATTGTAAACAAAGATTTCTAACAGTTCTCTGTAAAATCCAGTTTTAAAATGATAGATGTTGAAAAACACATTTACAAAAAAAGCTCAAAGAAGAGAAGACTTATTGTTAATTACTATTTGTATACTCGATTAGTTTTAGAAGCCTTGTGTTTTGAAGTCCTTCCGCTTTCTTTCCGTATCATGAACATGTTTTAATCATCTTTTAGATTGGTTGTTTTCAAAACTACATTTTAGCGAATGTCCCCTTTACGGAAGAAGCTATTACTGTATGTATCTTGGTAATACCTAGACCTGGGGGTCGGGACAGGTATAATATTTATACATTAATGATGTCCCCAGAGGCCAAAGCAACATAAGTTCAAATTTATATTTAGATATCATAATCAATATCCGTAAATCCGATAGCTCGAGAAATTTTGATTTTAATAAAATTTTACTTGAACGTGTAAGTTTGCGATCCAACAAGGTCGGATCATATGAATGGGGGAATTGTTCACATGTTTCAAGTTTCAAGTCTCTAGCTCATCGGGAAGTTGGTATATAATTGATTGCAACATTTTTACCGGACAAGAAAGCGAGCTAATAAAAACGTTTTAAAATAAACCTCACTCGCTCTAGGCAATATATTCTAGAAAAGATCCAATCAGCCGTAATGGAAATTCGCTTAGTCTACGGTTTGCTATGGCAGGGGTATATTTTAATACATAATCTTTTCAATGAGAAACACTTTTAAAATTTTTGCTGGATAATTTGAAATTTCGATTCATAACTTCGACATTTTTCTGTTGTAGCAAAATCTTAAATTATATAAAAGTGCCTAATACATAGAGATCTTATACAAACATCCTACTGTCTAATAAGTTTAGTATGCCATTTCATCACTGTATTTGGTTTATTTTATTCCCAAATCGACACTAAAAAACCTACAATGAGCAGGAAAGCCCCCATGTTCAAAGTATGTGTGAGTAGTATAATGTCTTCAGAAAACGCAAAGAGGATTATTATCCCATTGTCAAATTTTGGTGTGTGAATAATATTATTGGATACAATCATATACAATGGATTGGTTTTGACTATAATTTCATCTTCTATACAAGTGCATATATAATTTTTTTTTGTTAATTTATTATTTCCTTTTATCTATATTACGGACAAACCATTAAGATCATAAATACAACTTTTTGGCTTAAATATGAATTAATAACAGTATTAATAGAAATAACATTTATTTATTTATTTATTTCCTAACGGATTGCACCTTTTTACAAAATATGTGTATACAATTGAGATGGCATTTGCAATATTACTAACTAGAAAAGTAATAACAATGGTAATAACAAAGTGATAATAATTAATAACAACAAAGAACAAGAACATTTAACAAATAACATATTGAGCATTGAGTAGGCAGGTCCATCCAGTGGAAGCGAGCTAATCAACATTTTGAAACATATGGCACTGCAATTGAAGAAATTAAATTTCTGGTGGCAGGGAGTTTCCCACAGCTTGATGCGCTATATGGTAATAATACCAGAGTAAAAAACCTTTGTAGACATGGTCGCCGTAGTATAAAGATGGTAAAATAAAAGGAAATACATAACAAACATCAACTCATAAACATACACGCCTACTTACACCAACAGAAACATGCCTTAACCTGATCATCGAGTGATTTATGTGGACAAATCTATACAGGATGGAAAGTCATGGTGGAAGGAAAATACATAGGTTTGCTATTCCCGTCATATGCTGACGTCACCAGATTGCAAGCGTAAATCACCTGATTGTATTGCCATTTGAGTATATATTTTTTTCTTATTTGATTGTTATTGTTTTCATATTTTTTCTAAATTGTGAAATTAATCGTGTTTGCAATCTGGGTGACTTCAGCATATGACGGGAATAGCACACCTATGTTTTCCTTCCACCATTATGGAAAGTATGTCTAGTTTATGATATAGCACCGAATTTTGAAGCCCACTTTAGAGAATAAACTATTTCATTTTGTTTTAAATTAACCAATAATGACTAGTAAATAGTGGACAGGTATATTTGTCTAAAAGTTTACGTCGTATTTAGAATGTTTGCACTCAATAAGAGTTTTAGTTTTAACGGGAGAGTTGTATACGTCGATCGTTATAACATGTCGTTTGGTTCGTATACTGCATGTGGTGGTATAGATTAAAACTGTCTTGCGCCATCTGGTATGAGGTATACAGGGTGTCCCGGAACTATGTACCAATATTTAAGGGCATTGCTTCTGGGGAAGAAACCTATCTAAATATCACATTTTAATTGTCCGAATGTCCTTAGTTACTGACACAGCCACCATTTTGTTTTTTTTTCAGTTATTATTTTTTTCAAAGAATGGTTAAACTTATGAAATGGAAAATTTGCAAAGAAAGCGGACACGTATCACTAAAGTTGTCATATCTCAGTTAATACTAATCCAATAGTACAAAATAAGGTGTCTATCAATTTGTAATGAAATTGCCTTAAAAAGGTTATTCTTGTAAAACTGTTGTAAAATCAACGGTTTTTACGTTATTATTATTACACATTTCTTAATGGCAGCCATTTTTGTTTTATGAATTAGAAAAATTGTCATAACATTTTGGTGGCTTTGTCTAGTTGTCATAAATGTTTGTGCAAAGTTCCATTTCGTATGTTTAATCATTCTTTACAAAACAATTTATAAGTGAAAAAAACTAAATGGTGGCTGTGTGAGTTAATAAGGACTTCCGGACGATTTAAATATGGTATTTAGATATGTTTCTTACTCAGGAACAATGCTCTAAAATTTTGGTAGAGAGTTCCGGGACATGTTAGAACATGGTAGAGAGAGACCTTGTTGTGAACTAGGTATAGCAATAAGCTTCTCTTTCAAATACACATATTCTTTTACATAAGTTGCACAGATAGAGTCTACGTTAACCTATGTGCCATAGATTACCAAGTATACAATAGAGGACAGATCTACTAATGAACCAATGTCGCCATTTTGTAACGATTGCGTTCTCATTAGCAAGAGCAATAGCGGACTGCTGATTGCTTAGTGGCGATTGCTTACTGGGAATGGGGTGATTTCCCCACTTCTGGGTACAATATATACCGGTAATGGTAATGTTGTTAGTTATACGCTATTGGTATCTGAATTGTTTTTGGACTTTAAAGATGTTCGATTTAGTTCGAAAATAACTTTGTTGGGACATTAAAATATTTGTAGTTTTTCTTCCCTCTGTAATTTTTATTGTTTTGTATCTATCGTGTGAAGGTAGCTTATAAAAAATTCTCATGTTAATTTGTGTATGCTCTAAACTGATTTAATCTTAATATTGTAAATTTAGGCTAATATAACCCAAACTCTGCTAGGAGAAGCGTTCCAAAAACGGTAGACATGCTGTATCCGTTTTGATGTTCATATAACATTTTGTTCAATAAGTTAAAGCCCAAAACACTAACATGTATGATCACAAGGGACGAAGCTGATATTTTAACTAACTTTATGAAAACGATTATTTCAATACTTATTAAACTAGGTGTTCTTAACTGTTGATTGTTTATATGTAGAAGTCTGTAATATCCAACCTACTTGGACCAACAATGGTGGGATAAAATGTTGTTTGTATTTAAAATCCTCTACGATTTGACAAATTGTTATGGCCATGTGATTTATTTTGTTTTACAGCGTGTACTTGGTAAATAATCAATACGTTCTAAATCATACATTAGCAATTTCCCGACCGTAACATTGGTTTTATACAAGACACCACTTTTTCGTAATTGAGTGAGTTTACACAATAAAATAATTCATTCATACATCGTTATGTATATATCTACAAATACAATTGACTCGCAAAATAATGAATCAAGGCAGCTATTTAACAGTTTATATAATACTGTTTAATTTTGTAAAATAATTCATCCACTGCCATTGTTCCCAGCAGAACGTAGGTTGATTCCCACGAGCTGCGGTGGCGATACGTTGTCTCATTTCTACACAATGTTCCTTTGGAAGTCTAAACTTGGTGTGAACTTTTTAGATTATGAAAAATCTTTACAGCAATTAGACATTCTTAAATTTACTTAAAACATTTTCACAGCCATAAAAATGTGTCTTGGCTTTTGTTTCAAGTGATCTTGAAAAATGTGTTTTACGATGTGTAAAAGTAGCTCTATTTCATTATATTAGCCTTACCTGAGCTTTGCAAGGTGTAATAGCTGTGAGCCGTTTAAACAAAATTAGAACTTTGAAGATGATGTAATAAAGGGCTAGTATTAACATTATCACTAATTATTATAGAATTAAAATCAGCGAGCTGGTCTAGTTGTAGAGTGCGGGACTCCGGTTCCTGGGGTCCCGGGTTCAATCCCGCCAATTCACCAATGGATTTTATCCAAGTGATAATGCCGTAACGCCTAGGTCTAGCCTGAAGCAATGTGAAAAACAATTCCGGGCTCGTGCCTAGCGTCCTAGGACAAAAAAAGATTATAGAACGTATATAAAATTATATTTCCTGTACTAAGTGGTATCAATATGGAACTAAATAAACTCGCCACATAGATATTTTACATCTCATCCCCTCTGTGACAGTACAAGTAAAAAAACTAATTTAAACAAAGCGAATCATTGTGGACATTGTATCTTTCCTAATGTTTCCATGAAAACCAATTGATGAAATAATTCTTGCAAGATTTTCATGGTAACTAGGCTCTTGTGTAAATTTAACATACATGTAGGAAGTACGGGCCAGATTATTCTTTTATATTAATAAATTCAAATTTCTGAGCAAATATAATTTTGATAGTCAAACAGAAACCTTTTTATAGAAAAAAAATGTATAGAAAAAAATTAGCGAACTTTTTAAATCAATCACGTTGACGTACTATTTGTATATAATAGTTTGTAACGAATACAGTAGGCCGATATATATATATTTTAATGATGATGAATAAAGCTATTCCATTTGATGAGATACATCAAATTGATAATAGTGTCCCGAATGTCACAAACTTAGTGGGTAAGTAGTAAAATTTAATGGTAGTAATTAAGTCATCTCTCTATGCTAGAAAGGTACTACTGTACACGATTATATGATGTTTATCAATATGTATAAAACATTAATTGATTGTTGCCAAGTTTGGACGGTCATTTCCCTCTAGTTCGGTGGGAACAGCTCACCGACGAGGAACAGTTCGGACGTCGGTCGAAGGATCAATATTCCCCTCGCGTCGGACAGGTAAATAATTAAAACTAAAACGATTAAAAGGTAATAGAGGAGGAACAAGGAGAAGAAGAGAGGAAGAAGGTCCAAGGCCAGGACCCAAGGACAATGCAACAAAAAGAGCGGCACGAGGAGCAAGTCGGCTTGTCATTGGTCGAGCCCAGTCCCGCCCCCCGCCCACCACGCCCGCCCAACAACCAATTAATGCAAGGTGTTCGCTACCTGCTACCTAGCACATGCAAATGCGCGGGTAATGTGTCTATCCGGCGGGAAAACAAACGGCAATTAGCACGAACAAACAAACAGATCGCCGCAAACGTTATCTGCGCGTTTGTTATTGTAATAAACAAGTTGAAAAACTCAAAGTGTCCTAGATAAGAGACAAATAGTGCGGGAACGCCTGGAGGGAATGGTAGCGCGACGGTTTCAATAAGATATTATCTTAATTTGGCAGATTTAAGTTTCATTGCGAATAATTATGGTTGTTGAAATAGGTCAGACAAAAGGCACTTGAGGAATATTTATGGAGTTTTTTTAGGTTATTAAGGTTACAGGAAGTAATAATTCTACTCTTACTGTTAAACATGACTTTTAAGTCAAATTAAATAACTATTTTGAAAAAAATATGGTTTGAGTACGTTTTACATTAAAACTGTGTGAATTTTAATATATTTATTATTTAATATATTGTATTTAACGTTATATAGTATACGTTAGTATTTACAATTTACTAGCTATGAAATCATTGATTAAAATCTAAATAAAGGTAAATTGATTTATAAAATTTCTGTAGGCCTATGTGGTGTATGCATTAACATTTAACCTTTAATTTTAAGTCGACAGTTTATAGCTTCAAATACCCAAAATTGCCTACTTTATACATTTCAAAGAGGATTGGGGGGTGGCTCTTCCTCTACATTTATGTTCACGTATTGTTTGTTCACTAAAAGCCAAATAATATGATTTAATTTATTTTATTTATATTTATATTAACTAGTATATCTAATATGAAAAAATAATTATGTTTTGCTAAAAGTAAGCCCGGAAACAACTTTTTATATTGGAAAAAGAGGCGATAATAAAAAAATAATTTATGTACAATAGGTATTGTTAATGGCTATTTTCATATATGTATGTCCATTTATTAATCTTTTCTATTCTATTTCTGCTGTATAATTTATTTGTGATTGGCTATCACATGTTTTTATTAATATTGTTAATATTATGAAACAAATGGTAAAAAAAAGTGACTAAGGTCTCAAGAAATATTTGACTAGAATCATTGACAATAGAATAGTTATTCTAATACAATATACATACATGCAGGGGTTTCGCAAAAAAACTACTGGGATGGGATACACGTTAAGTTCACCAACTGTATTGCGTGGATTTCCCAGCTATATTACTTGAATTCCCCAACTATAGTATTGAGATTTCCCAACTAACTAATATTGAGTTTTAACAGTACAGTAGGTATATTTTAACATTAAAGCCTCTTAATGATTATTAAGAATCGTCTTTATAGTAGACACAAATAAAAAAAAATGAAGGTTTCTCACATTTTATTATTTTGTGACTGACACTACACTGTAACGATGAATAATATATTAAGTGTACAGCCTCTTAAATTTAATTTTTAATAAAATAATGTGGATACGGCTCTCCACCCTAAGAAAGAACTTTCCCAAAAAAGCATTGAATTACTGTGCACCATGAATTAGTAACATAGACCTTAGTCACTTTTTTTACCATTTGTTTCATAATATTAACAATATTAATAATAACATGTGATAGCCAATCACAAATAAATTATACAG
Source organism: Macrosteles quadrilineatus (assembly GCF_028750875.1). Taxonomy (NCBI): domain Eukaryota; kingdom Metazoa; phylum Arthropoda; class Insecta; order Hemiptera; family Cicadellidae; genus Macrosteles; species Macrosteles quadrilineatus. The sequence continues at coordinate 103,044,737 of NW_026542596.1, read as the reverse complement.
CAGAAATAGAATAGAAAAGATTAATAAATGGACATACATATATGAAAATAGCCATTAACAATACCTATTGTACATAAATTATTTTTTTATTACTGTAAGTTAGTTATCAACATACGTAATTCCCAACACTCTTTTTTTACATTAATTATCAGTGCACACAGCAAGATAGATGTTTGCTTAGTTTGAAAATAAAACTTTTAAGTCGACCGTTTATAGTTTAAAATTCCAAAAATTGCCAACTTTATACTTTTCAAAGATGATTGGGGGGGGGTTCCCCCCCTACATCTATGTACATATTGTTTGTTCACTGAAAGCCAAATAATATGATTTAATTTATGATCTAACATTAAGAACCCCAGATGGACTTTCCCTATAGGAACACGCAATTTTTTTAATATCTACAGTTCACCTTTGTAATGTACTGTACCGTCTCTCCCTTTGCTTTGCTGGATACGTTCCACGCACAGATTAGTAGTCTATGTGAACGGGCAAATGCAAGGTTAAGAGGCTGCCAACCTCATAACATTTTTTTTCATTACAAAAATCTGTTCTTAGACTTACTAAAAATAGTAGGTTAATGGTGTTAAAAGCAAACTAAAGATTCTTTATTGATCATAATAACTGTTTTAATATTTTAAAATAAATAAGAATTAAAAAGCCTAGTATATTATACTAGGAGCGAAAATGGCTCTTTACGATTAAGTACGGTACCCAAAAGAAACTTTCGCTCCGTGTGATAAATCAAATTTTCATAATTCTTTAATCTTTATTCATAATTCTTTACAAAATCAATTCACATAATTTGAGGCTTTACAAATTCAAAGTCGTCATCAATGTTTACATTTCTGTTGCTTACAAAGATTACTTAAAATAGTGTGTGATTAGCAGCATTTTCATCATGTGTGTTTCAAATTGTAAACAACAATACAACGTTCCATAAACAAATTTTAGCGAACCGAAAAATATACTTTATGTTTTTTTTCTGTTCCCTAGTTGAAGTTACCCGAAAACGATGATTTTGCTGACGATTTAGAGAACTAAAAAGGTTTGTTTTTGACAGTATGGTGAAAAAGTGAATTTCAGTTTGCAAACAGTTTGTAGCTGAATAATTATTTTATTGGTTTCAGTAAGCTCAAAACGAGGATTATATTTTTCTACGATGTGTTATATACAGTCCTACAGTTTCTACCATTGATTCAGTATGTAAGGCATAATACAATTTGAAAACCACTCATGCCAAATTGTTAAACAATCTATCAACCAGATACAATATATTTACTTTGAGCTTTCTTTTAAAATATAATTTAATTTCTAGAGTTGCCTTCTAAATATTCAAAAAATGTACACAATGATAACATGTATTTGTTCTTTCCTTTCCAGGTGATATATAACATAGTTCTACAATATGTTAATGCACGCTGACTTGAGTACAATACTAAACTTGTTGGATGTACAAATTGATAATATGTTCTATACCTTTATACTAACAATTTCCTGTTAAAAAATGGATTCGAAATCATATTTATTGAATATTATAATGCTTTAAAATAATCAAACATAACCAATAAGGTAATAAGGTAATAATAAGGTATAATCAATGTCAAAACTAATTTTCGGCAAGGAAAACATAATTTTTAAAGACTAAAGTGACGGAGCTATCTTTACAAAGTACACTTTTGAATCGACAAGATAGACTAAAATAAAACACTAATTTGTTGTGGTAATAGCTCACTTAAATGGGCAACGCTGATGGATATTAAATTATTCAAATTGAAACATGTTAATGACTCATCTGATTCCAGGAAATAGCGTGACCCGCCCCAGTATGAGGACGGACAAATACGTCAACAGTTATCTTGCAATTATCATAAGTGTTATTCGCTGTTCTGGAAACGTGTCTATTTAATAACATTAACAGCATTCTATAGCAATTAAAAAAAACTGTACATAAAAACATTCTAATTCTTTGTTTAAATTGAAATTGGATACTGGTAGTGAAAAAGATAATCTGAACTAAATTTTATCTATTTTTGTATAGTTATAGTAGCCTTAAAAACTTCTACGAGTGTCGTTAACACTATTTACGCGAGTTGCATACACTACTTTGCCTACGACCATGTTTTAATTGCTAAAAATCACTACTCATAACTTCTTGAGGGGTTATATTTTCGTTCATAACGTTTCTTTGTCACTTTCAGTGATAACGAAACATTGTACTAAACACTAACTGCACCACTCAACAATTGAATTGGCCTGAACAGCTGATTAGTTGAAGTTCGAATCATTACAATTGAACTTCTTCTCTCTCAATCTTTGAACCTCATCGGTTCGTTATCCGTGTTGTTATGAAAAACTATGCTGTTATGAAAGTAAACAGTGCTGTCATGAGAAACTTGTCAATTCTAAGAACTGAACTGAAACGGCTACTTAAAAAAAAACTGTCGTAAGTAAACTAAATTTAATGTTTGAAATACAATTTAATGTATGTACTTATGTCATTCAATTGGTATAGTGTCTCAATATCACTACTATCTACAGTTAAGTAAATTTGGCGACAAAAAAACCACAAAAAATAATTAAAACTATTAATTTTTGAATTTATTTTTCAATTAGTCTATGTATATAAGGTTGAAAATGGTTCCTCCTAAGGTTACCTTGCAAACTCGTTTTTAGTTTTTGAATGGAATCACTTTTACCGCGACAACAACGATAAGACAATATGTGACTCACCATGGTTTTTACACACCAACTAAATATAAGCAGTAGTATTCCCCCACAAAAGTTCAGTTAAAATATTTTATTTGATACATGTCAAACTCTCTTACATTTTAATAACTGTAATTAAATTTTGCAGGTATAAGATTGTGTAATAAACATATTCAAAGTGGGAATATATCAAGATGAGATTTTTGATCAACATATATTTGTATTTTACATTTTAATTTCAAATTAGGAATTTCAGATTAACTATTCTTGTATAGGCACTCTTAAGGATTGCAATTGGATGTGTTAGCAAAAACTTGAGGATTACACTTTTAACAATTATTATGTATTAACCCCTAACTTTACCGATATTTCAAAGTATCACTGTTCAAGGTTTCATTCCTGGGCCAAAGACAAATTATAATACCACGTTAAAATTAGGCATACACCAACTCAAAAGTTACCCATACAGCCACCATTTTGTCGTTTCATAAAACGAGACCTTATTTGTAACTACTTTTTGTAGGGAATAGAAACGACATAAATTAAACATTTCTATACCTATTTGAAGAAAACTATTATTTTTTACAATGTTTAGTTATAAAATAGCGGCTATTTAAAGTTTTTATTACAAATAACATAAAACTACGTCGGTAAACAAAGCTATTGTTGCAATTTTTTAGTTGGACAATTTTATATGTTCTAATGATAGCAAACTTCAGAAATCGGTTGATAAATAAGGAGAAAACTCATTTAAAAAAACTTTGTTCAAACAATTATTTGTGCTCATTTGGAAACAACAATTAAACAGCTGATTTAGCTAATAGCGCAGATCAATGTATATATTAATTACGTAAGCCGATTCTTTGCGTAAAAATTGTGGGGGTCGTAGAATGACGGGAGAGGGCTCAAATTAAAGGTCTCGACCCCGTGACGGCGGGAAAAATAGTGAAATTCCCATAAAGTTACCAGAAAACGAGATATAACGTAAAATGTTCTCCATAAGACTAGCATTAGAAGCCATTTACTGCTGATTTGTGTTTACTACAATACAGCTGATCGTGATTTATCATTAAGAAACTAAGCAATATTACATTTGGATTACTCATTTGCCAGTCAATTCTGCAATGTAATTTATACTATATAAAACCAACTATATAAATTATAAAGGGATAACGTTACCCATAATAATCAAGAATTTTTAGTTATGTCAAAGTTAAAATAAATTGTTTTCAAGATTAATGAAACAATTCCAGATTAAATGAAGATCTTCTTTTTGTTTTGATTTCAAAACATATGTTAAAGATTTATTCCACACTGTTTTATAGATTTACTAACATTTATATTTGAGATTTATTGTAGTGTTTAGTCAATATTTTGTATGAAGTGGAATAACCTCAACGATTACTCTTAGAAAACAATTTGGGAATAAAGATGAAGTAGGTTCGTACAGGTATTTGTTCATTAAGTACTTAAGTGCTTTGTTGCTCCAAGCAAAAAAGGTTCAAATAATATAGCACGGTAGTAAAGGGAGAAGCTATATATAACAGTAGAACATGAGGTAATTTCCTTTCTTAAAACTAACCAAAAATATTTATGTCGTGATTAGTTTCGATAACTGGGTAATGGAACCCTAACCAGTCGCAAAATAGTTAGTAATTAGACGTTGATTTGCCCTTTTTTGGTAGAATATGTAAATCAATCGCACCTTTAGGAGGATTACCACCACATACACTTACACTAGGCTAATAGTGGTTTTTTTAAATGTTGATCAGAAACAAATTTATGATTAAGTTCTGTCAATGGGATGCCTTTACTTAAGACTAATTTTCTTAAACCTTTACAAAATGAGCATAGACTTAGGGATAATAACTGGGTAGGGTAGGAATGCTAATTTAGCGGTTTTGACCAAGAACTAAGTTTATTTCAACACACCATTTTTTGCCTTTTCCTATTTAAAGGAGACAATTTCCAATACTGTATTTCAATTGGGGAAGCCTTTTTATCAACATTAACAAAAAAACCAAAGCTACCTTAATAAACTAATATTTATTCATAAACATGTTTGCTGCCTTTAGCAGTTAAACCTCTGGAATCATTCAAATTCTTTATTGAAAATAACATCAACAAAAGCAAACAAAGACAAACTGTTATTTTTTTACACAAAAGATATGTTGTACTGGGGTATCTATCCTGACACATAGATAATTTGATTCTGAGTTCGTTTAAATATTGCAATAATTTCTTTTCCATTTGAGCTTTTTAGGGACTTATGTCCCTACAAGCCACTAGTATAGTTTTATACACAGTATAATAAAATTAGTTTTCTCCCTTATTTATGAACCGATTAACTTAAGTTTGGTATCGTTAAAATTGTTTAAATAACACTTACCACGGATGGTTTGTTTACCTCTTATTTTTCTGTGATTTTGGTTTTAAGGAAGCGCCATTTAAAAACAAAACATAAAAAATATAATGTTTCTTCAATATGACTCTTAGCATAATTCATCCATGTACAAAATATCACATTAATACAAAAATCACTGACAAAAATAAAAATAGCTTTTAGAAAAAAACAAAATAGCAGGTCAGTAACTTTTGAGTTTTCAAACTTTTTAACATTATTTTAGTTTGTCTTTGGTTCAGGAGTAATATCTCAAATAGGTCAGTAGACAGTTCAGACACACCCTGTATATTTTTATATTGCAAAAACATCCAGTTATTTCGTTTCACAATTTAGGATCTTACAAATCACATCTTTTAATTTACAATCACAGACAGTTACTTTACTTATTAGTTTACTGTTTAATATATTAAAACCAGAAACAAATTTATTGCTCTTAATTAAATCTTATAACGATCAAAAAGGTAAATTAATTTGATTTGAAAGACATGCCAACGTCTGTATACAGTTTTACATGTGTTCAACATATTTCATAGATCAGACCTCAATAGTCGTTGCTTCAATGGAGAATAAATAATAACTTACAGAACCCAGTCATCTAAAGGGTGCGCCAAAAAAACCTGACGGTTTCTGTTTTGTAATAAGTCAGCTGTTATACTAGCTAGAGACCTCATTGTTGTAGTGAACGATTGCTTATGTTATGCGATTTTTAGGTTATGTTTGGTAAAACATCACGTCGTCAAAAGAAAGTTACTGTCTAGTGTGGTGCAGTGTGGTGTGGCACTGTTTGGAGTCATCGGACCATATGTTTTTGAGGACGAAAGTGGGAACACCCCCCTGTCAATGTGAACTCGGAACGCTATTTGGAAATACTGAGGGGGTTTTTGGTTCCACAACTGCGGATATTATGAGGGATAGACATGACTAACACGTGGTTTCAACAGGACGGCGCAACTTGTCATACAGCCAATTATTCAATGTTAGTTTTGCGTGAACTCTTTGCCGGTAAAGTGATCTCTTGGTTTGGTGATGTGCTGTGGTCAGCTCGATCCCCAGACTTAATTTTGTGTGACTGTTGGCTGTGGGGATACTTAAAAAGCAAAATGTTTGTTTCAAAATTTTAAACCATCCCTGAACTCAAGCAGCGTATCAGGTAAGAGATTGCTTCTATTCATCAGGCGAAGGTGACTGCAAATATGCAAAAAAATGGAAAGCCTGTGTTTAGGAGAAGGCGATATAAACTGAGTGATATAATTTTTCATAAATGAAAATGGCATATTAGTGTGTACAATATAACGTTATTTAATACATGTAATTGTAGTTTGTTCTTGAGTTATTTAGTATTAAAAACCGTCAGGTTACTTTGGCGCACCCATTATAACTAATCGTAAAAAGATGTATGACAAAGAAAATATGTTAAATCTTGAGTCTACAAAAAATGTTTTAAATTACTCCTAAACAGTGCAATTAATTACTTCAAAGTTTCCCTACAACAACCATATTTTGTCATGTGAACAACATGGTAAAAAGATTTTTCATGGGAAATTCGCGAAAATACGAAAGAACATGCGAAAAATGTAAAAAGATTAGAACATGTTTAGTAGGGTTCTGTTCGAATAAAAACTACATTTACAAGGATTTCCAAAACTATATACCCAACACAATCACTGTACAAGTACAATGTTACTTCTCGTCCACAGAACTTGAATTTCAAATGAAAGCCATTTTGTGTTTTTGCACACGCTATTATGGCTGGTATTGGGTTTCAGTTGGAATACTTGTGTTGATGTAATTGGACGAAGGATTCCAAGTATTCGGTGGTCTTCGGATCATCAATGGAGCCGCCTAGAATGTGGAACTCTTCAGAGACAGAATAGTCTCATAGTATTCTGTTTACAATGTGAATCGGTCAAATGTGGGGGGTAAGCAATAATAGGCAGTAACAATTACGAAGAGCTACACTTATTCCTAGAGAACGAATTTATTTAGATCTTCTATGTTGGTTCAAACATGAATACCTACTCTACTGTCTCTGTCATTCGACTGTAAAATCCATATTCCGGGTTGGTGTGTTTCGTGTATGGTGGTTACGTTGTTGATGCCAACTAAGTGTTACTGACTTGTAGGATAAATTTTTCAAAGTGACCTTTACTTAGAGTATTATGACTTTATGGGTAAATAATCGTAATATTTAGTTAAAACGTTTTTCAAATTGATTGAATACAACTAACAACAATTAATAAACAAGACATTTACTGGACTAAAGCATGTCTACCCTGTCAAATAAATTCTGCGTGCCACTTTTTCTAAGAATATAGTGGTTAAGAGTTTGTTTATTAGCTTACTAGGACAATGATAAAGATAATATATACCTACTGCTTTCTCCTGGCTCCCATTGTTATATCATTTATCTTCGTGAGATTCACCATGAATAGGTAATGAAAGTAAAGGAATACATAAAAAACATTGTACAATCTAATTAGGTTCCATCTTGCAGAACAAATATTTACAACCATATATTTGTTCTGTTGTTGATTAAAAACACCTATATTCAGTATAACACAGTATTATATTTCACTCAATAAACAACACTACAACATCGATGTATAATAACTCCCTCCCTAATGTAGAGTTATAATACATCGATGCACTACAACAGCCTCAAACACATTCATCCATATATAAATCCCAAAGTACTCATGAACTTTTGAGAAAACTAAAAGTCCCCCATAAACCATATACTTAAAATGTTCGACATGACGAGAATCATTGCGCAATACTAACCATTATGTCTATAAATTGGCCTTTAAGGTCGTAATACCTTTCTAAAGGGAACTTTCCATATACCTAATGTTAAAAATACCTCAGCTGTACTTATTTGTTTGTTATTCTTTCAATTTACTACCTTATTAAAATCAGGTGTGATTATTTGTTTGTATTACTGTATTCTGTTAGGTTTATTTCAGCTTAAATTAACCAATTAATAGTGTTTTTTTTTATATTTATAAAGTCAAACAGGGTGAAGCCCGTGGGTAACAGCTAGTTTTTGCTTCAATACGGAAAGTCCACTGCCTGGTGGCCTGGTGGTTGGTAAAATATACTGATTAAAAATATGCTAAAATACCTACCAATTAATTATTACTAGAGGTCGTTCAGTGGTCGTAAACTAGACAAAAAATATGGAATTTACAGACTTCTCTATTTTCACCCCAAGCTGTAGATAAAACATGTGATTGGAATATCTTCCATTCGTTTTGATTTCCTGTTTACATTATGTAGTTATTTCTTCAATAGCATTAGGCCCATTTTAAGTTTTAAATACATTTCTTGCGCTTACTTAAAAACAAACCTATTTAAACAAACCTATTTTTTTTGGATTCTGCACATCTACAGGAAAATAGCTTTCTAATAGTATGCGTATATTTTTTCCTACGATGCACACGAGCTGAAAAAAAGGTTTTCATGAAACATGCTTGCCTTTTAATATATAGGATTGTTAGAAACTAACATAACTCATTTTTTTTGAATTTTTGTTGATTGTTACATGGGTTTATGAGTTTTGGATCTTGCCAGTCATACGACCTTCCTATGTAAAATCTTGACGTTTTCTTTACCCCTATTTAAAGTTTCTTTTTAGGTGGCAGATTTATCAAAGTTTGTTTCTCGAATTCGGTAACTAGTAACTCTGCACGTGTTTGTTTACAAATGAGTAATGAGTAATGAGTTGCCATCCAATATGAAATAATCCATATGAGTGTATGTTGCTTACAAAATTTCCAACAAGATGTAAACAACATAATGATATGCCTATATTTCGTATGAAGGAGTTAACAAAGTAATGACGGTATAGTATTTCAATAGTTTATTGATTGACCATTAAATATCTTAGTGATATCAATTATCAGTCATTGAGATGGGGACGCTACCTATGTGATATTTTAACCCAAATGAGTGAAGGATGGGTGTAGAAAGGTGTGAGATAACCTGTGTAGCTTTGTTACTGACTAAGATCAGCTGTTTCATTAGCCAGGATCATTTATTTAAAGCCCAATGATCAGGAACAGCTGGGTATAATTTTGAACCACCAAAAAGCTACTGACTTTTATCAGGATTGAATCGGTTCGGTGGCCTTTTGATTGTAAGGCGAGCACTTTTACGACTCAGACAAATATTGTTGGGCAGATCTTGTTGGACTTTAATTTTTGTTAGCAAAGCTCGGCACCCAGGTACTTATTACTAATCAGGTGTCTAAGTTCAAAAGTTTCTATATTCATTGGTTTAAGTCAAGTGTCCATTATAAATAAATGTTCTGTATGCCATCATCAGTGATTTTAACTGTGAAAATATGACAGCTGGCTAAATGTGTAGTAAGTCACAGACCATAAAAGTGTAATGGAATTTTGAATTTGAACCATTTATCTCAGATTGAATCTTGATGTCGATTTTATAATCTATAAAAGAACTAAATATGATTTGTCTTGTGTATGTTTAGTTGTAAAAATGTATTGATTGATAAAGTAATTTTACAGCTTACATTCCAAACATATACGTTCCAAGCACATATTTAAAAAAAGTACAGTATAAACGTTTTAAAATTATAAATATTTTGTTTTGCAGTATTATAAATGTTAAAATCCTAAGCTATAAACTATCAATTTCGTTTATAATATATCAAACAATTAAATGGATAAATATATTTTTCAGTAAATAGATCTTTTAATAGTTAAATTAAATTCATATAAACACTAGCTACTACAGTTACTAAATAACTATTGTTACAGCACATTAGCTAGTTAACCAGCAGTAAGATAGTGCAACTGTAATAAACTACTATAATTATTAAGTTTTAAATATCATTTGCACGTTTTCTGGAAAAAACATTATAATTTTCCGTGGCGCTTCGAATGTCTGTATTACATCATTCCAAGTACGTCTATTCCGGTCATTCAAAAACAGCCGAGATTTCCTCCTCAGTCAAATTCCCTGCAAATGTCTTGAGTCAGTCCTTAAATACTGTAATTCAAACCAGGCCCAATTACTTCCGCATTTATATAAACCATTAAACCAACAAAATAAAGAACTTATTTGTATACAACTATTTACATTTTACGTGTCACACAATCTATTATAGTTAAACATTGATTAAAGCTTGTTGGAATTTGTTTCAGGATCCTTTTTCACTTAAGATGAAAGGCGTTAAATCAGATTCACGTTATAATATTCGGATAATGGTTTTTAAATGGAGTGATTGTGAAAACTCCGTAAATTTTCTGGTTTCCGTACTATTTCAGATCGCGAAAAAAATAAGTTGGAAATTAAAATTTACAGAAAATAATTTTTACTCAGCAAGCCTATATCTTTAAAAATTCGGACACATGCCAAATGGTGTCAATATGTTACCTACCATCAAATCACAGCTTAGTTCAAACGAATATATGCTTTATCTTATGTGTCATTATATAAGTAAAACATATTTCTAAATGACATGGAATCTCTATCCTGGCTTTTTATTAGAGGAAATATATTTTCGCCGTTGTAATTGAAACTCTTTTAAGACATTATGTTTAATTATTTTAAAGATTTAATTGTAATACTGACTTGGTATTAAGTGTTATTTTATGTTAACTCATTTGTATCTATTTTACAGCCAGTATGACAATATAAATGTACCATTATAATGTATTCTTTGAAGGACTCAAAACGCGAAAAATACTGGTCAGATTGGGCTGAAATTTGGTATGATGTTAGCTCACATTCCCGATTAACATATAGACTCATTCTTATCTTAAAAGTCCTTTCGGGCTCCGCCCCAGTGGCTCTGGAGTTTCCCATGTTAACCTTATGAGTAATTGTATTTAAAAGGAATAAAAGAATTTTGTCAGCTGTTTCAACTACATAAGTTGGTGGTGTGATATTGAATAGCATTAAAAAGTTACAAGGTTTACCAACATGGTGCAGTACTATTATTTTTTTACATTTATGACAACAGCTATCCTATTAAGGCCATAATGGTAAAATTTTGTTTTTAAAAGGCTTATGTGTAACTATTTGATCAACAGATGTAAAGATCAAAATGTTTCTTATTCGTGTTCTCTTCCCGTTGCAAAGCACGGGTACAACAGCTAGTTCTCATATAAAGTAGGAAATTAATTATTATTCTCATATGGTTTTACTGAAGCAAGGGCAATTTTAAATTTATTCCTGATTCTGCATATGGAAAATCATATTTTAAAAGAGACCCTTCTAATTTTACGGATTACAGGACGACGCCACCCGTCCCAGTCATACTAGTCCAAGTACTATTACTATTGAATACATACGTGATTCAAAGTTTTTTCTTCTAACAGGGATTGATCGGGTTTTCGTAGATGCAGAAAAATAGTTAGCTTCACCATTTTCTATGGAATTTTAGTTAATGACTATTATCTACTATTACAATAAAGGAATACACATACAACTTGGTTTTACAAAATTTTCTATGTAATTTGATTCCATGAGCTGTTTGCAGGTATAAATGTACTAGGTATGCGGCCTCATGACTGCCAATTGAGCGGAGTGAGCTTCGATATAAACAAATAACCTTATTTACAAATAGGCTACAATTAATAAAAATAAAAAATATTATAGATTACAACATAAAAACACGAGTAAATGTTATTGATCAATAAACCTCGTGATTTTAACCCATCGTTATAAGCAATTTTCAGTCTTACCATCTCTTTACTTATAATTTGCTTCTCTTATTTATGCTTTTGGTTCTCTCTATAGAAAATGGCTCAATAAACCAGCCCTCTTTAACTCTTGACAATGCTACGTAAGTAAAATAAAATTCTGACTTTCCTAAGTCCACCACAGCATGATCTACAGTAAATTCTTGACAGCAATGTACCTAAATCAATAGACAAGATTTATTCGATATTGCCTTTGAGAACATTTTACACCTTACTGGGGGATATGCAAAAAACAACCCAATGTACAATGTGGGTCCAATTTATAAAAAAAATGTGTGGGTCAAATTGTACTAAAATGCAAATTTGGAAATCTTCTAGGTAATTTTCTATGCTACCATTACATATGCCTGTAGTAGTCTAAAGATTACTTTGAAGTATCACACGACAACTTTTTTAAATTAAAATGTTAATTCCTTGGAATATAAATTACAACATGAATAAATCAAATTCAAGTCGTAATAAACTACAACAAAATTATTAAAACCAATATAAACTAGGTTTCTGTATTAGTACAGGTATATGAATGGTATTAGGCTACGCCATTTAATTTGAGTTGTTGAATCTACAGTAATTATGTATGCGAATGCGATATGGCTACGACAGCCGCGGGTGGCTAGCACCCGCCGAACCCTTCAAATGAGGATTTGCTCTGTTCAACCACAGAAAACGTACTACTAGTACGTTTTCTGTGGTTCAACCCGAAATTTCGACAAAACTAAGTGCGATGGAAAAAAAGTTGAATCCAAACATTAAAATGTATTTCATTATCTATAACTTTAGCACAGATAAAACTTCTCTGACCAAAAAAGGCAAAGTTAGTAACTGACTAAGTTTTTCATGTCTCGTTTTCAATTTTTTTTAATCCAAAATTAACTTTATAAAAATTAATAAAAATAAACAACGAAATATTAATTTTAAAACTATACTCTTTCTATAAGGGCGTATTTCCAAGCTCTACCTATTTTCAAAATTTGATCCCAATATTGTTAGGTTGTTATAATACAGAGTAGATTTATAACGTCTACACTACTAATTTTTGCCAATTCCGAGGCGTTACATCATTCTCGCATCGCTTCTATGACAAACCAAAGATTAGCACATTTTGTATCGCTTGTTTAATTTCCATGCCCGTTCTATATTATTGAATTAAGCTATAATTCTGTATTTGCTGGTTGAAGCAGCTGATTAAAATCGTTTTTTATTCCTTTTTGCATGGATCAATGTACAGGGTGACTGCTGGGAACCAGACGTTTTTTAAATGAATAGTAAAACCTTATTTTATATAGTAAAATGATTTAATTGTTGAATATATATTGGTGAAAACATACCATTTCTAAAAACATATGTTTTATGGAATCTTTTATCCTAGTTTGGGTTTATTTAAAGATGATATCATGCATGTGATGGCCGTTAACCTGGATACAGGTTTCCAACCTCTGGAGAAAATCATTACGCACTCTCATCAACATGTCTTGTCCAATCAAATTCACCTCTTCGGTGATTGCATCTTTTAGCTGCAATAATGTTCGTGGTTTGTGAACATAGACGCGAGCTTTCAAATACCCCCATAAGAAATAGTCACAGGGCGACAAATCTGGTGACCTCGGCGGCCACGGCACGTCACCAAAACGTGAAATCAACTTGCCAGGGAACATCTTCTTCACAACTCGCATCGATGCAGCGGCAGTTTGCTCTGTGGTCCCATCTTGTTGGAAGTAAACATTTTTCACGTTTATTCCTCGCCTCCGAAGTTGTGGCTTGAGATATGTTTCCAACATGTGAACATAGCGTGCAGAATTCACTGTCACTGTGACTCCATTTTCCTCAAAAAAATACGGACCTATTATTCCAAAGTGGCCTACAGCTCACCAAACCGTTACTTTTGGAGAGTGGAGTGGTTTTTCATGAAAGTTACATGGATTTTCAGGAGCCCAATATCGTAAGTTTTGTTTGTTCACTGAACCGTTTAAGTGAGCTTCGTCGCTTATTAACATCATTACATCAGGATTATCAGTAAACAACACCTGCATACGTACTGCGAAATCTTCTCTTTGTCCATAGTCCCTCTCTTTCAGTTGCTGTACCACCTGTATTTTGTAGGGATGAAATTTCAAATGTGATTTTAAAATTATTCTGACAGAATCGCGCTTCATGCGTAGCTCTGTGCGTGTCTTCGTGCAGAGCGACCCGGGCTCCTCATCAAAGCAGTTCTCACTGTGGCGATGTTGTCTGGTGTTCTCACTGTTCTTGCTGGACCGGGTGGCTTTTCTTTGATACTGTTCCTGTTGTTCTGAACTTGTGCACCCATCTTAGCAATGTATTCCGGCTTGAAACCGTGTCATTTCGCGCAATATTAAAGTGGCGTCGGAAGATAGCTGTGTTTTGATAACGGATTCGCCATTTTTAATAAATGTGTCATATGCAAAAACACGATGCTGAACTGACCACTGATCCATCGTGACTAAAATGGTAAAGCTCAGTCAAAACAATGACATAACCTCAATCTCCCTAGCACGTGTAGCAACAATGTAACAGCTGTTGCAAATTCGTCCGGTCCCCGGCAGTCACCCTGTATTTGTTATGTTCATAAAAAAACATTTGGTCGACATCAGTGCACTCAAACATTTCTAACATGAATCATTCTGAAAATCCAAACAGTAAGTATTTTCCCTCAATGGTAAAACAACATTTAAACATTCATATTATATATACAATTGCTCAGTAATACAACCTAAGAGTAGTAATCAATGATCAGTGGTATTAAGCGGACTTTTCTCTTTTGTACTGTATTTTGTAATTTGCTACCTTACTGTAGATGGTTTGTCATAACCAAATGTCATTAGACTTTCTTTATTTACATTTACGTTTCTTTGTTGATTGGTAACCGTCATAGCAACCTATAAGGCTAATGTTAAAAATTGTCGATTAGTTTTAATTTGTACAGACATTATCAAATTGAAATTTGATTGTGTAATAACATGCTCACTGTTTGTCCAAATAACACTGGAAAATTTGGCGGATATGTTCAGCCGTTATTGAGTTATCTGATTACATAGTTTGCATAAGTCTCTATCTCAAAGAGCTTCGCTCGCTCCGCTCAAAAATGTGTTACCATCCTGCATTACGTATTGAAAACAGAAACAAATTAGTGAAACGCCAGTCAAACTTTCATTAGAATCGTTTATATTTATGCAGACTTAGCTATAATGAGTTTATGATAAAAAAAAGTGAGAAAAAATGTTACCAAGCATATTGGCAGCAATTTGTCGGCGATCAGAAGGACGATTTGTTAGTTCATAAACTACAGGGTGAGGCAGCAGTGAGAGCACCCCAATTTTCTTTCGTTGTCAGTTATAAGTAAAGCAACAATGAGTGAACAGCTGTGCTTATAACATCAATTTAACTATGCCATTTTAGTAAATATTATGCCTGAGGCTATTAACACTGAGATTTTGACGTGGAAAAATATTTTTATAATAACGATTCTTTTGCAAAACCCCAGAGATTGTTTGGACCACATTCCATCCTTGGTCAACATGGCGCTGTTCCAGATTGGAAAACAACGGTTAACTGGGTAAAATTATTTTGGATAAACTCTTAAACCTTACAAAAAATAGGTGAGTGCCACAAAACTCTTTGTACACCAGCAAATGTCGAAAGAGTGCGAGTCGCAGTAATTCAAAGTCCAAAGAGATTTGCCATGAAGCTTTTGTTGTTTAAAGCTATATATATATACGTTGGCTCTATTTTTTCTTTTTTTTTGGGGGGGGGGGGGTTATTCTAATAAGCTACCTACTTGAAGTTCGAGGTTTTTCAAAGTCACCCCGCAGATTTTCTTGATCCGAAGCTAAGAATTGTCAAAAAAAAGTAAAGTGATTCCTGAAGAAATTCTGGAGGAGTATTTGATGGAGTTTTCAAGTGACTAAAAAGGAATGCCATTTAAGAGAAGGACGTCACTTGCAGGATTTTGTTTTTAAGAAATGGAAAATGACTATGTTAAGTCAAATGGCAAAAGATAAGCTGTGTTTTGATGTGCTATTTACATCCATAGGGTGAATATTATTGAGATTGTAACTTACCACTATGCTAGTACCTAGTTTGTTGAGGAAACTTTAAAGCGTATTGATTTAATTTGAATTTCCCGCTCTTAGCGCCACCTGCGGTGGCCGAGGTCCACAACACTTATCTGTCCGTTGGGTTTTAAAGGGTAAAATCATTGTACTAGTGAGGGTGCTGGCTACAAGGTTGCATGGCTCCTGTGATTATACGGGAGTCAAATTGTACCTAGCTAAATCTAAGCTAAACACGGCTCTATCTAAGCTCCACACTGTATAAGCATTCATACATTTGTTTATTCAAAGCCGCATATTGTTGAACTATTATTACACCTATCTTCCCCAAGAATCGAATTGAATAAGAATGGTTACTTATGTTCGGATCGCACTGTGTACTGTTGTCACAGCAACACCGCGTTGTTTCTTGTCTCTAGTACAATAGGGGTCACAACTACACCTCTTGTAGCATAGCATTGTTTCTTGTCGCGCCGATGTTGGTGTCAATACCAACTATTCCTCATTCACTCTGCCGCGGCCGGTCCAGCGGCAGAATGTCGGCGGTGGCGGCGTGTTTGAGGAACGGATAATTTGGTCGGATCGTTGACAGGTTCTCGGAAGTCCAGAACACGCCCGGCATCCTCCGTTCCATTGTCTCCACATCGCTTGTAATTATTGTTTCATAACCGCCCTCTGCCGGTGTAATTTATAACACCAGGTGACATGGCGGGTCCGCGGGTGCGATCCGACCACGATAATTGGCCGAAATTCTCCACTCCGGGATGCTTAGTGCTTATTGCAACTACCCAGATTGCGATTTCTTTAATTTCTTCTCGAGCTATTTTTTTTAGGTAAATCTATCTGTGGTATAGTATTTGTATCTGTTTGATTGTGAAATCAGAAGTATGTGTGGGGTAAATGATCTGAGTGGATGTAGAAATATGATCAAGTCACAATTCCATAAATCATTTTTACGATTCACACATAATTATTTGTGATAACGTCAAAATTTCTTTCGGGATTTCCAACAAGATTCTCTTTCCAAGGATTTGGCTGGATGAGATGTTATAACCTATGTCAATGAGTGAATTGTATAACCAACGAAAGAGTTTAGCTAGAAAGAAATTTGTGTAAATTCCATTTTGTAATCATCATAAAACAAGGACCTTAAGATTTTGAATTTTAGATTTGGCTCATCTTTGCGAAGCAACATTAAACTGGGTCATTAAGAAGGCTAAGATAAGTAAAGGGACGACGTTGGATGAATTAGATGATGGCTATGATACTGACCAAGAATAGTTTGGTTCTTCAGCTAGGAAATTTACTCAAACCCCATCAATAAGAGCAACAGCTCGATCAAATCATATTATTATCCTATATACTATTAGGCAAGCGTGAAAAAAAAAACTTTTTCTCAGTTTGTGTACATCGCATTGAAAATCTATGCTTACTTTTAGAAATATATTTGTCTGTAGATGTGCAGAATCCCTTTATAAATTAAAATAGGTTAAAATAGGCTAAAAAATAACCACAAAAATGAATTTAAATTTTAAAGAAATTTTCATGGGCCTTGTGGGTTACCATGTTTGTGACGAAATAACAACAGATAATCAAAACAAATGGAAGAAATTCCAATCACATGTGTTATTTACAGCGTAGGGTGAACATAGAGAGTTTTTCACAAAACATATTTTTGATCGAGTTTTCGAACACGGTGCGACCTCTGGTTTAGGTATTTCGTCTGGATTCTGTTAGAACATTTTAGTTGTTAACAAATTAATATGGAGTCCTCTCACTTCACCTGAAGTTTCCCATTTAATCATATGTGGAGTTTATTAACCAAACTAATTCTATTCCAAAACACCCTCATTGCGTTTGGATTAATTTAATAAATTCCACTCTGTAGGTCAATTCTTCACTTCCATGTGCCAATAGCCTAACACTAAGATCTCTAAAAGTGCGTTCGATTTCGTCACAGTCAAACATGTTATCACTGACAATATTTACTTAAATCGTGTGATATCCCATAGATTAAGTAAAACATAGTTTAAAGTGAACAGAGTTTTGAAAGGTGATAAAACAATTTTATAACACTTCAGGTTCAAAATAAAACCCATAGGTCCACAAATCACAACTCCTCCGTCCTCTTACAGGTTGATGTTCGGACACAAACCTAGCGGCGCTTCAAAGCATGACATCGTCGCTTAGGTTTATAGAATAATTGCCGTTGGACAGGTTTAGAATTGGTAATACGGTGAAAATGAGGAGTTGTTGCCAAATTTGAGCGAACGGAATCAATAAAAGATGTGAGGGGGGGTGGAGCTTTGTCGGCGGAATGTCAGAGTGGTCCGTCTGTCTGTCTGTCTGTCTGTCACTGATATGCGACGAAGTCTCCTCTCGGCCAAATTAAGACCACTATAATTATATACATACCGTATTATGGTTTAATTGGGCTCACCACATTTATAAGACGGCATTGTTTGGGAGTTTTTTGAGTCAGTACAAGCCGAAAGTGTTGCGCATTCGATATTGCGTCAGAATGCGACTTAATGGGTGTCGGAGAGTGTAAAAAACTTGGAAATAAATACAAGAGAATTTTACTGTATGATCTGACAATGTTGGATTTCTTCACAAAAATGTTACTGAATTTCGATCGTTTGGACAACTATCGCCCATCAACACAGGGTTTAATGGTAATTTGTTTTTTTAGTAACTTCTTTGTTATTGAACTAGGTAAACACTGGCAAAGATTACTAATGTAATTCTTGTAGGGTTACTAATTATAATGAATTTCACGAACTGCTTGAAAATCACAATTAATACTTGGCCATGATTAGTTTCGCAAAATATCTATTACGCGATCTGAGTAGAGGTAGAAGATTAATACATGGTGCTACGTTAAAGTTTTAATTTCCTAAGTTACTGTACGATACATCTATTGCTGGTTTTAACCTACAGTGGGCTGATAAACTTATGACGAATCAGATAGGCAAACTACATGTTACATTCCATTTTCCGGAGGACTTAGCAGCAGTTGTAAAAGTTAACTAAACGTGAATAAGACAACATACATTAAACTATCGCTCACAGTTAAACACTGTGTAAACTAAACTAAACCCAAACTTATTTAGTTCGTTCTGGCCATTAAAACTAAAGTTCATAATGAAATGTGTTATTAAGATCGCATTCATTTTAGGTACTTAAAATCCACACATGTATACAAAGCATAACGGACATACGGTCGAAGCAGTCGATGTTCAATGGGTGTTCGTTACCGCAAAATATACGACCTCACAATCAAGTCCATTGTGTAGCGCAAATACGGTAATTATTTGGTCATAATTTTTTAGCATGAAACCGGCAATAAATAAAACGGAAGAGTTCATTAGGACGACGCTCGGTCGTTGTCAGTCAGTCGTTGTCAAGCTGAGGTCATTTACACAGTCGTTTGCATGTCGTGCGGGGATGTCAATCTCTGTCAGATCGACGATCTCTGTCGATCTGTGCCGATCTTTGCCGATCTTATATCTGTGGGAACATCTGAGGGACTAGAGTTGACCCTTGGGGAACCCCGCTGTCTTGTATACGATTAACTGTCTGACGTACGTGATTTACAAAACTTAGGTCTACTGATTGTTAATTGAAACGATTGGTATTAGTACGAAATACAGGAAAAATTTCATCTACATTTAGAAAAAAGTTAACTATTTACTACAAATAAACCTCTCATCTTGTAAAATGTGACGACTGTTTTATGTATGTGCATTATGTTTGAATGCACTACAGCTGACGATATGCTTCTGTCCTATTTCAGAGTCTTTGATTCGCTATAGATTATAATACTAAAAGCTGAGTATTAGTTCGTAAACAAATCGTTAGCTAAATTATTTGATTTAGTTTTCAAAGTTGTTTACATAAACGGAATAACTAGTCAACATCAAATCAAACTCCACTATGGATACTAACAGTTGTCCGGATGCCAAAATGTCTTCAGTTTATCCTTTTGATGACAAATCAATAAACCTCGAATCTATATTAATAAGCCTTGATATGGTTATTTTTCATACAGTAAATATTGTGAGCAAACAAAAAAAATCCATTACCGTGTGCATCATATTCCGGAAGCTAAATGTTCTTCTACATTAAAGTCAGACAGCCCAATAAAGCTCCAAATCTGTTCAACAACCGGGAAGCATTGGGACCAAAAAACCAACTGCACCAAAATTCACCTACACCAATGAACCTCTGACACCATCTACTCGAAAGTCTCGGTGAAGGGACGTTGACAATAAGTAACCCGAGTGGATAGAAGCTACGGAGATTGTAGCGGAGCTGCGGAGGTCATCATGCTCTGCGCCATTATAAACGGCTTAGATAACAATTATTGGAGGAGACTGCTACTGGAATTACTCGACATTATACCTGCGTCGTTAGCCTAATAGCGGCGCGCCACCTTCATTCATAATACCTGGCGATTCACTTACACAGTCCGCCAGTCGCCAGTCACGAGAGAGGCATCTACTGAGAGGGTTTTGGATGATAGAGCAAGAGGTGAACGTGTAGTAGGTTTGGAAGATTGCTGTCATTAATGAAGCTTACTCTGTGGTATTTGTTTTGCTGAGTATGATCACATCCATCGTAAAATCTTAAACTTGGTTTTACGATGATTCCGATAATGTTTTCTAATTTTATGGTGAAACCACATCGTGCGATTAATTTAGTGCTCCCTTAAAAGGCCCATTTCCTATCCTGCGACTGTTACGACTCTAGCCGCGCGTCTAGAGCCGTACGGCTGGAGACGCTTGTCTTATTTCCTATGCCGCGACTCCTGCGACTCCCACGTCTAGTGTGACTAGTGCAGTTGCACTTTGACCGTCATGGAAGAAGCTTTGGCAGCGTACATTTTAATGGAAGAAGAGGAAGAAGAAGAACTATTAACGTGCCTTAAAAACAGTGAGCAACAGCAAACTAACCCATTGTTCGTTGCACGACAAAATGAGGGATTCCATAGAATTCTTATTCAGAGACATCTTCTTCAAGATGAAAGTATGTTTAGGAAGTTTTTTCGTGTCAATATATGTCAGTTTAATTACATTTTATCGTTAATCGGAAGTGATTTAGAAGGAAAACCATGTTTGGGGTAAAAAACAGATGGGTGTTGACGAACAAGTTCAATTAACCTTGAATCATCCATGATTTTGAAGGCACACACTTGAAACTCAGTATTTAACTATCAAAAACCACACAATCAAACAACTCAGTATACTATCAATTCGCACCTCAACTCTGTATGTATGAACTATTTCGTTACAGCCGCGCGGCTCGAGTCGCTTCAGTCGCGCGGCTGTAGACGCTCGATAGGAAACGGTTGCATTTACTTTGCATTAAAGCAGTCAATTTTTAGAGTCGTAACAGTCGCAGGATAGGAAATGGACCTTTAACAATCAAAAAGTCGCCTGAGAAAAGGGGCTTATTCCAACTCCGCGCGGTGGTCAGACATCTGTCAAACCCGACTATCCAACTCAGCTCGTTGGTCAATTTTTGCTCTTTCACCGCCCTGACTGCTGAGAGTTTGTATTTGAAGTTTAAATTGTTATAAAATGTACATAATTTAGAACTGTACGAAACACCAGTAACTAATAAAATAAATTTAACCAATACTAAAGAGAATACTTATTTCTCATTTGAATTTACCTATCTTTAACCTAACCTAACCTAACCAAACCTAACCTGTCACATGAATAAAGTAGCTATGAACAAATAATTAAACGGTATCAGCATTCTTGACACATACTTTCTCCCATAAGTTTTTCAACAACCTTTATCATGTGTAAGCGGTGAGAGTAAATATACGGATATGGGATTAGTACAATTTTGTTCAGAATTTAAAGGACTACATACTAAATTTTTATCAAAATCGTTCGGACCATTTTTGTGAAAATCCGATTTTTCCGTTATTTTATGGGGTTTTATAGGAAAATAACATAATTTACAATAACTTTTGAACCGTAATTTTTACAGAAATGGGATTTGTACAATTTTGTCCAGAACATAAAGGACTATAACATACCAAATGTTTATCAAAATCGTTCTGGCCGTTTTTGGGAAAATCCTGTTTTTCCGTCATTTTATGGGGTTTATGGGAAAATTCCCACTAAAAATCAAATTTTTTTAAGAAAAAACTATTTAAGGAAAACTTTAAGGACCCCGAGAGCACAAGTACGAGTTAAAGATTAATATAATGCGTAGCATAGGGATTAGATGTGACCACCCATAGCCGTCTCTAGTACCACCGCGTGAAGTTGGGATATCCCTGAGAAAAGGCCACAGCATCCTGAGATGTAGTAGTTTTGTGATGGTTCGAAACGGGACCCAGTTGTTCCTGATCATCGGGCTTTAAGGCCCGTTTTGCCAGAAGCGTCTCGTGCGTCTGACGCTCAGCGTCTATCGCTCCGCGTCTATCGCTGCCCACTGCTTTGCATTGTTTTAGGTTAGTCTATTTTGCCAGAAGCGTCTGTCGCTACAGCCGCCAGCGTCTGTAACTGAGACGCAAGCGTCTGACGCGGACCACTGCTCCTGGAGCAGACGGAGACGCAGTCGCTAGCGATTATTACTGGAATAAGCACGTGTTTAGTTGTTGACTTTTGTTTCCTTAAATAAGTTGTGTTTTCAAGTTTAGTGACATGTCACAAACAAAGTGGGGATTCAATAGTGAAGAAGATGAAAAACCGATTGAAGCCATTTCAGCACACGACTGTTAAGTCAATTGCTAATTGATTTTCAATTAACAATTTAAAATATCCCTCTTCAGGCCTCTTTAAAAACATAGTACGCACTTCATCCCTAGGTTTGCACAACATTTCTAATATCTCATCATCTTCTAATTCCTCAGCTAACAAATACTTTACTATTTGCTTTTTACAGGTCATTTTCAGAAACACTCCTTTTGCCACCAAAGTAAACCACTTACTGATCAAATAATCGCAAGGAACAGACGCTTCTGGCAAAATAGGCCCGAGCGATAGACGCTGAGCGATTATCGCTCTAGCGATCATCGCTGAGCGTCGGACGCACCAGACGCTTCTGGCAAAACGGGCCTTTAAATAGATGATCTTGACTGATGAAACAGCTGATCTCATTCAGTAACAAAGCCACACAGATCATTCTACACTCATCCTTCACTCATATTTGGGATACGCACCTAGGTGGTGGCGTCCTTATCTTAAGCCGCGTTTACACCAAAGTTGACAACCAAAAGTTGACAACCAAAAGTTTACAACCAAAAGTTGACAACTAAAAGTTAACAACTAAATGTTGCCCCCTCACTAATTTAGAGCAACTAGTGGAAAACTTGTTGCCAAAGAATAAGCCCGTAATAACCAGTACAGTGTGTCAATGATGTCGTCGGACGAAGAAGACGCAATCATTCCTAAACAGAAAATAATGTTTACTTTAGTTATATTATTGAATCAGCAATCGGACACATACTATCTCCCATTAGCTTGTTAACAACCATTATCATGGATAAGTGTAAGAGTAATAATGATATTTAGTAGGTATTTAGTAACTATGTAACTATGATATTTATTAGGTAAAATTACAAAACTCATTAACTTTGGAATCGTAACTTTTACTGCAATCAGGCTGCAGCACTAGTTGGCGGGGGGGGGGGGGCTGCACTATATTGTTTAGAACTATAAGGACCTCAAAGGCAGTAATTCAATCAAAAACGGTTTTTAAAATCCATTTTTTGTTTTGTTTTTTTTTCATAGGGTTTTATAGGAAAATGACACAAGATACAATAACATTAAAACCGTAATTTTACAGGAATGGGAGTTATACTATTTTGTTCACAATTTAGGGCGGCTACAACATACTAAATCTTTATTTAAGTCGTTTCGGCCATTTCCGAAAAAATCAAATTTTCCGTCTTTTATGAGAAAATCACCATTAAAAATCAAAATTTCTAAAAAATTCAAAAATACCTGGAGATATTATGGATTTAGTACCTACATACAAATTTTAATCAAAATCAGACCACGGGCATGGTCTGTAGTAGCTCTGTACACAGCCAGAGTTATTAGGTATAATTAGGATATTTATTTAGAAAGACAGCTAACATTTACCCTATTATAATAATTAAAATAATTCAGTAATACACATTTGCAATATGTGTACAATATGGGAGGGGGAATAGTTCTCCACTAGTTTTCAACAAGTTGCTTGCGCAAAGCGCGTAGCAACTAGTCTTCAACTTTTTGTTGTCAACTTTCTTTGATCTTACCGACTCTCCGCGGGAAACCAAAATTTAGTGGAAAACTTGTTGCTCCACTAGTTGACGACAGAAAAAGTTGCTGCATTTTGTAGAAAAAGCAATAAGTTTCCGAAACTAGTCGAAAACCTGGTTGTCAACTTTGGTGTAAACGCGGCTTTAAATCGTAAAGTAATAATAATCTTCTAGCATACAATAGGACGAGAAACGAATAGTTAGCATTAAAAGACACTCTACATTACATACCATTACCACACTGAAACATAGGCATACTTTGAAACTATTAGCTGATGAAAGAAAATATATTTTTGGTATCAACGTTACCTTTCGGAAATATAAATCCATACGGACTAGTACCTTACTTTTAACTGAAATTTAGATTGTTTCGCTATTTTAGCTTTTGATATTATACTAGTTGACGAAAAACAACGATTTTGATCCTGTAAATGTTTGGTCTCGTTGTTCCAATCACAATTTAAATGTGTAAACATTGTTAGATTATATTGACAAATCATTAAACTAAAAGACCGTACAGAATTAGGTCAAAAACACTGTGCTCAAACTAGTATCACCGTATGTTTCCAATCAAGTCCCAGAAAATCAAAGAGGAGCCACCGTCATCGCCCCTCGAAAAATTAATACCCGAAACCCAACGAGGCGTCGCGGTCTGGAATTTATCACGAGCGGTTTCTTGTGTGAAAACGTAAACAATTAACAGAGAAGGTCGTGCGAGGTTTGGACCAGAACGCGATAATTTGCCCGCTTTATGAACCGAGACCGACTGTGTTTTATTCATATCGATGGTCCATGACATGGTCGGGTGGTTTATATAGCTACTGCCTCGGCTACTGTCTATACTGGAACTGCACACTCCAGCGGGTCTGTCGGTCGACCGTGGACTGGAGAGAACTGGGAGGGAGGTAATTAAGTGAGTCCCTGTTGTCCATGTGTGGTTATTGCAAAGTTCAACTGTATTCCCGTAAGACAAATTATAGGAAAATGCTTTCTTGAATGTTACATTGTTTACAAAGTAATGTTTGTTATTTGTTGGTTTTATATTTGATTTGGTTTTAATCCGTAGTTGGAATGCCATTTTTTTAGCGAATTTCCCTAACGGGAAGTAGCTATACCGTAGGTGGCACTGTAAGACCTGGAACTGGTGCCGATATAATTTTTCATTTTGATGACCCAAGAGGCCACTACCCTCTTGAACTATATTGAACTATATTCGTTCAATTTGTTATATATGTATACGTCCGTGAACGCAATGACTTGAGTAATTTTTGTCCGAATTTGATGAAATTTTGGTTTGAAGGTGTAGGTGGGATTTTAAAGAGGTTAAAAAAACAATGATTTAGCATACCAAAGTTTTTCCCTTCGGTTATTGGTTAATGAGAAAATTAAAAAAAAAATCAAAATTTCAAATTCCCATGTTATTCTTATGGAGAATATTGTAAAATTTTGTAGTTTGCTGGTTTATGGAAATGTTTTGATCAAACTTGGCAAATTTATTTATTTTATACTAAGCTACTAATATAAAAAAAAACTTTATTAGCCTCCCTGTAGCGGCAACCCTAGCTACTCGTCAAACCTAATGTTATCGAAATAGGTTTAATTTAGAATAAATTCGGGCAAATAAAAATTCGCTTAATAATTTTTGCGGGGTTTGCTGTGGTGGGGGTATTTTTTTGCCTCAGACGGATTTTATTGTCTTTGCCTGTGGCATTTTTCCAAGTATAGAAGAGATACACAACGCTCTTTGGGAAAGCGGACAAACCCATGGTTTGTGGGTGTATCGGAAATCAAAAGCAACTAAAGTGATATGTGACTTGTATGTCACAAGTATAACTGGGACGGGTGGGTGGCGTCGTCCTGTAATCCAGCTACTAGGAGGTCACGAATTGTGGATATTAATTGGCATGCACTGTGGATGCGATACTCCCTGGTGTGGATTAAAGTCCGCACGAGTGAGTACTACGACTATCCGCAGTACTACCCTGATAATTAGACCAATTCGTATATACCAAGGAAAAATGTGGTTCGGATTCCACTATAAACTGTAGGTCCCTTAGTTGCCATTAGCTGTATGGGCTATTAATTAACAGCTGTGTCTAAGGAATGTCGGCCTTAGTCACTAACAAGACTACTAGATCGCGCCACTCATCGTAAACTCATCTCCATTCATACTTGGCTTAAAATACCAACTTTGTATGGTCGCCATTTCAGTGAACAGTATTAACAGTATTATAAATTGGTAACATGATATAGCTACTCTTATATCAGTTACATTCCACCAAAGAGAACTATGTATTCATAAATAAAAGAGTATAATAGTAGTAGAGTACAAGTCTGACCCTGTAAAACAAAGAATAACAAATATTTTGACGGTAAACAAAAAATTAAGTTGTGTTTTAGAGATAATTTTCGGATATTAGACATTCGTAAGTACGTACATTAAGATTATTATTTCACTTTATGTATTTGTGTAGTACCATCGACAAATTTAATCCACCATCAGAAAAAGTAAAATTTGATTTTACGAACTCTACAATTTATTGTTGACTTCATTTTCAGTTGTGTCCCACCAACCATCACAATATGGTTAAGTAATATATAAAAGTGAACACTAATTTAAATAGTAGCAAAAGAAACTCATCTAACTTCCTACTCTGTACTTCCTGACTAAAATGGTCCGGACGCTTAATAGAGGGAACGTCTACTTCAGTAGTAATTCAATGATCCTTGCTCAGCTTATTTTTGCGATAGCACACTTTTGTAGCTCAACATTTCCTCTATGGAAATACAGTATTGTTATACTTTCTGCAAACTGACAACTCTGTTGATGAACTTTGTAATTTCGAGAATACAAAGAAATATGTTTTTTTGTGAGACCTAACCTAACATTGTTTGTTTTCTACATATGTGAATCAACAGCTTAGGTGGGCCAACTCTCGTGAAATTTTAGATAAAAGAAGATTACACCACAAAGCGAGCAGCAACTTACAAAAAAAGTAACACTTAACATACTTATTAGATCTAATTTAAGATTTATTTAGCAATTTCAATAATTGTCGAATTAACTTTATTCCACCAAGTTATGCCAGAAAGTTTAATCGTACTTTGCATGTACTGTGCGCCAAGGACATCCGTTTAAGGGACGAAGAAGATAAAATCTTAAACGATTCCTGACACCACCTTGAGATAGGTTGTAATGTGTTTAGATGTGAAGATTTCGGATACAAAGCTGACTTGGCAAGTTGAGAAATGTTGGGGCTGTCCTCGGATAGAACATTTATCATTGGTCCTTGACTTCCAGACAAGGTTCACTGTAGCATGTTGTCCCAGAGCAATAGAACATTTAGGTTTGATAGAACAAAATTAGCGCCTGTTTGGTAATAAAATGCTTAATAATGGAGAGTTTGCCTGGTTTACTTATTTGTGTAACTAGTGAGCAAAGGCCATTTGCGCTCGTGTTACAAATTATATTTTTCCTACAGTCACTATAAAGCCTATAGGCCTAAATAAATGGTCTTTCAAACATTATACAACACGTTTTTAGGTTAGGTCACAAGCGCTGAAACACTGCACCATCTGATTGTAGTCGTAGTATGTTTAAAGTGTTAAAGGTGTTACTTATATTCAAGGGTACACGTATAAACAGTAATTATCAGTATAAAAAGAATACAAAGATAATTTTGTAACTTTCTTACTTACGCACCAAGAAGAAAACAGTTCGTATGCTCGTTCATACTTCTTTCTAGATTTTTCAGGAAACAGGTTTAATGAAACATGTTTTTCAGTTTCTGCTACATATAATATCTTCTAAGATACCATACACGAACCTCATTGTTATATATTTACACATATTCACAATCACTGAGTTCATTATTCTCAAACATGTTAAACCCACTTATAATTATTCTTTCAAATACTACACTTTAGGTTATGTTCAAACGAACGTTGAACGAAAATAGAATACAAACACGAAATGACAGGTTAAATCGTAGTATCAATATTCAATCAGCTGATCATAGTAGTAGTATCTTTAAGTGTTGCCAACCTTTTTCCAAGCGTACACGGATTACGTGCGTAATATAACCACACTGTTTTGTGTTGTTTGGTTGGAAAACTGGTTTGCACCAAAGTAAATTACGATTGTAAACAATTACATGTACCGAAAATGTGTATCGATTGTTTATCGATTGTAGTTAAGTTGTAGTCTTGTTGTAATTAATTCGACTTATCGATAGTATAATGTACACTAACACAATCGTAATAGACGAAACGATTGAATCACTTACTAAACAGCTGTTTGTTTGCATTAGCAAATTAAATTGAAAGCTAGTTATAAGTAGTTTTGAGAGGTTATTTTTAAATGAAAACTATTTTCGTTTCGTATCATAGTTTGTTCAAATAATGGTGCAATTTGATGAAAAATATAGTTCATCACATGGGCAAAAAGAGTCTTTTCAACCCTCGTTCATTTTTCGACCTCGGCTTGGCCTCGATCGTAAAACTTGGGGTTGGGTCAAAAAGAGTCACTTTACGCCCTAATGATCTGTTTTCAATCGGGAATCTGAGCTATCATGCAAATCTCAGCCCAATCCGAGAGTAGTTAATGTGTGATTGAACTTCAAACAAACTTTCACATTTGTAGCCTTAAAACACTACAAAATACTGTAGATAAATATGTCAACACACAAATACCAAATGCAAAACTGAAATACGTTAGTTTAGTAATGTCTAAGAAATTAAAACATCAACTATTGAAACGCAATTATTACGTAGAAGGATAGCTGTTAAGTGTCTGGGACCTTACAAGAGAAGTAATATCACGTCTGAGGTAGGAGAAGAATTTCTTTATTGCAAACTTTTATCATTGTTTTATAAACATAATACAAGAAATACATACAGTACCTAATGATAAATAAAGAATCAAATCGTATCTATTACACACATAACACTAAATAATTAAATCCCAGAATACTTTCACCCAATCGTATCAGAATTCCCAAGACGAAGCCCACATGTTGGCGCAACCTTGGGAGGATCAAA
Source organism: Macrosteles quadrilineatus (assembly GCF_028750875.1). Lineage (NCBI taxonomy): Eukaryota > Metazoa > Arthropoda > Insecta > Hemiptera > Cicadellidae > Macrosteles > Macrosteles quadrilineatus. Next base: position 103,015,520 of record NW_026542596.1, on the reverse strand, counting down.
CCCAAAATTATTTAATAGAAGAGATGGCTTCTGGTGGTCGGATCACTAGTATTAGACAATCAGTGTCCTACATCCTACATCGCAGACCACACAGATTGTTTACCAGATTCGTATAGCTGCTGTTGTAGGCTGTCGCGTTGTACAGGTAATGCATGTATAAGTAGCCAGTCAGATGGCGCTCGGACCAATGATTATCAACAATTTGTATTTGTCGCGTTACGTTGACCAAAATGACAGAATAATAGTGGCTTCCGGGGCCAAATGTGCGCCGCGACACTCCCGCCAAAAAAACACCTCATTATACTCTATGTCGGCGCCGGCGCTTCGGCTACTGTACTGCACTGTACACTGTACCACTAGAGGATTAGGGGAAATCGGGTTAATATTTTCAATATAATTGGTGACAAAATATTTTACTTTATTTGAGCATAAATGTTGATTAGACATGATTATTTTGTAAAAAAAAGTATTATTTGGGAATCTAAGTACAGCTAAGGCTATTCGTAAAATTTTATTCACACAACAAGTGTTAACATGATTGTTAACATTTGGAGTTACACATCAAATATGTGTAAAGTTTATATTTGTTTTCTGTTTACTTCTACAGGTTAATTATTTAGTTTCACTTTATTGGTAGGGATGGACATTTTATGAAACTTAAAATTGTTGATAAAATCAATCTCAAACAAAGTTTAAAAAAATACATTATTAATTAAAGTGAAAATATAATGACTAAAAGTAGTTTACCAACTTTGCTGTATTGATATACCTAAAGAGATTTCGACATGGAAAAGATACGGATAAAGCAGACGTAAACATTGTAGTTATTATTTTTTGTTATGGAAACCAACGGCTATTTAGTTCTTAAAACTGTAAATGTCTAGGTCAAAGTCTGAGTAAAACAACGTTAAACTGGGTAGAGTAGCTCTTATTTTTAATTCTAGTAATTCGACCTAGTTGTTTTGTGAAATGGAAAGACGGACATTTTGTCTATGTCTCACTTTTACAGTTTATACATAACCGTTCCCTTTTCTCCATATCTAAATTATCCAGGGATTAATTAATGAATTAAATCAAGTTTTGTGAATACACACACTTAAGGATATGCAAAATGAACAAAAATCCCTGATTTTCGGTATTCAAAAGGAATTAGCCATCCCGTAAAGTTCCACCGAACCTTCCACAGTTCATTGGCAAGTCTCTTATGTAACAGACTGAAGGACTCATGAGTTGCAGACCGGACTTGACCAAGGACTCCCTGCTGAAGACACCAGTTTGATATCAAGAAATGATTCACGGAACATTCAACTCGCCGACTTTGCACTCAGATCACCCACACCTCGATCTGTCGGTCAGTATGACTAAACACTCGACTCCGTGTCTGATTTGAACGTGAATCGTGGAAAATCGGCGGGTGAAGAAGAGAAGAGCGGGAAATCGCGGGACGGGGGCATTGTTTCTGGGCCGCTCGGTCGCACATGGGGTGCTGCACGGTAATCAGTCCGTTACTTGATCCGATCAGCTCCGTTGAGTGATCAGCACAGTTCATTAGATCTGCCATCGACACCGTGGGTCACCGGCCGCGCCAAACTGCACTGTTAGGTGAACGGGAGACGAGGCGAGGCGATTACAAGCACTTTTGGTACAGAAGTAGTTCTCAGGGATAATCCTCTACAATCGTAATGAAACTGACCAGCCATGAGTGGGACCATTGTCACTTAGTTAAAGTTCGTTCCGGATTCAATTGACCATTGAACTTTAACTATCACATTTTCCCATACTGATAGTTTTCAGATACGTTTTAGTCGTAGTGTTTTACTGGGGATGACTGAAATGTGGTTAGTAAAATATACTATAGCATTACATAGGAATGCACTATATAAAATAACACTTTGGTGTTTATAATTAAAGAGTACGTTTTATCTATAGGCAAGCATGTTTCTTTAAAACCTATTTTCTCACCTCGTGTGCAACGCAGGGAAAATCTACTCATTATGTCAGAAAGATATTTGCCTGTAGATGTGCAGAATCCTTTTATAAATTTAAAAAGGCTAAAAAAGCACAAATAATAATTTGAAATTTCAAAAAATTTACATGGGCCTTGTGGGTTGCCATGATGGTAACGAAATACTGTAAAAACAGAATATACTCAGAAAAAATTCCAATCACATGTTTTATTTACGGCATTGGGGTGAAATTAGACATTACATATTTTTCGTAGAGTTTTCGACCACTGGACGACCAAAACATAAAACATAAAACTGTCGGTTTGAGAATATTTCAAGTTAAAATAATTAACATTTTAAAATGTAAGGAGAAGTTCTACAGTGTGCCTTGGTTCAAGAATCATTATACTTTGAGTTAAGCGAGACTGTGCTTCACTAACATTAGTGATGGATAAACACAGCACGATTAGGTGGTCTAAACAGTTCATCACAAGACTAACCTCAATTACACTATCACTACCGTCTAAACTGTCTAAACCTCTCCAGGGAGGTCTAGTGAATTTGGTTGATAAACAGATAATTCACTAAACCACCCTTGTTAACCGATGCAACACCACCCTTCAACCAAAATACACTCTTTCGCCCCCGAAATGATAGATCCACCCAGACATCTCTGACTGCGGAATCAAGACGTCTCGACTGCGAGATTAGGGGTTGTGAGTGGTAGCGCTATTACTGGATTGTTTTCGGGTTGTTTGTATTGGTAAATTAGGGGTGGCGGGAATCAAAGAAATACTTTTGTGGAATTATAAAAGCAACCCCCGACGTCCGGCAGCGACTGATCACGCCATGTGTAGTGAGTGGGGGTAGGCGACCCTTCCACCTGTTGGAGGAAACCTACTGTGCTCTCTGGAAACCTAACATTGTGATCAGGTGCATACAAAATAAATGTATGTTGTATTCTTACAATGATATTGGTATACTGATTGAGGCTTAGTTCACACACATCGTAGCGAGAAAACGCTCTTTAACACTAAAAAGTGGACCCCCGCTGAAGCAAACCTGCAGACTAAGCAAATTTCCATTTGCCTGAATGGATTATACAAATATTTATATTTAAATAACATTAGGTTTAACGAGTACCTAGGTTTGCTGCTACAGGGAGGGCAACAAAGTGTGTTTTTTAGTCAAATATTAGTATCTTAGTATAAAATAAATAAATTTGCCAAGTTTGATCAAAATATTTCTATAAAGAAGCAAACTACAACATTTGACAATATTCTCCATGAGAATAACATGGGAATTTCTAATTTACAATTTTATCCGTAACCAATATTCATACAGAAACACTTCAAAATACTAAATTATTATTTTTTGAGCTCTTCAAAATGATCTAGAGAAAATTTGGAAAATTTTAAGTTTTGAGGGTCAAAATATATATAAATATGATATGAATTTGAAAGGATGGCGTTTTTGGCCTCTGGGGACATCACAATGAAACATTTAATCGGTCCCGGGCCTAAGTCTTACCGTGCCACCTACGGTAATAGCTACTTCCCTATAGGGAAATTCGCTAAAAACAAACACCATCCATTAACTTTGTAAAATTTTCACTCGCCCAAACATCTCTACAATATTTTCTTCCCCAGCGACTATACACTGCTTCTCCAGATCCACGTTGATCAGCAATAAGTCTTCTTTGGTAAGCAAGACAAGTGGCATTAGTATTTCTCACTCATATGTTAAACCAACTACGTTTACTTTAAGTGAAAGTGGTTTATGATGTTTTGAATAACTTGAAAGTAATGAATTTTTTTGTAATAATATACCACCTAAGATAATGCAGTGGTTTAATTTATCCATTGCATGATATTTTTTATGTTACAAAATTATTATTAACACCAAAAAATAAAAATAAAATAAATTTCCCAGTATAAAACTACGATTTTAAATAATTAGCTTAACTAATAAATTGCAATAATATACACATTGTACTATAATTACACATACAGTATAAACAAATTGATAGAAATCAAAAGATTTGGCCTAAAACTAGTTTTCACTCCTTTGAAAATCTTAAAATCATGAAAGATTATTAAGTTAAACATTGACATTGGCAGTGATCGCTGGATATTGTGATAGCTGATCAGTGATCACTTACTTTCCCGCCACAGCGCGACTGTTCCACATGTGTCAATCAGCTGTTATGTCACATGTCTTTTCCATTCTTGCATCAGCTGATCTCTATATCCGTTTCCTTCTCATCCATTCTACATTCTACACATGCTATCAGAATGGAATTCCTGCCGAGCGTGGTTTGCACAATATAATAAAATGTGCACAAACATTGTAATCATGTACAGGTACTAACATTTGTTTAGGTAAATAAAGTTGCTTCTATGTATATTAACTTCAAGATTCAAAATTCTTGAATCTATTTTACATGTAGTCATAGTCTAAAATGTGATTTCGCTGATAATGTAAATATACTAATCAAAAGGTATTAAAAGTTTTTCATTTTCAAATCCGTAAAAAAATATTTTCTGAAACATATTGAAACGAACGTGCAAAGATATACAAGGCGCTAAATTACCTTTTGAAGGTCCATGTAACCCTGAAGTCGTCTATATTGGCCATATTTAAGACTTCAGAATTAATTGGACTAAAAAAGTTTTAACCTCTTGTATATTATTTGAAATAATCTGGAAGACAACACACAAAATGTAGAAAGACATTTCACTTTATATTTTACAAGGTTTAACTAAAATAACTCGAAGAGTATGGACTAGTGATAAATATAGGTGTTGATTAAGGATTTTTATAGTGATATTCGTAGAACAATGTGAACGTGAAAACATAGCCGTGAAAAATAGTGAAGAATACGTAATTTTCTTTAAATTATCGGCTGATTTAACTTAATACTTTCACTATGAGTGTCATACATGCCTTGCATGGTTTTACTATGACTGAAAGTGAAGAGTTTTTAACAGAAATGAACCCAACAATTGTATCTTAGAGATTAAAATTCACTATTTGTAACATTGTAAATTTTGTATTTAATCTTTTATTATGCTCAAAGAGCAGATGACGTGTGTTTTGCTTGTTAGAAAGTAAAATATTCAAGTTTGATAAAATAATATGACAACATCAGTGCGTGTACAGGACCAATTTTTCTGTGTTTATTCACATTTTGGTATAATTTACAAGTACAAAATATGCGTACACGAAAGCGTATATTTGTCAACAATCCGTGCAGATATCATATCTCTAGCATGAAATACGCAACACAAAATGCTTCAAATTCAAGGCGTTTCGCGAGTTAAGATAAGGTTTTCGACTATTAGTTATGATCTAATATTTAAGAGTAAGCTATACAGCTTTCAATTTTGAAAAGGATTTCATTTTATACATAGCTTTAGAATCAGTAGACATATAAATAGGATTTAAAGGCATAAATGCTACATAACGTTATATCCATATCAATTAAATTTTAAGATTGGTTTAAGTTATAAAACAGAAAATTGATTTAGGGCACCTTAAACTTTGAATGAATTAATTAATGAATTATATCTTTATGCCAACAAAGTATTTACAGAATTTGTACACAAATATTTAAAGGAGAAAAAACATAAGTGAATTTAAAATAATAAAATAAAATTAACCTTTGCATTACATCTATGTTTAAAAAATCGTACATGTTTATAAGGAATAAGCCGACATGGGCAGCGAGCCTGTGGTAGACTGTAGTTGCGTCCAAACATAACGTTATTTTATCAAATACAAAATCTAAATAAATAAATAACAGAAGATATGATGAGGTGAAAATATGACCTAAATGGAGTTACAAGACCAAACCATGTGAAAAAATACTAGGTGGCATGATTAAGTTTGGCCTACTAATTAGTCAAACAATCCAATTAAACGCAAGTTCATCGAACTAAACAAACTTAACCCGATACTGAAACTAGTGTTGTGTTTATCATAATTCCCCAAGTTGATCAGCAGATCAGAACAGTAATAAACAGAAGTGATTTAGTGGGGAATGTCGTATGCGGTCGTAGCCGGGCAAGAACTAAGGCTTATAAACTAATATTGAAGTAGAAAGTTAGCTGTTGGTTGCTTATTGTCAGACTCCAGTCATTTGTCTTGGGAGAGTGTTGTTGGTGACGTTGTATTTCCATCCCCTTCCCTCCCCCCCCCCCGCCTAGGGGTGAAGTCGTGTACCTTAGGTGAGGGAGATAATGATCATTGTGTGTAATGCTTTACGAATAAAACTCTGTTAGGGGGGAAATAAGCGTAATGTTGAAACAATTTGTTTTTATAAAGGTGTAAAAGTAGTTTAAGAAAAACTATTGGGGGTTCAAAAATAGCAGTCGAATTTTTTTAACATCCAGAATGTGTAGACATTTTGTATCAATTCCAAAGGCATGTCATGTCTGCAGGTTTGAAAACGATTAATTTTAAATGCATGTTTAACAGTAGGGACATTACAGAAACCTATCAATAGTCCTATTCCTATACATAAATCCTATACATTTACATAGGGAAATTTCTCAATCATATTATACACACATTCATTTTTCGCCACATAAGATAACTATTTATAAAGGGTGTGTTTTTGTGGAGAAATGAATCTCTGCCCTCCTCCACAAAAACCTAATTCACATTTATTACCAGGGGTGGGTAAAAACAAAAAATTACCATTAACTAATTGAGAACTATGATAGGTCAAACCGAACCTGACCTAAAATGCAAGATATTTAATAAAACTCAACTATAGTTTCAATAACATGAGGAAAGATTAACTAGGCGAGAAGTACAAAACCTAAACACAATCAAAAACATAATTCACTAATTAAGTTGATTGACGGTTTGGGAAACCAACATCATCATTGCTAGCTAATGCACTGAACTATTCTGGGAGAGTAGCTCAATAGAAACAGTTATTATGACATCAACTGAAACGAGACAATGCAGAGTCTGACATGTGATCTGAATATGGTAATGCGAAGATGTTGGACAGGTGACGAGCAGAGACTGCTGGGGGTCCGGGGACTGACGAGTGCAGCGGCTCAGCGGCGAGTACACAGAGTACGAACACATGCAAGCTCGTTTGTGGCGATGGAGATGAATTACTCTGTGGTATAGTTGAGGTAGGGGAACTGGGGATGACTATGTTGTTTGCGATTTGCCGATTTGTTTGGTGGGTAGTGGACGAAAAACAAAATGCACCCATCGCAGTAACCTACACTTTGGGGAGCGAGCTGGTCTAGTGGTTAGAGCGCGGGACTTATGTCCAAGAGGTTCCGGGTTCAAATCCCGCCAAATCGCAAATGGATTTTATCTAAGTGATAATGCCGCAACACCTAGTTCTAGTATGAAGTAATGTGAAAAACAATCCCAGGCTCGTGCCTAGCGTCCTAGGACGAAAAAAAGCCTACACGTTGCTAATCAATTAACAAAAAAAACGGTCCACAAGATATTGGAGCTTCTGTGAGGTGATAAGTTCTCCCTTTAAAAACAAATCTGCAAGTCACTTATGACTCCATTGGGAGTCATGGCTGTTCAATTTTGAACCGTTTGACAATTTTCAGAACGAAACTATTTTTGATTGCAACAAATGTTGGTGGAAGTTTATGTAAGGGTTTCAGAACGTGTAATTATGCAAATGGAAGAGAGTTTTCAATCAGCAACACATTTTGTTTGATTTGTTTTTAATGCGTAAGTTGTAATGCTTTAAAGTTTAACATCTCCAAGACCTTTAATTTCTTGGACGCCTTCATATGGTCTTCATGATTATGTTCAAAATACTTATGAAGTTTTTACGACTACCATCAATTCACATGTTATGGACCAAGGGGGTTTACAATCATAAAAAAAAACTACACCTATATGGGAGTATGTAGTATGATACTTTTTTGTGATACATTTAATTAGACCAACCATTGCGCACAGACTGCACAATCCATTAGTGTAATTTTGAATCATTAATCTAGATCTAAGTAACTTTACAAATTACCTAATCAGTTTACCATTACAGTGGTACCACCACAACAGCGAGATTGGAGATGACATTCGGTTGGCTGTGGTGGCAAACCTGACCTGACATCCATTATCTTTATTGCTTCTGTTTCAGAATTTCCTTGCTGGGATAGTGGAAGCTGCAAAATTTAAAATATGTTCTATACTTTGTTTCTTTGCTGTCTGGAAAATGCGGTACGTGAATATGATGATAAATACGATGTGTTATATTTATTTATTTCTGTAAACTCTTTGAAAAAATAAGTAAAAATAATCGACAATCGCTTATCATCCAGTATTATTCCATAATAGTAAAAAGGAATCTTAGAAAATAAGAATAAGAATCTAAATAAGAAATCCTGAAATAAGAAACAAAACTTTTGTCACTATCAGGTCAAACTCACGTTAAATCATATGAAACACATATTTCTCTCTGCAGTACCTAAAATCAAAGCATGCATACTCCACAATTTCGTTAGAAGACAAAGTACCTTTTAATTTAAAACCCAAGTGAAATTAATTTCCAGAAATTCAAAAGTCGCCTGCTCACCCTTGATTGGTGTTTGAACTTTTGATTGTTTAACTGAAGGAGCTAAAGGAATTACTCCTTTATTGACACTAACAGACAATTCATTTTCAATATTTCATAAATTGAAATCCGCCGAGTTTTTCATCTTTCATAAAGACAGAGTCATATATTGACAGAATTATTTTAATATCGTGTCTGGTCATGTGTAATTAAACGAAGGGGGAGGGGAGGGGAGTTTGTCCTGTCTCTCCCTCCCTGCGATTAATTTCTCTAACTGCCTCTTGACGTTTAAGTCGCATGAAAATGAATTGTATGACAGCGTACAGACTTTGTATAACAGTATGTTTGGTAATAATTGATTTGTTTTAGCGTATTTCCCATATATGGAATAAGCTATACCGTAGGTATCATGGCAATACCAGAACCCTGTACCGATTTCGTTTTAAGGTCCCCAGAGGCCAAAAACACCATCCGTTCAAATTAATATACAGTAGAACCTTGATGACAAGACTCTCAAGGGGATTATTAAATGAGACTTGTTATCAAGGTTGACTCCTTATTGAGATTGCAATAACATTTGATTTGGGGTCAAATATATTCAAGGGGATTTGAAAATGACACTTGTTATCGAGGTTCCACTGTATGTGTCCGTTAGCACAATAACTACAGCAAAAATATTCGATCGTATAACCAGCATGATCGGAATAAGGGGACGGGGGTTCATCGGGGGTTTTAAAGGGCAAACACCTAAAAATCCTAAAAACATAAAATTTCCAAATTATTTATCTCTAAACCATTTGTATAAGCTTTAAAGCAGATAATTTAGTATATTGATGGTTTTTGTACGGTTGTTGGTTATGAATGAAATTAAAAAATGTAAATGTAAAATTACTATATTATACCAAAGAAGAATAGGTCAAATGAAGAATAAATAAACGGCTGTAGTTCGCTTATTTATGGATATTTTAATGAAATTTGGCAATGTTTTTAATTTGTACTAACCTATCAACATTTCAATATAAACACACGCCTTATTACCTTACCTGTGCCAAAAGAATAAACTATCTTAACTGAACACAATTATTAATTAATTATCTTATTCAATAATTGTATTGAGTTAGCCGTAAGTGTGAACTAAGTAGCCTTCTACAAACGTTCTGAATTTTCCTCAATCAAACATTGCGTCTAAAAGTACTCCTTAACAATTTAAAAGCTTTGGAAAACGCCCTCAGTAAATAAATCAAAACGAAATATGCTTATAGTACGCCTAAATAGTAATAGTACAGAACGTAGATTATTTATTTACCCGTATAAGCTTATACAAATTTGATCTATTATGGTTCTGTACTATTTTTTCTCATTTCTATAAGTGTGAATTTTATTTAACATTGGATATTGTAATTAGTTTTGTCAACAGAATAAATATGCTATCAAAAGTAGAGTTTTGTTTCTGTTGATTCCATGCACGCTACAAAAGGCAATAAGCTAATAGTTACGATAAAAGTTGTACGGTAATTCAAATATTTTATATGAACTCTACAACATCGTGCATTTTAGTACTTCGTGTAACTAATGCAAGAATTTTTATTTTATTTTCGTGTCTGTCATAATACTATCTTGTTAAATTTGTATAGTGATATAATGCCGATAGTTTGAGTTTTAATCCGTAATGGGTATTTTTAAATATTCTTAAACACTATGTAAGTAAGTTAATAGCATAAAAAATGTCATTAAAATACTTATTATTGAATACAATAATCTGTTTTAACACTCTTACTCACTGTCCAGTAAATTGTAAAATTGAGAAATATTATTCACTTATCAACAAATATAATTGAAATTGTCTTTTCGGTGACGAACTCCATTAGTTTAAAAGGATCCATTGTGTAAGTTTCTCCCAGGGGCTTCAGGGGATTTGGTAAGATTTTAACACAATCTGCTAATGTTGAGAATAGAAACCGATCGGATCATTTGTTAGAACCGAGATCCGTAGATTACGGGGTTAAGCGGAGAAACAGGCTAAATGGAGCACACTGATAGATGAACTGGGATGTTTTTGTATGAAATAAATGCTCTTGAGTGAATTCCGATCAATTAAATATACTAGTTTTGAGAGAAAACTGCAATACAGATAGAGTACTCCTCACCTGAGAAATCTACCTTTTTACCATTTTATACAGGGTGATCAACTCAAGGAGGCCACCATTGGAATATCGGAAACAGTAAGAATTATAGAAAACTTGAAATGGGGGACATTCCTTTATTTTTTGTGGAAGTTAAAAACATTAATTGATTTTTTTTGTAATTCAGCCACCATTTCCCAATATGGCGGCCAACTTTGAAATTTCTCATGGTACCCTATATTTTATCATGTTTTTGGATAGAACATGCAATTTAAAAACTTTTTTATTCTTTACCCATGAACCCAATCGCTTATAAAATAGGAGTTACAGCCGATGAAAAAATTACTTCCGTTGTACATTTTGCATCATGTAGCTCATAAACGAGTATGTTTAGAGCAAAAATGCGAAGAATAAATGAGTCTTAAAATCGCATCTACATTCGAAAAAGACCATAAAATACAGTTTTCCTTTTTTTAAGTTTGCTGCGTTTTTTAAACAATAGAAACAATATTTTGTACTTAAGGTTTATGGTTTAGTCGAACCATGAGCTAAAAGTGGCCTCCGAACCATCGGAAGTAAATATAAATGTAATAAGTTGTTCGACTTCTTTTTGTTGGAGTAAAATCAGACTTAATGCCCAAAATAGTAAATACTGAGCGTTACCTAATTAAAAATACAATTTTAATCAAACGAGCAACTATCTAAGGTAAATTCTTTCAACTCTGTGTGGCCTGCAAAAAGAGGAACTTTCCTAAAATCATGTTAGAACGGTGTTAGAACCATGAACACTTATCTTTCACTTCAATTTCAGCACTATGGTCTTGACACGGTACAAATCATGAGATGGATACACACATAAAATTTAAAACTAGTAAAAAGCTTAAGAAATACTACAGTATTTAAAAATCTAGGTCTACAGACAGTTCGCCAGGGTGGTCCTATACACGAGCCTGGTACCATACCATCATTCTACACCTGTTTTCTTGGCTGCGGGCCGCTTGATACCTACAATTTAGATATTTAAATAGCGCCAATAGACTCCTCGATGGTCTAAATAACTACCGTTCTATTGCTCTTTTCTGTAAACACTGGCCTTACAATGAATTTCTGTTTTGAAGTAAACGCCCTCCGATTTGGTTAATCGATAAGAAACTAACAGGTGTTTGACCATTTTCCTGCTGTGCAAAGAATTTGTTCAAACTTGTGATCAATTCTGAATTATCTTTAACTTTATCGCTGTGCAGGCAGTTTTAACTATGAAACAACTTTACCAGCTTGTATTATTATAGTATCAGTCATTATGTGATCATTTTACAGTTTTTAGTTCTTGATTAACGCAGTATTGAATTACGCAAATTTCTTTGAAAAAATATTGTGTTTAACCAGTTTTTTAGTAACACTGGCATAGGAAAATTAACCCCTTATCGACTTTCTTATCCATTGCTGGTAAGGAATATTTACTTAAATTTAAAGAACAATAATTAACGTTGAAAACAAAGATAAAGTAGATACTTTTAAGTGGAAATACACATTGCAAATTTTTGAATTTTATTTCAGAGGTGAACAAACAAATAGCTAAAATTAATAAAAATGAAAAACTTGTACAAGCAACTCGATTTAAAAAAATTGAAGCGTTCATAATTAATCTTTTGTCACAATTGAAAATACAGTACTTCAGTATGCAATTATTAACACGTGGACCATTAAGAAGACAACTTTTATACATGTTTAAGTCCGGTATCCGTTATGGTGTTTTCTTGTTTGTATGTAGGTAAATTTGATATCTTAAGTATTAAGAAACTACAGTTTGCCCTCTGGTGTTAATAAATAAACTAAACTCTGTAGGATTTACTCTGAATAGAAACATTTCTGGACATGAGACTGGCTTTTAAATAAGAGCCGCTTTACAACAGAACGAGAAACCTACCTGCACTACCAATATCGTAATTTTTCATCAAATCTTTGGTTTAAAATATGGACTGAGGTATTAAAAAACAAAGTGAAGAAATGGTTTAAATTGTTTAATTAGACTAATGTATAAAAAATAACATTAAAGAACCTTTTTATGAATAACCTAAAAATATATTATATTATTAAATAACGAATTCCGAAAATCCAAATATCTTATATTACGTGATGTCTTGTATTTGGACAACTTTTACAGGATTGTCGCTGCCAACAATCATACATTTATTTTTAACTAAAAAGGACAACACGCAAAATTAGCTATGTTTTGTAAGCAATTTATCCTACGAGATCGTAATTAGGTCAACCACCACACAATTAACGCCTTATATTTTGCTCAATATTATGGAAAACTGATTAAATATGATGATTTCTCGAGAAAATTATAGAAAGCAAAACAATACAAAAACGTTATGTAAAAATTCCGACCAATTTGTAGCACTAACTGAGGCGCTAAAAATTTCAAAGTATCGTACTTTCCACGTTTACACGTCACAACCGTCAATAAAACAGTTACACTCAATAACAGTCAATTAAGTTGACAAAAAATTATTAACTGTACAAATAAATAATATATGCTAACCCACAGAGGAAAAACAACAAAAAACACGTTGATGAATTTATTAATTTCGTCAGAAATTAACGCCGAAACTCGGCGGAGTCTAAGTCCTCCGTCGGCCTCCGACGGAATTCTGAAACGCGACGGAGATTCCGTCGTGCATAAAAGGGTCCCATTTGATCCCATGTTAAAACACTCACCGACGGAAAGCCCGATAGATTCTGATAGATTCCGCCCGACGGAAAACGCCGTGCATAAAAGAGGCATTAGGTATACCTTTTACCTTTGGTTATTTTCTTGACGACAAACAGTTGAATGCCAAAAATTAATCAACAAATGCATGAATAATAAAATATGTTTTAAATATCTTTTATAATAATGGTTCTCATTTTGTTCAAAATAGACGAATCTTAGCCTAATTGCATAGGTACAAATAATTGGTTCCCTTAACCTATACACATTTTAGAAAAATATATTCCACTTTGTACAGATAATTCTATCGACTATTTCATATTATTTTAATTATGAAAAATCAACAATATCTACAAAATTAAGACCAACATATCAACTTCCAAAGAAAAACACCTTTGAACAAATACTGTAATGTATATGTAAAACATTATTTTTTATTAATCCACAACTGTTATATTTTTGCACAGACTTTTACAAAGGTTTTGATGAATCTTCCATCACACGCCTCACTGTACATTAATTTTAATGCTATGTCATTTAGATTAGCAGTATTATATTACAATTTATCGTAATTTGGAGGTAACCAAACAATATTTTGACCTAAGTAAGGCATTTGGAGTCAATCATTCTAGACTTTGTAGCTAGGTTACAGGCACGATCAACTAATACGCCTGCAGAAGTCCAGTCCCTGAAACACAACCGATACAAATACAAAGATTATTTTAATCTTTAAGAACTGAGTAAACTAAGTCTATGGTACTATAGTTACTTATAATACATTTCCCCATAGGGAATCAGTTCCTATATCAGTTCCTATATAAAGTGATCACAAGACGACGACAGACTACAGTGCTATAGTTAGCTAGTTTGTATCCTCACATTCATTTGTTATACTTTGTACCATAACAATCAGTTCCTGTATAAAGTGATCACAAGACGACGACAGACTACAGTGGTACAGTTAGCTAGTTTGTCTCCCCACATTCATTTGTTATACTTTGTACCGTAACAATCAGTTCCTATATAAAGTGATCACAAGACGACGACAGACTACAGTGGTACAGTTAGCTAGTTTGTCTCCCCACATTCATTTGTTATACTTTGTACCGTAACAATCAGTTCCTATATAAAGTGGTCACAAGACGACGACAAACTACAGTGGTACAGTTAGCTAGTTTGTCTCCTCACATTCATTTGTTATACTTTGTACCGTAACAATCAGTTCCTATATAAAGTGATCACAAGACGACGACAGACTACAGTGGTACAGTTAGCTAGTTTGTCTCCCCACATTCATTTGTTATACTTTGTACCGTAACAATCAGTTCGTATATAAAGTGATCACAACACGACGACAAACTACAGTGCTACAGTTAGCTAGGTTGTCTCCCCACATTCATTTGTTATACTTTGTACCGTAACAATCAGTTCGTATATAAAGTGATCACAACACGACGACAGACTACGGTGCTACAGTTAGCTAGTTTGTCTTCCCACATTTATTTGTTATACTTTGTACCGTAACAATCAGTTCGTATATAAAGTGATCACAACACGACGACAAACTACAGTGCTACAGTTAGCTAGTTTGTCTTCCCACATTTATTTGTTATACTTTGTACCGTAACAATCAGTTCGTATATAAAGTGATCACAACACGACGACAAACTACAGTGCTACAGTTAGCTAGTTTGTCTCCCCACATTCATTTGTTATACTTTGTACCGTAACAATCAGTTCGTATATAAAGTGATCACAAGACGACGACAGACTACAGTGGTACAGTTAGCTAGTTTGCCTCCCCACATTCATTTGTTATACTTTGTACCGTAACAATCAGTTCCTGTATAAAGTGATCACAAGACGACGACAGACTACAGTGGTACAGTTAGCTAGTTTGTCTCCCCACATTCATTTGTTATACTTTGTACCGTAACAATCAGTTCCTATATAAAGTGATCACAAGACGACGACAGACTACAGTGGTACAGTTAGCTAGTTTGTCTCCCCACATTCATTTGTTATACTTTGTACCGTAACAATCAGTTCCTATATAAAGTGGTCACAAGACGACGACAAACTACAGTGGTACAGTTAGCTAGTTTGTCTCCTCACATTCATTTGTTATACTTTGTACCGTAACAATCAGTTCCTATATAAAGTGATCACAAGACGACGACAGACTACAGTGGTACAGTTAGCTAGTTTGTCTCCCCACATTCATTTGTTATACTTTGTACCGTAACAATCAGTTCGTATATAAAGTGATCACAACACGACGACAAACTACAGTGCTACAGTTAGCTAGGTTGTCTCCCCACATTCATTTGTTATACTTTGTACCGTAACAATCAGTTCGTATATAAAGTGATCACAACACGACGACAGACTACGGTGCTACAGTTAGCTAGTTTGTCTTCCCACATTTATTTGTTATACTTTGTACCGTAACAATCAGTTCGTATATAAAGTGATCACAACACGACGACAAACTACAGTGCTACAGTTAGCTAGTTTGTCTCCTCACATTCATTTGTTATACTTTGTACCGTAACAATCAGTTCGTATATAAAGTGGTCACAAGACGACGACAAACTACAGTGGTACAGTTAGCTAGTTTGTCTCCTCACATTCATTTGTTATACTTTGTACCGTAACAATCAGTTCCTATATAAAGTGATCACAAGACGACGACAGACTACAGTGCTACAGTTAGCTAGTTTGTCTCCCCACATTCATTTGTTATACTTTGTACCGTAACAATCAGTTCGTATATAAAGTGATCACAACACGACGACAGACTACGGTGCTACAGTTAGCTAGTTTGTCTTCCCACATTTATTTGTTATACTTTGTACCTTAACAATCAGTTCCTATATAAAGTGATCACAAGACGACGACAGACTACAGTGCTACAGTTAGCTAGTTTGTCTCCTCACATTCATTTGTTATACTTTGCACCGTAATCAGTTCCTATATAAAGTGATCACAAGACGACGACAGACTACAGTGGTACAGTTAGCTAGTTTGTCTCCCCACATTCATTTGTTATACTTTGTACCGTAACAATCAGTTCCTATATAAAGTGATCACAAGACGACGACAGACTACAGTGCTACAGTTAGCTAGTTTGTCTCCCCACATTCATTTGTTATACTTTGTACCGTAACAATCAGTTCCTATATAAAGTGGTCACAAGACGACGACAAACTACAGTGCTACAGTTAGCTAGTTTGTCTCCCCACATTCATTTGTTATACTTTGTACCTTAACAATCAGTTCCTATATAAAGTGATCACAAGACGACGACAGACTACAGTGCTACAGTTAGCCAGTTTGTCTCCCCACATCCATTTGTTATACTTTGCACCGTAATCAGTTCCTATATAAAGTGATCACAAGACGACGACAGACTACAGTGCTACAGTTAGCTAGTTTGTATCCTCACATTCATTTGTTATACTTTGTACCGTAACAATCAGTTCCTATATAAAGTGATCACAAGACGACGACAGACTACAGTGCTACAGTTAGCTAGTTTGTATCCTCACATCCATTTGTTATACTTTGTACCGTAACAATCAGTTCCTATATAAAGTGATCACAAGACGACGACAGACTACAGTGCTACAGTTAGCTAGTTTGTATCCTCACATCCATTTGTTATACTTTGTACCGTAACAATCAGTTCCTATATAAAGTGATCACAAGACGACGACAGACTACAGTGCTACAGTTAGCTAGTTTGTATCCTCACATCCATTTGTTATACTTTGTACCGTAACAATCAGTTCCTATATAAAGTGATCACAAGACGACGACAGACTACAGTGCTACAGTTAGCTAGTTTGTTTCCTCACATTCATTTGTTATACTTTGTACCGTAACAATCAGTTCCTATATAAAGTGATCACAAGACGACGACAGACTACAGTGCTACAGTTAGCTAGTTTGTATCCTCACATTCATTTGTTATACTTTGTACCGTAACAATCAGTTCCTATATAAAGTGATCACAAGACGACGACAGACTACAGTGCTACAGTTAGCTAGTTTGTCTCCCCACATCCATTTGTTATACTTTGCACCGTAATCAGTTCCTATATAAAGTGATCACAAGACGACAGACTACAGTGCTACAGTTAGCTAGTTTGTCTCCCCACATTCATTTGTTATACTTTGTACCTTAACAATCAGTTCCTATATAAAGTGATCACAAGACGACGACAGACTACAGTGCTACAGTTAGCTAGTTTGTCTCCCCACATTCATTTGTTATACTTTGTACCGTAACAATCAGTTCCTATATAAAGTGATCACAAGACGACGACAGACTACAGTGCTACAGTTAGCTAGTTTGTCTTCCCACATTTATTTGTTATACTTTGTACCGTAACAATCAGTTCCTATATAAAGTGATCACAAGACGACGACAGACTACAGTGCTACAGTTAGCTAGGTTGTCTCCTCACATTCATTTGTTATACTTTGCACCGTAATCAGTTCCTATATAAAGTGATCACAAGACGACGACAGACTACAGTGGTACAGTTAGCTAGTTTGTCTCCCCACATTCATTTGTTATACTTTGTACCGTAACAATCAGTTCCTATATAAAGTGATCACATGACGACGACAGACTACAGTGCTACAGTTAGCTAGTTTGTCTCCCCACATTTATTTGTTATACTTTGTACCGTAACAATCAGTTCCTATATAAAGTGATCACAAGACGACGACAGACTACAGTGCTACAGTTAGCTAGTTTGTCTCCCCACATTCATTTGTTATACTTTGTACCGTAACAATCAGTTCCTATATAAAGTGATCACAAGACGACGACAGACTACAGTGCTACAGTTAGCTAGTTTGTCTTCCCACATTTATTTGTTATACTTTGTACCGTAACAATCAGTTCCTATATAAAGTGATCACAAGACGACGACAGACTACAGTGCTACAGTTAGCTAGGTTGTCTCCTCACATTCATTTGTTATACTTTGCACCGTAATCAGTTCCTATATAAAGTGATCACAAGACGACGACAGACTACAGTGGTACAGTTAGCTAGTTTGTCTCCCCACATTCATTTGTTATACTTTGTACCGTAACAATCAGTTCCTATATAAAGTGATCACAAGACGACGACAGACTACAGTTAGCTAGTTTGTCTCCCCACATTCATTTGTTATACTTTGTACCGTAACAATCAGTTCCTATATAAAGTGATCACAAGACGACGACAGACTACAGTGCTACAGTTAGCTAGTTTGTCTTCCCACATTTATTTGTTATACTTTGTACCGTAACAATCAGTTCCTATATAAAGTGATCACAAGACGACGACAGACTACGGTGCTACAGTTAGCTAGTTTGTCTCCCCACATTCATTTGTTATACTTTGTACCGTAACAATCAGTTCCTATATAAAGTGATCACAAGACGACGACAGACTACGGTGCTACAGTTAGCTAGTTTGTCTCCCCACATTCATTTGTTATACTTTGTACCGTAACAATCAGTTCCTATATAAAGTGATCACAAGACGACGACAGACTACAGTGCTACAGTTAGCTAGTTTGTCTCCCCACATTCATTTGTTATACTCTTGACCATAACAATCAGTTCCTATATAAAGTGATCAGACGACGACAGACTACAGTGCTACAGTTAGCTAGTTTGTCTCCCCACATTCATTTGTTATACTTTGTACCGTAACAATCAGTTCCTATATAAAGTGATCACAAGACGACGACAGACTACGGTGCTACAGTTAGCTAGTTTGTGTCCCCACATTCATTTGTTATACTTTGTACCGTAACAATCAGTTCCTATATAAAGTGATCACAAGACGACGACAGACTACAGTGCTACAGTTAGCTAGTTTGTCTCCCCACATTCATTTGTTATATTGGCCTTCTCCGCCTCTGCCAAATTCTGCTGAATACACTTCCGTCGCCCGCCCTCCCCTCCCACCATCAGTCGCTGTCACCAGATCCGGCACATCTTGATCGCTTTTGTTTGTCTCCTCCGTCTTGACTTTGGTCGAACTAGAGTAAATTAAGAAATTATCTCGTATTAAAAGAAATAAGAACCTAGTTTCTAAATTTTTTGTGTTGATATCAATGCTTACTAAAATCTAATAATTAGATAAATTATATAATGTATTTCCTCGTGTAATCAATGAATCTTGAGGACAAAATTCCCTGACTTTTCCAGGTTTTTCAAACTGATATTATACTTTTTACAGGATTACTGCAAGTCGATATCGACCAATCAAAATCAAGAAATATTAGAAAAAATGTAAATATTTAACTTATTTAATCATTCATAAATACAAAACTTGTTTCCAACTATGTACATATCGATTCCATCCCCGTACCGATTAATAACTATCGATATAAAAATGTGTATCAAGTGCTGATGTCGTTCTTTTTGCCATTAGTCATCACCCTGGTAAAAACATGTTTAGGTGCAGAATGTACCATACCTGTAAAATAAAGTAGTCTTTCAGGAGAAATTCCAGAACTTTTTTCATAATTCCCTGACTTTTCCAGACCAACCAAATTCCCTGAAATTTTCAGGTTTTCCCTGAACGTACCAACCCGGAATAAGGAGATGACAGACAGAGTAATGAATCAAGATGATTCTTTAATTACTACACTTTGAATATTTGAGATTCAAGACGCGAGGCGAAGATGGGCGGAAGTGCAAGACGTACAAATAACTGTGCCAGTAGATCTATGCTGAAGTTGGGAAAGCTGACGTCCCCTTCAACACAACGCCAACATTGCAACAAATGAGGAAAGAACTAAGATGATTGTAAGATATGACTGACAGTCAGCTACAACTACTCTTGAGGACATGTTGTGGTGTAGATGATCATCAGAGTATTGACCGGGGGCGTGTCCGTGGGCGGGTGGACACGTAACCGTGCGGTGGTCACCGGATGTGCCCGTGACTTCCGGCGCGTCAACCAATTACGTGGCAGAACGCCTACCAGTGGTTGTGGTTGGGGACTGTGGCAGTCGTGCGCCCCACGTCCGCCACCACCATAGGGTAATCAGAGTATGGAAGCCAGCACCATAGAGTAATGAGAGAGGTGGCTTTGGCGAACCTAGTTCGTTGTTCTTGACTAGGTCTTCTCCTTCTCAAAACCCATATTATGAGTTTTGTTCGGATTAGTAAAGAAAAAGTGGAGTTCCAAATTGTGTCTTGAATTATTACATTAGAAAGACGTATTTGTAACAGGGTCCTGGATGCAACACATCTGTGGAGTTCGATTATAAAGTACAATAATACTGTACATACAACTGGATTTATAATTAGTGGCCAGCGAACACATAACAAAACTTGTATTATGTTCTCACTGTTAGAGGGAGTTTGCTTACTATCTAAAATTTGCCCTAAGGTTATTTGGACTGAAACAATAATCCATGTAGATAATAATGTTTCGGATTTAACGTTATAAATGGAGTAATACTACCTTCGTACTCTCCACTGGAAAAATAAACGTAAGTTGTATCCATATGAGATATGTATACCAATCAACGTTACCAAAATTTAAAACTTTTTTCTATTTAGCAATAACCGACTCAAGGAATAATAAGCTTCCTGTTATAACTAGGATTGCTTTCAGAGCATTGAACACCAGTTGAGCGGAGCGATCACGTTTCTTAATTGTATATGAAGTACAATCGAATTGTGCCTCTACAATCATTGGTCAGTGAGTAACTTTTTTACCGTAGTTTTAAAGACCACATTAACTTATTTATCTTTTGTATTCTTATCCCGTAGCACGGGTAAAACAACTAGTTTTCATAAAATCAATTTTTTTCCTAACAAAAACATTTAGTCAAATTAGTAGACTAAAGGCGCACTCAAAACTAATCCGATTCCGGGTCCAGGTCTTGCCGTGACACCAACGGTAATCTATACAGGGTGAATAAAAAGTCAAGACCCCTCCCTCTAATATTTTTATAAGTAAATATACAGAGATATCCTTTTGGTGGTCGTGCAAACTTAGCAGGAAGTTTTATTTTATGATTTGAAATTTTTTAAATGTCCACCAAAAAGGGGGGATTTGGGAACAACTCAAAAATTTTAAATGTAAACCCTCTTCAAGTGACACCTCATTATGAAGTGTTTACAAAAACTTAAAGAATGGTAAAAACCAGAGTTCGCTACCTCTTCTCTATCCAAAATGGTAGCCCGTCAAAAGTTTAATGACGTTACTGTTACATTAATTTTCTTGTGTAATAAAAAGTAATTTCCCTCCCTCTAATTTTTTCTTAAGTAAATATTACGGAGTTGTGGTCATGCAATCTTTGCAGGAAGTTTCATTTTATGATTTTAAAATTTTTGAGCTATCCCAAAATCTCCCCTTTTTGGGGGACATTTAAAATTTTAAAAATCATAAAATGAAACTATCTGCTAAGATTGCACGACCACCAAAAGGATTATCTCTGTATATTTACTTAGAAAAATATTAGAGAGGGGGTGTTGACTTTTTCTTCACCCTATGGGAAATTTTATAAGCCCTGAAGTAATTGAAATTTTTAAGTTTCTTCACAAATTTTCCCACATTTGCCCTTGGTAAGTTTGGCCAATATATGTTCAGTCGTTTTACGTGATTCCAAAGAGCTACGCTTCGCTCCACTCAATTATCGAGTACAGTTGATATGTGTATTTACCAATCCACAAGACCCAACGTCAAATAGAACATAAATTATCTTAAGTTGCAATGCACACATTAATTGACCCGCCGCGGCTCCACCCATCGATGTATGTAACTGTTAGGTTATATACATCGATGGCTCCACCGACCTACAACCCTGTCGCGCGACGAGAAGGGGAGGCTCAGTGGTGTAATTTTTAATTTCAAGGAGCACCAGCGTTGTTTGTTCTTGTCTCGTGTTTTTGTTCTTGTTTGTCTCTAATCCGACATCTGTAAGCCACCGAGATAGCCTCGACACACGCCACCTGAGACGAAGCTGCTGTGTTGTGTGCTTTTAATTATATCAGATTTACCTCTCCGCCGTCACGAGCTTAGTGGACGGTTTTAACGTGTCAAACAACACTTTCGCGTCGTCAACCTATCGCATTTTACAATACCACTGCCACAGTAAACCTGCAGATTAAGCGAATTTCAAATTGTTTGATTAAAGTTTTACTAAAATCCCACTTGGTATTATAAATGAGAAAGTTTGGATGCATGGATGGATGTATGGATGTATGTTTGTGAGAAGTGAGCGCAAAAAATACTGGTCGGATTGGGCTGAAATTTGGCATGATGATAGCTCACATTCCCGATTAACATATAGGCATATTCTTATTTCAAAAATCCTTTCGGGCTCCCCCCAGTGGCTCTGGAGTTTCCCATGTTAACCTTATGAGAAATGGAATTATTGAATCTTAACAGCTGTTTCAATTAAACAAGTTGGTTCTGTTCTATGATGTTCAATAGCATTAAAGTTACAAGGATTACCAACAGGGTGCAGCACTATTATTTCTTTTACATTTATGACAACAGCTAATTTGCAACCAAAAGGTGAGTGAGCCCAGCGAACGAACTTCAACCTGGAGGCGAGTTAGCGTAGCGAACGAGCTAACCTGAAGGCAAGTGAGCGCAGCGAACGAGCTCCAACCTTAAGGTGAGTGAGCGTAGCGAACGAGCTCTAACCTAAAGGTGAGTGAGCGTAGCGAACAAACTTCAACCAGGACGTGATTGAGCCATGCGAACGAGATAATCTTGAAAATTAAGAAGTTAAACGGGGCAAAGCCCGCGGGTTACAGCTAGTATTTCCATAAATAAGACACATTTATTCCCAATTTTAATGACATTAGATTTAACGAGTGCTTAGGTTTGCTGCTACGAGGAAGGTAAAACGTGTTTTTGTAGGATAAAATAAATAAATTTTCCAAACTTTATTAACATTTATCCATAAACAAGTAATCTAAAAAAATCATTTTCTTTAAATTACACTACTTTTGAATTTTCTCTGTGACCGTTAGGGATACAACAGCACTTCAATATACTAAATCATTTCATTTATTAAGCTCTACAAAATGGTTTAGAAAGAAATTGCAAAATCATTTGTTTTTAGGGTCAAAAATGGGAAAACCCCATTTTTGCCATTTTTACCCCCATAAAACCCCCCTAAACCCCTGTTCCCATGGTCCGAATATGCTGGTTCGCGAACTCGTTAGAATAAACGTATGTTTACACGTTTTCACCAAATTTAATCAAAATTGGATCATTTTGGCTCGATTTATCGCGCTAACGGAAACGAAAAAGTAAATCGGTTTCGGGTTTTTACCATGAGACCTACGGTGATAGCTTATTCCCTATAAGGGAAATTCGCTAAAAAACGTAGTAAGTTGTACAGATTTATAGTTTTAAACGTCCAGAATATTTTTGTTTGTGGGTGTAATGTATATTTAGTAGGCATATTGTGTTTTTTTTTTTAGTTTTACAAGTTGTAGTTTTCATGCTTATGGAGAATGAACGAAAACACTCATTACATTTTTTACGTGTCCCACCACAATGCGATTCCGTAAGTGACGAAATATTTACCGAAACCTCGGTTAAATTAATACTTTTCACATGTACAAATATTAACGAGTACATCAAAGTGAATTGCATACTGACAACACCAAAAGTCTTTGTTCATACTCAATTTGAAGTAAAATACCTTTTTTTACCTTTTTTAGATTTAGTCCATCTCTTCCATAACAGTGTATTTAGTAGATTAATACAATTACATACAGTGTAAGCACAATCCTTACATCTTAGTTACGATTTACGTAGTTATACACTAGTTGACAGCGTTAATGCAACAGTCTCGCACGTCGACAACTGAGAGATGAGGTGATCCTGTGATTGATCACTAGAGTGCACGGCTTATCCGGATATCCGATCATCCGACCCTCCCACCACTCAGCGATAGTGACTACACAACCTAGCAGTGTACAGGTAACTTTAGCAGCTGACTGTAGCCATGAAACCCACCATGTTCGTCAAAAAAAAATTTTCTCCAAGGGGCAAGGTTCTTTTGGAATTGCTGTACCTACTTCCGATGTGTTGTGATTTGGAATGCCTTTCGCAATAGAGAAGTGATGCTACTACATTTTCCAACCAATTTAATGAACTATAAACATTGGATAGAGTTGAAGGTAACGCTGATCCAGTCAATGTAAACAGGTTCGTCATAACAGTGAGGGTGTTGTGAGCGCCACACAGATGGTGTTGCCGGTAATGGTTGGATGTCGTGTGTGCCACACTGATGGACGATGACCCGCAGAAAAACTCACTCCAATTGTGGCAATTACTAATAATACTGTTGTAGCACTACGCTCTTATAATCCATACACAGCAGTGCATCAATTTACTACATTAATTAGGTAAATTCGTATCTTTACAATCAAACGTTCTCTGAATATCAAAATCTAGAAATCCAAATGTTATTGGCTGCAGATATCCAGATATCCAGTTACAACTCTCAAACGTGGTATAGCTAACTATGTATCTAGTGCGCCAAGTGTAACTCGAGACACACGCCCACACAACCCACCGCAGGCGAGAACTTTCAGTTTAATTACAGCGCTACCAGAAGTGAGTCGACTGTTTTAATTTTATAGCGTAAGTAAACAAAATTCAGAAAATCTTTTTATAACTAAAGTAAGAACAAGATGTACAATCCGAGTGCAAAGTATTTGTCGCACTTGAACTAAACTGTTCTAATCCTAAACGATTCTTAAGCATTCTCTTTACATGCCAATAACCTTGGAAGTCACACAAATAACTTTTTTTAATACAAGAATTGAAAAATGAAAATTAGTATGTTGAATAACTCTGTAATTGAGTACACTGTTAAATCCAAATGATTCACAATTCATTAAAAAAAAGCTGTAGTGTCCAATTATAGTATGGAGACTATAAAGTAAGACGGCAAGAAGGGGGAATATGGTGACACAAAAAATTATTGTGCCAAATTAATTACAGTGTTTAACCAACAAATACGGAGCCCTGCTGCTTCAAGTCCCAATCTACAGGGTGTCCCGGAACTCTCTACCAATATTTTAGGGCATTGTTCCTTGGTAGTTAACATACCTAAATATCATATTTAAATTGTCCGGAAGTCCTTAGTTACTCACACAGCCGCCATTTTGTTTTTTTAAGTTATTATTTTTTTTCTAAGGAATGGTGAAACATACGAAATTGAAACTTTGCACAAACATTTATGACAACTAGACAAAGCTACCAAAAAATTATGACGATTTTTGAAATTCATAAAACAAAATGGCGGCCATTTTAAATTTTGTTTCTTAAATAACTCGAAAACCGTTGATTTTACAAAAATTTTACAATAGTAACTTTTTTAAGGCAATTTTATTACAAATCGATTGACACCTTAATTTTGAAGATTGTACAAGTATTAACTGAGATATGGTAGTTTTAGTGATACGTAACCACTGGAGGTTAGTTGCAGCGCATGCTGAAAGCGGTCACGTATCACTAAAACTACCATATCTCAGTTAATACTTGTACAATCTTCAAAATTAAGGTGTCAATCGATTTGTAATAAAATTGCCTTAAAAAAGTTACTCTTGTAAAATTTTTGTAAAATCAACGGTTTTCGAGTTATTTAAGAAACAAAATTTAAAATGGCCGCCATTTTGTTTTATGAATTTCAAAAATCGTCATAATTTTTTTGTAGCTTTGTCTAGTTGTCATAAATGTTTGTGCAAAGTTTCAATTTCGTATGTTTCACCATTCCCTAGAAAAAAATTAATAACTTAAAAAAACAAAATGGCGGCTGTGTGAGTAACTAAGGACTTCCGGACAATTTAAATATGATATTTAGGTATGTTAACTACCCAGGAACAATGCCCTAAAATATTGGTAGAGAGTTCCGGGACACCCTGTATATTTGGTCCGCCGTCGTACAAAAGACTGGTATCCATAGTACTGTAAATTTAAAATGTTCACTGTGATAACATAATGTTCTCGCCATTTGACCATTCTGTCCATTACCACGGCACTGACAATAAATTCTACTTTCACAATTATCCATAGCCAGCGTAACTGTTAACTGACGACGACGACGACACTGCATAGGACTTGGGTACCTAGTCGATTTTTTTCAAATCACAAATTGTGTTGCAGAAAGTGTAATATCGACAAACAAACAAATTTGCAATTCCCTCGCACTATTTTTGCTATTGCACTACTGATCACGCATGAGTAAATCAATAAAAACAACTAGGGTTCGTAATTACATATACTAACCAACACAAGTGATTTGTCATAGGGACGATGATAATGTCGGACAACGATAAAAGTCAGACACCGCCAAAGTCTGACAACGATGAACCCAGACACTTTCAAAAGTGTTCCAGTTTAACGGTGCACGCCAACGACAAGCACGGAAACTTTATCTGTCATGGTTTATCGTCGTCCGACTTTGTCGTGGCCCCTTCTCACCCCATTGTAAATTTTGTTCCGTTTTTCGTGTCTACTTCATGTTGGTGACACTGATTACTAGTGTCAACGAAATTTTGTTTCTGTTAGGGCCATTGCATGATGTGTGCTTTACTATTCGGTTATATAACTAGGGGCAAGCTACTGTCTATGATTAGATAGTTTGATTTGGTTAAACGATAATTTAAATGACTGAAAAGTAACAAGAAATAAATTGTAAACAAAACACGACCTCTACAGTGCACAGGACGGAACTGACGATAAAATGATCTTCAGCTGATCCATAAGGATGAGAAATCTACTTTAAGGGAGAATGTTTTATCCATGGTAATAAGGCCCCACTAGAAAAACAGGCCATGCTGCAGCACGGGCAGCGCAATACTACTTCACAGTGGTGGATAGTTGTACTAAACTCTTACCATTGAAATCTTACAAAAAGCCAGCTTGTTTATTTACATAAAACATATGGGAATGGGAATGGCAATGGCAATTAATTTATCAATGAGATCTATGTGGCCTTGGATCTATCCACTAGTGTGACAGTAATAACCCACATGGTTTACAAAAACAATCTTTACCTTTAAATCCCGCTTCAGGCTCAGTCGGTGTGCTACACTCCTCCATCACGTCGTCGAAACTCTCCTTGGGCTCGTCAATCTGTAAACAGATGGAAAAATGTACTGAACAACGTCTGGAATCCTGAAGATATGTAGATTTGGAAAGAATTATCGCTATGTCCAAAATACGTATGTAGATAATACGGGTAAGCAGAAATATGACAAGAAGATTAAGATTAACATTATTGAAGGGTAGCCATATTAGATAAGAATTAATTCCAAGTTGTGAGTAATTCAGAAAACACCAATGTTTGACCCACTGTATACTGAGTAAAAGGTATTTGTTGCATAAAAGATTAAACTGTTTCCCTTGATGTTACACTGTATGTGTTCGCCACATCTCCTGGAGCCCACTGGAGACGCCCAGTCTAGCGGCTAGCGGTGGAGATGACCGGGCAGTGGTCACGTGTGTATGTGGTGGAGCCGCGCCACGCTGCTAACGCGTAACCAAACGAACATTCTTTGTAAGTTCTTGTCCATTGATGGAGATGACGAGACCGTGACGATCGATCGCTTCAATGGGCGCAGCGGCCTCATCATGTAGCTTCACCTACCTACCACCTACCGAAACTGTAAATAACTCTACAAGACGTACAAGGCGCAGCGGCCTCATCATGTAGCTTCACCTACCACCTACCGAAACTGTAAATAACTCTACAAGACGTACAAGGAGCATCGGGCTCATCATGTAGCTTCACCTACCACCTTACCGAAACTGTAAATAAATCTACAACTTGGACGTACAAGGCGCATCGGGCTCATCATGTAGCTTCACCTACCACCTACCGAAACTGTAAATAACTCTACAACTTAGACGTACAAGGCACATCGGGCTCATCATGTAGCTTCACCTACCACCTACCGAAACTGTAAATAACTCTACAACTAGACGTACAAGGCGCATCGGGCTCATCATGTAGCTTCACCTACCACCTACCGAAACTGTAAATAACTCTACAACTAGACGTACAAGGCGCATCGGGCTCATCATGTAGCTTCACCTACCACCTACCGAAACTGCAAATAACTCTACAACTTGGACGTACAAGGCGCATCGGGCTCATCATGTAGCTTCACCTACCACCTACCGAAACTGTAAATAACTCTACAACTTGGACGTACAAGGCGCATCGGGCTCATCATGTAGCTTCACCTACCACCTACCGAAACTGTAAATAACTCTACAACTTGTACATGGCGCATCGGGCTCATCATGTAGATCATCTACCATATACATACTTACTTCCTCTTTTATAGATATGGATTATAAGAAAGCTAGATTTTATGAAAATATGTCAAGACAACTTTTGTTTTGAATTTTAAATTTCGTACCATGACATAAAGTTAAAAATATCACATCGTAAAAAGCCTAGCTGAAAATCACGATTTTTAGTTGTATAGGTCAGTTTAGACATTTCGCGCCCACGCGTTTTAGACATTTCAACGCAATTATATAATTAAAATTCAATCCGTGTCTCGATAAAATGGCGAATTGTAAAGAATGGATAAGTGAATTACTGATTCCCACAGTTTTTCCATACGATATCTCAAACTGTAATAATAAAACGGCCGCATTTTCATACGTAACCCATTAGACTACTTCAACCAGTACCACCTACAACAAGGTACAGAATAATCAACATAACCCATTACCCACTTGGCCGACACGCAAAAACTCCAAACTCGCGGATTCCTGCGATGCGGCGGACGTAGGAAAGGAATCAATTAAAAATATGTGGCCAGCGGCTACTGACGAGTGACCAACATCAACATGTGCCTCACGTGCCCGTCTCGATGTGGCTCACGTATAAGGGACCAGCTGCCAAACTTGGACTAATAAATGTTTCATACATCTAAACAACTTGGCCCCGCTTTTTGCCCTTCGGTCAGGTGACGTCGCATCCTCTTTAGGATAATACGGCCATCATTTGTACAGCATCTGCCTACGCCGACCACAAAAACGCATCGCCCAATCTTGGTTTCTTGCCGGGGTTCGATACTTCGATACAGTTTTCAGTTTCGATTGCCCCCCTCGCCCCGCGGGAGTTTGTTTTGAGCGTCGTTTTTCAATTATCCGATTTTTTGTCGGGTGCAGACGGTTTATTGTAACGTATAGGACGGTATCGCCAACATCGATCGTCTTCGATTTACATACGTAACGATTTACAATTTATGGTAACAGGAAGGGGAAATAACTGTTGTTTATAGCATTAAACATGATCGCGGCTGTGAATAGAGACAGGAAATGTAAATCAACATTGCTCTTAGACGATAATTTGTTAGTACTTGATAAAAGTTACTACCTACCAATGATACTATATCTAAAATATCTTCCGAGAGACTAGTATCACCTTCTTTACCGAAACATCCTCGTTTAACATTTTGTCTCACTTATATATATAGGTCAGCGGGATAGAGCTTCTCCGGCTCGATTGTGGAGAACAACAAAACCACCCGGTAAGGAACTTGAAGGGCAATCAACTACTTTATTAATTGTGCTAATTACACGGTGTTTTACGGGAAAACGATTGTTTTGGATTTGAGTAAACATTTTAGTTTTTCTGCAACAAAAATGTTCAGTGCTGCAAAAATCGCAAGTGTTTAGCATACATGATGTATAAGAAAACGAATAGGGGGAAAAACTAAATTTCCCCGAAAAGTACAGCGCAAAAATGTAACTAAACAAACAACTATGGGAGGGATGAAAGATTTGGCCAATAACGCACGGAAAGGACGTGTACGGCAGCCCATCCTAGGGAAGGATTTTCAGCTAGTCGGAAATCGCAATTGTTTCACTTTTATACAGTATTTATTAGTCCACTATGTGTTTTTATCATAAAATATCTCCAGTATTTGACCGACTTTAGGTGAGTCGGTGGCGTCACCAAGGTAGCCAAGGCAGCGATGTCGTGGGTTCGGATCCTGGGCCCTGACGCTACTTTTTTACGTGAACCAAATATACCATTGACATTGGATACTGCAAGTATACATCTCATTTACGAGAGTCAGATGTAGCATTGACTGTAGAAGAATATTGGATTAATATGCTAGCTCCGTTCAATATGGCAAGCAGACAACTGCATCGTACGCCTAATCATTTAATTTTTCAAAATGAAACAACCTATGTGATCTTTACCCTGGTTGAACCTTGCAATGTTCAAACCGTCCAATTAAACAGTTAGAACCCCTCCTGCAGGTCCATAACCGCAACATCGTAGACCAGTTAATGCATACAAACAGCTCACTTCTGCACGTGAATCAATCATATTCGCTCGGTATGCAGGCCGGGTCTGGCGGTAATTAAGACCCTTATCTGCTATCTAGGGTCTAGGGTGACCGCGAGGTAAGACGACTGTGGTCTCAGCAAGAAACCATCCCCCCCTCGGAAAAACCACCCACCAGCTTAGACAACTTCGCTTGTGCTTTTGAAGCTGAATCCTACCTCTGTCGTCTTAGTTAAAGACTTGTCTACAAAGTGTTTGGTCGGATTTTGGTTTTACAAGTGTACCGAGTTTGGTTTGAGTCACATTGTTTGATTTACAAATTATTTACCTTTACGTAATGAAACGTTGGTTTTAGGGAGCGGGGCATATCCATAAAATCCAATGTATATTTGTTTGTCCGTTATGGACTCCGAAACCGCTCAACAGTTTGTAATGACATTTTCAGGCATTATTATGCATTATTCAAGGATGGTTTGTGTGAAGTTTGGTGCAGATCCGTCAAAAGGGCTCCGCTCCAGTGGCTCTGGAGTTTTCCATGTTAAACCTTATGAGTACTCATATTTAAATGGAATTAAAGAATCATAACAGCTTGTTCAAATAAACAATTTGATTCTGTGTAGTTCGATAGCAATAAAAAGTGAATAGGTTTACCAACATTAATTAATTATTAAATTAACCATTAATCAATAAACATTATTAATTTATTAATTTTATAGGTCTAAAGTATTATTTTTTTTGTTTTATTTATGACAACAGCTAATTTGCAACCAAAGACGAGTGAGCGTAGCGAACGAACTTCAACCTGGAGGCGAGTTAGCGTAGCGAACGAGCTAAAGTGAAGGCAAGTGAGCGCAGCGAACGAGCTTCAACCCAAAGGTGAGTGAGCGTAGCGAACGAACTTCAACCAGGACGTGATTGAGCCATGCGAACGAGCTCATCTTGAAAATGAACGAGCATTTGACATAAAACCACATTATGACAGGACGACGTCTGTCGGGCCAGCTAGTGCTTGAATAATTTTATTGCCGTCGGAATTGATAATCAAATCAAACACTATAATACAAAACGTTGAACAAATCTCTATATATACTTAATCAAAATCAATAAAAAACTATATAACTATAAAAAACTATAAAAAACAAGTGAATCCGTTTAATAACGAACGAAATATATATTTACACTTAAACTGCAATCATGCATTTTAACAAGTATGTGTTGTAAAATTATATTGATCGTATATGACGTCAAAACCTATGAAAATAATACAGTAAACATATGGCTTAGTGCGTAAAATCGTAGGGTAATCTTTTTGATAGTAATGTTATTCTACAAATTCTAAACAGAAACATTATAATTTTTTTTTAAAGCAGATATTTGTATTGAAATCGCTACGAAAATGGATTCAACATAACTTTGTTATTAGGTAGTTCGTAACTTATTTCTTAACTCACTAAAACACATTTTCGTACAAGAAGTTTAGTTAATTTTCCTATTACAAATAGGTAAACACAATCTTAGATGTACATAGAACTGTAATCTATTTTGAAAATACAATAAACATGTAACAATTATACGCGTTGTGATGCAACTGTGCACATACATTTTCAGTGGACATTTCGTATTTACCAATAACACAGAGGCGACCGCGGTCCTAGCGCTTGTAAAAACTAATACGATAAAAGGAGGGGGCGACATTGAAAAATGAATGGCCTAAAAGGATGAGGTTAGCATCGGTAGACCGGCAGTAAGACGCGTAAATCAAGAAATCGACATGAGGGAAAAGACGATAAATTAAAAGACGAGGTCGGATTTATGAGGGGAAGCAAAGCTGAAGCGAGTCTATGTAAATGGCGGGCACCGTGCCACAGCCAGCAGCACTGCTATGGGGTGAGTTATGGTGTTGTATGGGGTGTCATGGTGTGACTGGTGAATAGGTGGATATGTGACGTGTTTAATTGTATGTTGTGATTCTTTTGGAACATAATTTTGTTGTACACAATAGGGCGGAAAGATCTCATTTGAAAATTGTTTGCTGAACACACTGAAGCTATTTTTACGATTGTCATTCATGAATACAGTCAATGGTTTCACACACATGATAAACATCTGTTTAACGGGGTTTTGATTTTGTTTACCACACTACGATATTTTAGCCGATTTACAAACGTTTATTGGAGGCCGAAAGCTGTCGTCGTAATTTCTGGGCCGTGCAGGTTTTTACATCTGCTGTTTGCTTATTTTCTTAAAACATTAATGCATATTAAATACAAAATCAGTCTCCATTTTACATAATAAGTGACTATCATTGTGCATTATTATTGTGGTTGTTAGTAGCGAAAAATAGACGAAAAATAGCGTTTATACCACAGACCGAAATAGTTTTCGGCCTTCATTTTCAGCCCTTGGTACGATATATACTACCATAGTTTTAACTGTTATTGTAAGTATTACTGAGTAAACATATGTTAAAAATCAACCAGTTATGTGAAAAGGTTTCGAATAATCTTTTTGTCCTACGACGACAGGCACGAGCCCGGGACTGTTTTCACATTACAGTACTTCAGGCTAGACCTAGGGGTTGTGACATTAACACTTTAAGATAAAATCCATTGGTGATTTGGCGGGATTTGAACCCGGGACCTCAGGGACTGCTCTAACCCAGTTGGCTTCCCCAGTAATTTATTAGCATAGTAAAAATAATAATCCAATGCAGTACACTAAACTAAACAATAATACAACAACAACCCGTTAGATTTTATATCATTGTCCCTAATATTCCCTAATATACAGTATAGACCAAACTAGTAAAATTAATCACATTTCACTCATTTTGCTGTACCCCACATTGGTGAAGTAACGTAACTGGACAGGTGCCATTTGAAACTAAATAGGGAGGGACACAATTTGAAAAACTATATTTTTTAAATGTAGGCCTACCATCTGAAAATAACCATTCCACCCCACGAAATCAACTATTTTGAATTTCTTATCCATCAAAACGATACTCGTATACGTGAAATTATTTTTTGTTGATAGGAAACATTGAAAAGGAAGACGATTTTCATTTTAAACGTGTCCGATAATTTACAATCCCGATGAATTCCCTGACATCCATCTTTTACCAATTCTCCATTAGCAAGTACAAAGTACGTGGGGTAGAATGACGGACACCATCCTTCGCAGACAGGCGCAGGTGCGAGCTGAGCCACTGTCACTCAGGACCACGACGCTATTATATTTCATCAACATCACATAACACAAACAAGGAGGGTTGTCGGTGACGAGACACATGTTGTCCCGACAAGTGTGCACTTTTTATACACTCCTTGGAATGCAAATCGGCTACAGCAAGTGTAACATTGAAAATACCCCCGCCGCAGCAAACCTGCAGACTAAGCGAATGAAGTTTGCATGTTTGGGAACATAATTTGATTAAATTTGTTTGGAATTAGTCCTGCGTAACCGTTGGGCATACAACAACACTTCAATATACAAAATTATTTATTTTTTTACGCTCTACAAAATGGTCTGGAAAGAAATTGTGAAATTTTATGATTTTAGAGTCAAAAATGGGAAAAACTAATTTTTACCCCATAAAGACCCCCCATAAACCCCCGTTCCCATGGACCGATCATGGTGGTTCGCGAACTCGTTCGAATAATTGTAGGATTACAAGTTTGTACCAAATTTCATCAAAATTGGATCATTTTTGCTCGAGTTATCGCGGACACATAATATACACTATGAATTCGAACGGTGTTTTTGGCCTCTGAAGACCTCAAAACGGAAAAGTAAATCGGTCCCGGTTCCAGGTCTTACCATGAGACCTACGGTAATTGCTTATTACCTATATGGGAAATTCGCTAAAAGAGAATTTCAAAATTAACGATCGTTTACATCATTATGTGTAGCCCTGAGCTTCGCAACAGGTTGATGGCATAAAAGTAGATAATGTAGTTTTTAAATTACATTGAGAACCAATTTAAAAATCCAATATTGATTACACAAACGAAACTTCGTTTTATAAAACCACTTCACTGAGACGGCTGGCACTTAGTGTTGATGTCAAAATGTTTTTTGTATTTTTAGAAACACTGACCTACAAATAGTCAATATCAACAGTAACACCCTAGGGCCTACAGTGTTATTCGTTGTGAATGGCGGGTGAAACCCCCTTTTGATTTCAGAGTAGGATAAGAAGTATATTCGCAATAAACGTAGGAAATGACGTAATATAAAATAAACATGGTTGCTAACGAAATATTAAGGCATTTTATTTAAACAAGCATTAAACAATAAGAGGCGAACGGTTTCATATACCATGAGCTTCGTCACAAAGGACGCCGTCACTTTTTTGAACGCTGTCCGCCCGGCGTGATCTTGGAAACCGTAGTTTTAAAGAATTTTTTGCAAATTCCCTTAGAGGGAATATACTATTACCTTAGGTCTTGTGGGTACATCCATACTACAAAACAAAACGTTTAAATTTTTTCAGCAAAATACTAATGTCACTCTTTTAGATTTCTTAAGAGGGCGATAAAAAGTGTAGCGCCTCTATTTAATTACTCGCTAACCCATCTCATTCAGCATTTGAACTCTATTCAACCCGCTCAATAACACAAAACCAATTACACAACACTAAAAACCTCTCTGTTCTAACGAGACGCAAGTGCGTATAATGCATCATCTCGCTGAGCCGCGTATAAATAGAACAATGATGACAAAAAGTGGACGAAATGTTTGTGTTGTGGTTCACACATGTGGCTCTGGGGGGCCTTGTTCCCACGTAGCGACACAGATGTAATGCCCCCAGTACACTCTCGCCGAGACGTTCGCCAAGGCACCTCGCCGAGGCGCTCGCCGAGTAATTCGGGCGAGAGCTTATGCGAGGTAACCGTGTACACTCTCGCTTTGTCTCGCAGTCGAAATGGAGGCAAACTTCGATGTGGAAGTAGCAACATTAACCTTGTTTTGTGCATATGCTTATTTTAATTATGTTTACGCGTATCACAAGAAAAGTCAGCAAGCCATGGACCAGAAGGAGATGGTGGATGAAGGCATACCCCTAAAAGTAGCCATTAATGATTCTTTCTTTTTCTTCCATTCGGTTACTGGACGGTTAAGTTTTACGCCCAAACGGCACCAAGCATCTGTTAGTTTAAGTTTGTCCTTGTGGTGTACGTGTCATGGGTCCCACAATAACGACTCACCATGTTAGGCTTCTAAAAAGTCAAGAGCTGTGACATTTGACCAATACATGTTTATTTTAACGCAAAATGCACGCAAAAACTAACCACGCATAGCTGAACTAACCACGAGACAAGGCGAGAGTGAACTGGGGCGCCTCGCGCTCGCCACTCGCTCAGTCTCGGGTCCTTTGACTCGTGTCAAAAAACCGACTCCAGATGGAGCGCCGGCGAGCACGAGGCGAGGCGAGGCGAGGCGACCCGAGTCAAGGCGAGAGAAGACGAGCTCATCGAGTACACTCTCGCACTCGCCAACGCTCGCCTTACCTCGGCGAGAGTGTACTGGGGGCATAACAGCGCAGTCGTAGTGCTCACACCCCTACACCGCCTACACTGTCAACGACGACTACCGTCACGAGGTATATTTATCTTCTCAGCTCCCGAGCTCCCCATGTTATTGACCTTTCGTTACTAGGGAGAAAACACTTGTTGCTCAGCACAACATAAGGATTCCCAAGTAGGCAAGTGACAAACATGTAGGAATAGATCAAATCAAGCAATATCAAATCTATTACACAACTATGGGTACTTTCCTGTTAAAGGGAACATTCATTATTATCGATGATTTTTTCTCGATATATCGATATTAACAAATTGAAACATATCAGCTGACAATTACGAAAAATATTGTTCAGTATCAACCACGTATCAACAAACATTAATGAAATGAAACTGTTCTAAAAAAAATAACCTAACATAAATAACCAAACTTGCTGTAACATTTAAAAATTCCGCGTTTATAACTTGCATTTTATATTCAAACCCAAACGGAATTTTTAAATGGTACAGCAAGTATGGTTGGTTATGTTAGGTTAGCTTAGAGCAGTTTCATTTCTTGTTGTCAATTTGTAATGGATCGGAAAACAAAAACATCGATATATCGAGAAAAAATCATCGATAATAATGAATGCTCCCTTTAACAGGAAAGTACCCAACTATGAGTCAGGTTTATTAATGTAATTGATTATGGAAATAAAGAAAGATTTAATAACTATAAGTTATGAAAATTATGTTATTGATACATTTTAATGTAAACAGTAGGACAATTACAATGTACGCCATACTTTTCTGTACAAATTTGGTGGCTCTTAACGATCTAATACTTTAATATTTTACTTTAATAATTTTCAATGAAATGGCGACCATACAAAGTAGACATCTTAAGCCAAGTATGACTGGAGATGAGTGTAGGATGAGTGGCACGATCTTGTAGTCTTGTTAATGTTAGTGACTAAGACCGACATATTCCTTAG
Source organism: Macrosteles quadrilineatus (assembly GCF_028750875.1). Lineage (NCBI taxonomy): Eukaryota > Metazoa > Arthropoda > Insecta > Hemiptera > Cicadellidae > Macrosteles > Macrosteles quadrilineatus. The sequence continues at coordinate 102,978,362 of NW_026542596.1, read as the reverse complement.
ACACAGCTGTTAATTAATAGTCCATACAGCTAATGGCAACTAAGGGACCTACAGTTCATAATACTTGTTGTTTCATAATACTTCATAATACTAATAAGTGTTTGGATTGGACGGTATGGTACATCTTCCTGTTGCGAAGCACGGGTACAGCAGCTAGTATTTTATAAAATCAGCTATTTTTTAGTAGCCTAATTAAAGTTATAAAAATAAAAATAAGCATAATCTTTTGACACAATTCCGACTTTTTAGGCTCCCAAGAGAATCAAATTGGGGGTTTCAAAAGTCTAAAATTGAATGTACATTCTAAATCATAATATACGTAGTGTTCTGTTATTACAAAATTATATTAATATTTGGTGGGTTGATGTTTGATAGCACAGAATTATTTTTTCTACAAAACCCCTATATCTACCTCTTTTTTAATCGGAATAGAATGTCTAATCTACACACACATATTGTTTGGTATCGTGATTGTTTATTATTTTATTTATGTTCTTAGTGTAAATAATATTGTAAGTAAATAGTTAACCAATTCATATCACATGTGTTGTTAAATTCTAACGTACTTCCTGCTATTCATGTCACTTGTCGGCGTTAAACACAGTCATAAACATCGTCCTTCTGCGAAAGGACGGACCCTTCCTCACCAGTTCTTAGAAATCTGTAACCACATACTGAGTGAGGGAGGAGTCTTTTGTCAGGGTATCATCTAGCGACATTGTTCGTTTAGCATAGCTTGGGATAGGACGTGTGAGGCAGATCCCTCCACGTATTTCATTAGTTTAATTCATCAATAGTACATTCGCATTAGTTCATTATAGCAATTTATTCATCACAGTTCAATTATACAGTCCACTAATATCATTTGTTCATTAATACTTCAATAAATTCATAGTTTGTTTTTAAAGTGTTAGTTCTTTTATTATTTACCAAAACATTGGCACATCACGCGCCGCAACATGGTCCATCGAGCCGCGATTATTTATCAGTGATCGCGTGGAACAATCGTACCGTACGCATTATAGTTTCGTCGTCCGAACGTGACGAACCGTCTCCATCGCGACTTCCGTGAACAGTTCGTCTTCAAGTGACTCAGTGACCAGTGACTAGTGACATAGTGTCCGATTGGATTAACACAGCTGCAGCACCGTAAGTCATTATCAACCTCATCACGTTCAGCTTCAAAAAGCATTCATCTCTTTACAAGTCTCTTTGCACACAAAGAATATGACAGAACAGCAGTTAAAAACATTATGCCAAAAGCGAGGACAGACCAAAGCCAAGCTTACTAGATTTAAAAAGTATGTAGATGCAATAGTAGATAATGACGTGTCCCAATTAAAAAGTAGACTAGCCCTATTTCAACCACTTGTACAAGAATTTGAACAGATACAAGGAGACATAGAACTTCTTGATACTGAATCAGATCACGAAGCTGAAAGGGAATCGTTTGAAAACATTTATTTTGAATTGATTGCCCAAGCAGAAGCTCTCCTCACTGACAACCAACCAATTTCAACCCCATCTAGCTCGGTAGTTTCTAATAATTCATCAATTAGTGTCAAGTTGCCTACTATAAAACTCCCTACATTTGGTGGAAAATACGAGGAGTGGACATCGTTCCAAGAAATATTCCATTCTCTCGTCCATGACAACACGTCACTAACAGACACACAAAAGTTTCATTACCTCAAAACATCACTCCACGGTCCAGCTATCAGTGTCATAGAATCCTTAGAAGTTACATCAGTAAACTACACTACTGCTTGGTCCCTACTTAAGGAAAGATTTGAAAACAAAAGAATCCTCATCAACAATCACATAGCTTCTCTACACAACATCAGCAAAATTGAAAGGGAATCTGGATTAGAGTTAAGATCATTAATAGATTCTGTAAACAAGCATTTACGTGCTCTAGAAAACCTAGGTCAACCAGTGCAAAGTTGGGATACTTTGTTGATATTCACATTCACCAAGAAGCTTGATCACCCTACACTTAGACTTTGGGAGAGCCACATTGTATCGTCAGATGTACCAACATTCACAAATTTCATCACATTCCTAAAATCTAGATGTCAAACATTAGAAGCAATCGACTTGAATCATAGCGATCAATCCACTAGTCAATATAGTCATAGCAACAAAATGCTACATCACAATAGACATAACACCATAAGCAATAGTCATAGCAAGCAGTCAAGTGGTAGTCCACATAGTAATAGCAACCAAACGCTACCTCACTTCAGACATCACACTACTCTAGTTACCAGCAGCAGTAGTGTAACATGTCCACATTGCAATGGAAATCACAAGATATTTCAATGTAATGAGTTCAAATCACTGACGCCCACAGACCGGTATTCCAGTATCAAGGAGCTAGGTATGTGCATAAATTGCTTATCACAATCACACAAAATTAAAGACTGTCAAGCTGGAGCCTGCAAAGTGTGTAACAATAAACACAACACAATGTTACATTTTGACTCGGACACTGAAAATCCTCACATTATCGACCAATCTACAGAAGAACAACCAAACAATCATAGTACATCTTTCATGACAACAACACTTGCATCTCACTGTGACAACCTTCAAGTAGTACTGCCCACAGCAGTGGTCGACGTAGAAGATAATCAAGGCAACAAGCACCAATGCAGAGTACTATTAGATTCAGCTTCACAATCTAACTTCATCACAGAAAACATGGCAGATAAGTTAAGATTGCACAAACACAAAACGTCTACCATAGTAAGTGGGATCAGTGAACAACAGGCGAACACTTCTAGCTCTGTTGTCTGCAAACTTCATTCTCAACACACAGCTTACAAGACTTCAATAGACTGCCTAGTTATTCCAAAAATCACCCATCACCTACCACGTGTTGAGATGAACACGGACAACTGGCAGATACCACCATCATTAAACTTAGCAGACTTTCAATTCAACACACCTGGTCCGATCGACATGCTTATCGGGGCCGAACTATTTTTCCATCTCTTGAACATAGGACAAATGAGGCTGCACCAAAATGGACCACTTCTTCAGAAGACATCTCTTGGATGGGTCGCTTCTGGAAAAGTTAAAACAAATCACAGTCCAACAGGACGTTCACAATGTCACCTCACCCTCGTTAGCAAAGAAGATACACCTCATTCTAACAACGGAATCAACCTCGTGAGATCACTGGATCAATCATGGAGATCACAAGCCTCCAACTTCCATCATAATCAGCGGGCGATCATCAGAGAAGACTACCGCCACTTCACAAGCGGGAAACTGCGAGGTCAATCGACGTCCATCCCCAAGTCCACAGCAAGGTCATGGTGGCCACAGTCAAGACAGCAACAGTGTCATCAAAACGGCTACCAGGCACCACCGCACCATCACAATTGATCCTAGTGATATTGTGTCATGTGTCAACCAAAATGGTCAATCAGAGTGAAAGTGAGTGATCAGTGTTGCACTTCATGTTTATAGTGTAGTAATATTTCATGGTAGTCTAGTTGTAGTTGTTTAGTCGTCTTATTTATAATTTCAATTTCATTCGTTGCATATTTATTCATGTATTAACAACACAGCTTAGGTTAGGATTTATATCACGTTATAATGCAAAATATCAATTTTTGCAATTATGTATTCATTGGTCAATATTGGATGATTTGTATTAGTATCAATCAATCGTGTTTAGAATTGGTTAAACAAAGTAGTCATTTTCATTATTTATTTAAATGTGTTTCTTTCGCTCAAGTACTTTGTTCATCGAATTGTTGCATTGTTGTTATAATTGTATTTCATAATCAATGTATGTGTATAGTATTTTAGTAATTTAATTTGAGCCTTTAGTATGAGTTTCATTTTTGTTAATCCTAACTTCAAACTGCTTTAGTTTAACATTTCATAAATCGTATGTTTGTATAGCATTTTACACATTATGTCATATTATTATTGATTCATTAGTAAAAGTCTGTAGTTGATTAGTCTCCACCTTATAGTTAATAGTCAAAGTTTTTATAATTGTATATCATTGCAATTGCCATTTTTATCGAATTGTCTGGACAGTAATTGTAATTATTGTTTATTGCCCTTGTACTGTAATATATAAATTTTATTGCATTTAGGTTATAATCATTCAACATTTAAATAGTTGAAAGCATTCCCACTTTCAAGGGGGGAGAATGTTTGGTATCGTGATTGTTTATTATTTTATTTATGTTCTTAGTGTAAATAATATTGTAAGTAAATAGTTAACCAATTCATATCACATGTGTTGTTAAATTCTAACGTACTTCCTGCTATTCATGTCACTTGTCGGCGTTAAACACAGTCATAAACATCGTCCTTCTGCGAAAGGACGGACCCTTCCTCACCAGTTCTTAGAAATCTGTAACCACATACTGAGTGAGGGAGGAGTCTTTTGTCAGGGTATCATCTAGCGACATTGTTCGTTTAGCATAGCTTGGGATAGGACGTGTGAGGCAGATCCCTCCACGTATTTCATTAGTTTAATTCATCAATAGTACATTCGCATTAGTTCATTATAGCAATTTATTCATCACAGTTCAATTATACAGTCCACTAATATCATTTGTTCATTAATACTTCAATAAATTCATAGTTTGTTTTTAAAGTGTTAGTTCTTTTATTATTTACCAAAACATTGGCACATCACGCGCCGCAACACATATGTTTTATTTACCTGTAGCAGTAGCGTAGAGTTGGGTAAGATGCCAAAGTCAGAGAGGGTGCTGTAGTCACCACTCAGCTCCTTTCCCTCCAAAGTGCGAAGATGTTGGTCAAACGGCGCCACAGCCAGCTGGCTGGTGATCTGGAACAGAACATCACACAAACATGTAGTGGACAACTAGACCGACCAAAGCTCGCTATTTAAATCATATTGCAGTAAATCTAAAATACCCCCGCCGCAGCAAACCTGCAGACTAAGCGAATTTCCATTAACCTGATTGGATTTACACTAAAATGCCTCCATAAAAATAGCACATTTATTTCCTATTTAAATAGAATAAGTTTAACGAGTACTTAGGTTTGCTGCAACAGGGAGGATGAAAAAGATTTTTTTTATAAATTGATAATAGTTTAGTAAGAAATAAAAGTATTTTCCAAAATCGATCAAAATATGTTCATAAACAAGCAAACTACAACAGTTGACTTATTCTCCATAAGAATAACATGGGAATTTCAAAATTACAATTTTTTTGAATTTTCTCCGTAACAAATAGGCGCATAATAACGCTTCAATATACTAAATTATTGGTTTTTTTAAGCTCTACAAAATGGTTTAAATAGAAATTGTGAAATTTCGTGTTTTTAGGGTCAAAAATGGGAAAAACCTATTTTTACACCATAAAACCCCCCATAAACCCCCGTTCCCATAGTCCGATCATGCTGGTTCGCGAACTCGTTCAAGTTTATCCCGCCTTACACCTTCAAACCAAATTTTATCAAAATCGGACAAAAATTACTCAAGTTATCGTGCGGATGGACACACACACACATATATATATATATATATATATATATATATATATATATATATAGATATATAAAAATTTGAACGAATGGTGTTTTTGGCCTCTAGGGACATCAAAATGAAAAAGTAAATCGGTCCCGGGCTTAGGTCTTACCATGAGACCTACGGTAATAGCTACTTCCCTATAGGGAAATTCGCTAAAAAATCATTTAATTGAACATTTCTTGCATTAATCAGTAAATCTTTTCGTAAATGTATTTACAGCGTTGATTTAAAATGAATTAGGATTAGTTTAGAGGATTAAGACGTCGCGTCGTCTTCCTATGACATCTGGGAAATTAATCAAAAATGGTTAAAAATTTGAATGTTGGCAAATTGTGTATTAAAAGTCGGGGTCGATCAAAGCTCAGTCGCAAATGAATATTAGTTCTCAACATTCTTTCACGGCATACAGATAATTCTTTACAAAAATAACCATTTCATTAGACAGTTAGTACAATATTATTCACTATTTCTCCCAATTACACTAAAACAACGACGTTAGTTAAAATAATGTTGATTGTATACTATACAATCAACATTATTTTAACTAACGTCGTTGTTTTAGTGTAAATAAGCAGTAAATAAGCAAAATTGGCAAATTTGACTATGACATATCCATAGACACTACACCAGCAGTTTATTAATTTTCCATAATAATAACATGGGCATTTTAAATAAACAGGTTGTTTTTCTCCGTAACTGTTATGCATACCGTAAAATGACACTTCAGTATACGACATTGTTTCTTGTTTTAAGCTCTACGAAATGGTTTTAAAAAATATTGAGAAATTTCATTTGTTAGAGTAAAAAATGGGAAACCCCAATTTTTAACCCATAAACCCCCGTTCTCAAAGTCCGATCGTGCTGGTTCGCGAACTCGTTCGAATAAACGTATATTTACACGTTTGTATAGAATTTCATCAAAATCATATTGGGTTTGCTCGAGTCATCATGCTAACGCACACATATACGAATAACTAAATATATTATATGTATATGAATTTGAACGTATGGTGTTTTTGGCCTCTGGGGACCACAAAATAAAAAGTAAATCGGCCCCGGGCCCATGAGACCTTCGGTAATAGCTTATTTCTGATTTAGTAAGTTCGCTTAAACATATGAGGACCTCATATGTTTCAGCGAATTTACGAAATCGGAAATATACTATTACCGAAGGTCTCATGGGCCCGGGACCGATTTACTTTTTATTCAAGGTAGGTTCAATTACGTATATACGTAAAAGAATCAAACTCTTCACAGCCAACAAAGAGCTCAACACAGCAAAGAAATCCCTAAGAGCAAAAAGCTTTTCGTAAACAAAAGCGCGATAATCACTTGACTGATACGAGCTATCAGGTCCGGCCAACGTAAACAGCGACTTACCCCAATTAGATCAGAGGGGGGGGGCAGTTACGTCGCCGTTCTTCACTTGACCACACCAGTGGGGGAGGGGGAGGGGGTGCAAAACATCCCCGTGCGTCCACCCCGATAAATCCTAGTCAAATTGTTCAAGACGCAAAAAGCGCGAGTTACAAATGCGGCGTCAGGCGCAGCAAGGAGCAACAATTAAACATAACGCTTCCATCAGTCCGAGACAAAAACCAAGGGTCAGTCTTACCTCCCCCGCGCGGCTGTTTCGGACAAAACTTTGATTAACGGCGAGCTATTAGCAAGTGTATGCTAAATTAGCCGGACGCGAGATAAGTCTCAGCATTAGTCATAAGGACAAAAACCTCCTCTGCCGCTGCCACCTTTGCGACGTTTTGTCGCACAAGGGAGAAAAGTTTTGCTAATGAGGGTCTCCGGCTCCGCCAGATAATGCGTATTCATCTTCGGATTTACTGGAGGTGGACAAAAAATGCTTAGGTCGGCGAAAAGATACGAAAACATTATAACAAATGTAACATGGTAGAACTTTATAAAACTCGACGGAACCAAACAAATGTTAATTGTAATACAGTAATAACACTTATTTCACTTGGTCACGACTAAGTACAATTAATCCTATGGTTAAATTAATTTGTTCCAAATAGAACAATGACCCCGGGTTGTATGGCACAGAAGCAACTAATATATAACTGACACATTTGGGAGACTTGAGAAAAGTAACCTTAAGTAATTTGTTTCAAACAATATCTTCTTATATTTTTAAGTCTGTCTATTGGAATTTAACAAAATTCGGCGACACCCCTTGAGAGGTAGCGGATTTTTACCCCCTGGAATTTTACCCCCTGGACAAACGTGACGTCACGAACCAGGGGGTAAAATTCCGGCCGCGAACTTTGGGTTTCGCGACATCAGCTCGATGGATTAAACGCGGAATTAAACATATATATTCACGGTTGTGAATTTAATCAGAACACATCAAATTATAAAACCTAGAGTGTACCACCCGGATTTTTACCCCCGGATTTTACCCCCGGAATTTTACCCCCTGGCCAGATATATAAATTAGTGAGAATGGTTAATTATCTTAATTCAGTTTTAGTTTAATAGTAAACATTTTATTATTAAGTAGCTAGCCTATATTAATTTATTTTTTGAGATTCTAGTATTAGGATTCGATCTTTGAAGCCAACAGTTGGTTAATATGACGTATAAACAATCAACTGAATGATAATTTTTTCGAACATTTCTTTACAAAAAAAATAAATAAAGATAGCCTACTAAATAATGAAATACATACAATTAATTAAAAACAGAAATAAGAAAATCAATCATTCAATTTCTAAAATCGGCCAGGGGATAAAATTCCGGGGGTAAAAATCCGGCCCGTACATCTTTAGTTGTCTACACGCTAGTTATATGGACAGGGGGTAAAATTCCGGTTTTTATCTCTAATCTAATTAATCACGCTCTGGCTATTTTCATTAGACTTCCTAATCCGCGGGGGTAAAATTCCGGCCGCGAACAAACTTTTGGCCACTCAGGTTACTACGTCATAGTGACGCCAGCTTTGCCCAGGGGGAAAAAATTCCGGCGACCCCCCTTGATTCCTATTGGCAAAGCATACAAACATATATAATTCACCACATATGTAAATTTCAAACCCAAGTGTTATTTTTTATTTGCGCTTAACGACAACCTGTAGGATATTTAAAACCAATACATAAATGCAAAGGAGACTCATATAAGAAATTATAGAAAGAAGGTACATTTAGGAATAGAAATAGCTTTGGGGAATCATAGATAGACAAGAAAATATACATAGCCTAGCACTATGGGGATGAGCTACAGTCATTTTAGGAAAATACAAGCGTAACAATAAAACAGGCATTACAACTTACGGAAGACTCTAGGCAATCATAAAAATATCTGAATGGAAGACCATGGGAAATTATACACATCAAGTATCACAATTTACAGAGTACAATGAATCATAAAAATCAGGATGAAATATTATGGGATATCGTACGAATCAGCCATTTATATAATAGGAAGCGTACAAAATAAGCATTGAAGTTAGCGTGAAAGGCATTAAAATCTTAAGAAAATAACAAATACCACAGACATAATATTTTTACGCAAGACACAGACATAGACGCGTCCAACCCTGACGACCCTCATGTCTTGTCAAAATAATAAAAATGGCGCCGGAAGTGGAACATTGCCGGAAGCGACAGGAAGACATTTAGGCAGAGTGACCGCCGGGGTCGAGGGGGAGGGAAATGATCTCAATTTCGGACACAACTGATACAAAGGGTAACAAATGTGGTCGATTTGTCGTAGTCCGGGAACTCTATTGCACCTCTTCAGTATTATAATCAGCCTTCACGTCCACACCGGCGACTTGCTTATCTCTGTGGGCCGAGACTAATGGAGTGACACTGTTAATTCTACATTCGTATTCAGTACATTTGGTACGACGAGTGATGAGTCCGAAGAAACACAATCAAGGATTGTTTAGGTTATTCAGGAGTAAAATGACGTTGTTTTGAATGTCCCGAGGTACAAGCTATGGCTGGATATCTCGCTTAGGCCAAAGGTGTGGGGTATTTTCAAGTACAAAGTGATAGTATCATACCGTAAGCTTAAGTGAAATACTCAAGGCATTATTTATATATTTCAATCATAAAAACGCTACAAAACTTATTAAATGTTAGACAATATTACATTTACATTCTGTTCAAAAAAGAGAAATCCCTAACATTATAAACACACGTAAACCTAATAATAAATAACAACGATAGGCTAAAGAACTCGCACTGTCGTGGTTAAAGATATATAAATTCCTTTTAATTCAGTTTCAAACCGCATACAGATGGATTACAGAGGCCAAACAGATAGAATCGGCGAGTGAGCGCAGCTCTGTAAAACCCATTACAAAGGTTTGCAGCCCCTTAATCGGCCCTTCTACTTTATTAATTCCTCGCGATCGTGATAATTCCCCTTGTGAGGGAATAAACGGACTTTAGCGGATACTGAACAAGCGGGTAATTAACTTGTGAATGTTTCAAACCTTCTTAGACTCTCTATGTTTGGTGTTATCCTCACATCTGACCACGTCGTCTCCGGAGATTGGGATAGCTTTTAGCTTATCAAAATGGGTAAGTTGTACCGTTCTATGGAGTTAGATATTTACTCGACTGAGATTAACCGATTTATATTAAATTAGAAACACAAATGTGACATAACACTCGTTTGCCGAGGATATCTCTAAAACCAATTCTCTTGGCACTAACAGTTAATCTCACAAACAGAGACCACTAACCAGCCAATTAGTAGCACCTCTGACTTACACCACTAACCAGCCAATCTATATACTGTACCAGAGACATACACCACTAACCAGCCAATCTACATACTGTACCTCAGACAGACACCACTAACCAGCCAATCTACATCCTGTACCTCAGACAGACACCACTAACCAGCCAATCTACAAACTGTACCTCAGACAGACACCACTAACCAGCGAATCTACAAACTGTACCTCAGACAGACACCACTAACCAGCGAATCTACATCCTGTACCTCAGACAGACACCACTAACCAGCCAATCTACAAACTGTACCTCAGACAGACACCACTAACCAGCCAATCTACAAACTGTACCTCAGACAGACACCACTAACCAGCCAATCTACATACTGTACCTCAGACAGACACCACTAACCAGCCAATCTACATACTGTACCTCAGACAGACACCACTAACCAGCCAATCTACATACTGTACCTCAGACAGACACCACTAACCAGCCAATCTACATACTGTACCGCAGACAGACACCACTAACCAGTTAATCTACATACTGTACCTCTAACATATACCACTAACCAGCCAATCTACATACTGTACCTCAGACAGACACCACTAACCAGCCAATCTACATACTGTACCTCAGACAGACACCACTAACCAGCCAATCTACATACTGTACCTCAGACAGACACCACTAACCAGCCAATCTACATACTGTACCTCAGACAGACACCACTAACCAGTTAATCTACATACAGTACCTCAGACAGACACCACTAACCAGCCAATCTACATACTGTACCTCAGACAGACACCACTAACCAGCCAATCTACATACTGTACCTCAGACAGACACCACTAACCAGCCAATCTACATACTGTACCGCAGACAGACACCACTAACCAGTTAATCTACATACTGTACCTCTAACATATACCACTAACCAGCCAATCTACATACAGTACCTCAGACAGACACCACTAACCAGCCAATATACATACTGTACCTCAGACAGACACCACTAACCAGCCAATATACATACAGTACCTCAGACAGACACCACTAACCAGCCAATATACATACTGTACCTCAGACAGACACCACTAACCAGCCAATCTACATACTGTACCTCAGACAGACACCACTAACCAGCCAATATACATACTGTACCTCAGACAGACACCACTAACCAGCCAATATACATACAGTACCTCAGACAGACACCACTAACCAGCCAATATACATACTGTACCTCAGACAGACACCACTAACCAGCCAATATACATACTGTACCTCAGACAGACACCACTAACCAGCCAATATACATACAGTACCTCAGACAGACACCACTAACCAGCCAATATACATACAGTACCTCAGACAGACACCACTAACCAGCCAATATACATACTGTACCTCAGACAGACACCACTAACCAGCCAATATACATACAGTACCTCAGACAGACACCACTAACCAGCCAATATACATACTGTACCTCAGACAGACACCACTAACCAGCCAATATACATACAGTACCTCAGACAGACACCACTAACCAGCCAATATACATACTGTACCTCAGACAGACACCACTAACCAGCCAATATACATACTGTACCTCAGACAGACACCACTAACCAGCCAATATACATACAGTACCTCAGACAGACACCACTAACCAGCCAATATACATACTGTACCTCAGACAGACACCACTAACCAGCCAATATACATACTGTACCTCAGACAGACACCACTAACCAGCCAATATACATACAGTACCTCAGACAGACACCACTAACCAGCCAATATACATACTGTACCTCAGACAGACACCACTAACCAGCCAATATACATACTATACCTCAGACAGACACTACTAACCAGCCAATCAGCACGCCAGGATGGCCGCCAAGTGGCGCTTTTCCCGCGTTTACGACTCTCGCTGCCCCGAGTATGACCGGAAGACGATCGTGTTTCATTTAAAACTATTATCGGGGCGGTGTCCGCGGTGCCTGTGATTACGCATTGTTCGCGGCGGTTTACGACGCTGGCCCGGCCGAGATTGAAATGTGCCTGTTTACGGCGCCCAATGACAACCTAATGGCCAGTGTTTACTCGCAAGTTCAATGTCTTCATCAGCGCTGCCTCCATTGTTCTTATCCTACAGGTAAAGTCAACCAGTCGCGCTTTCCAGTCTGAGCTACATTCAAGGGACTTCGCAATTGTTATGTTTACTCTATCATCACGTATGTATTTATTACTATTGAAGTGTTAACTGTAAACTATTGGTGTTTTAATTCTCAGTACGAAATGTTACATGTATACATAACACTTGGAAAAGCATGAAAATCTGTTATATTATTATCCATTCTTACAGACTATAATAAGATACACGACTGACAAATATGGAAATACGTAAGGTCATCTCACCAAGCAGTAACAAACTAGCAGAACCTAAAATACATTTCTCACAAACCTATAACAGGGATTTTTCAGAACATTCTGTAAGGAAGTTTTTAAATGTCAATTGTTGGAAGTGGGTATACTTTATAGGATAGCAATATTATTCTATTCATTACTCCTAGGTCCTACCTTCTGTTTGAGCTCCCGCAGAGTCAGCGAAGACGACACCGTGAATTGAACATTCTTCTGTCCCGGTATCTTGCGGTTGCGAGAGCTCCTCCGTACGTCTCCGGGTGGCATCGCGGTCTTCATAGCTTTCTGCAACACATGATGACACACACAATCACCACACAGCAGAACAAATCTATCAAATATGTGTCGGGATCGAGATTATTGGGCCATATGTACTGTAGTTACGTGTTTTTCTCAAAAATGTATTAACGATATTGTACGATATTACGAATGTACTTTTTTAACAGCTTCTAACATCAGTACACACATCTCTAGAATCTCAAGATGAAGGCCCCGGACAGTAATGTACCTGAGCTGAAACTCGCCGGGAGTTTCTCATGGAGCCCTTTACTGGCCCCAGGTGGGTTAGTTTGATTCCAAAAACTCGTCTGCTAACTTTTACTCGTCTCTTCACGTAGTCTGGGGTAACACAGAAGACTATTATAATAGCCAATCAAAATACTGCATTTCACTAACACTCTGATTACGTTCCAAACGGTGAATGTGTTTTGCTAGAAACTATTTTAGGTAGGCTTTAAATCCATTGACGAAAGACAATTCAAACGACATAAACGATATTGTAACTATGGTAGTTTTACTTTTGAATAAGAAAACCTAACACAAATAGAGCAAGTCTCTTACCTTTAGTTCTGGAGGAATGGGGGAAGTCGATCCTTCAACTCTTGGCTTTTTCTTTATTGGCTGAAACAAAGAGACATGTAATGGAATAACTAAAATTTAATTGTATAGAATCATTAAAAAAGTAATTTTTTTACTGTGTCCATCTTAATCTCTTCAGTGGAGAATATTCTTTAAGAACTGGTAAACATTTGAGAAAATATTGATTGGAGCCTATACTTACTGCAAAAACGTGTTTGAATACCACTTAGTTTACCAATTCCAAATCAATAAGGGGTGTTTAATTATTGTGTTTTTCTTGGACATTCAAAGCAGATTTCATTGGGCGATTGGTTTATCATAAAAAGTTATTTAACATACTCATTAGCATATTTACTATATGACTGAGCTGAGAAATGCTAGAGATGGGATCCTTTTAGGTAACTATTTGGAGTCATGTGTTATGTGTTTGTTTGTTATTTTAATATTTTTGAAATTATCAATACGAAATACAGCGTGCTATCGTAAACAGCATTCTGTCCTCTGTTGTTATAACCAAAGAGTTGTGCCTTTAAAATGTAGTCGAAAGTATGAGAGAAGTATTTCGATCACACCCCAGTCAACTGCTAACATTAAACAAAAACCGAAACATACTGAAAAGAGTACAATGGGACGAAAAGTTTAGTAGCAGTATTCAAATCAATGCTATAAGCGAGCGAGTGTCATCAAGATACAGTATTGATTGGCGTAATTTTCGAAGTAAATTCGGTAATTTCGTCGCTTACAAAAAAATGCTGCGTTAGTACATGTTATTTTTCACTTCATTTTTTAACGCGAGAAAAATATTACACACGGAGCTTCAGTAGTGATTCACCGCCTCTTTAAAACTTACGTTACATAATTAATTTATAATGATATTTGCTGCCTTTTGTGATAATTTTGATGGAATTCTTAGCAAAGATAAAAACTCATAAACTAAGATATACATAATTGTTCTTAACTTGTTAAGTAAAGGGACAGTTTACATGAAGTCTTCAAATAGCACATTGACTAAACAAAAGTGTCCGTTTGGTAGGAGTTTAAAATACAATTTAAATGCAACTTGCGCTGACGTGGAGTTAATAAACTGCGCAGTCATGAGACTCGTGTAAGTTATTGTTAATATACGTTACACTCAAACAAGCAGAGATCCTGTGGGGAGCGTTTACCGTATATTAAATCAACAGTCGTCGCGTCACATGATTTATTAGAACACCCCGAGACCGCACCGGGGCGGCACCGGGGTAGTGCGAAGTATCGCATTATGCAGTATATATATGTGTATATGTGTATAGTGTATATATATGTATACATATATATATATATATATATATATATATGTATAAGAAAATATTGAACCGTTTCCGGACTCAGGTGCCCATTACAGACAACGAACAGCACATATTACGATATTGGCTATTACAAACATGTTGATATCGGGTTTTTGGGCAATGTGTTTCTTAAAAAAAAACCTTTAATTGTATTGTTTAGTTACTAACAAGACTACAAGATCGCGCGACTCATCCTACACTCATCTCCATTCATACTTGGCTTAAAGTTGTATGGTCGCCATTTCATTGAAAAGTATTAAAGTACTAATAAAAACCTATGCCCTAGTTGAAGATTTATTTATGACTAATTTCCCCCCAGTAATATGGACAAAACGATTTTCCTTCAAAAAGTGGATTTTTATTATTTATTAAAGTAATCTGAAAAGGCTAAAAATCCTAATCCTATAAAACATGTCTGTAATTATAAACCAAATGTGCTATACTTATTTGTATCCTTTATACTAAACCGAAGATTCAGTCGTTTATGAATGTATATTACACTCGTGCGTTATACTGGTTTACACTGCGTTCAGTTTTGAAACAACAGTAATAATATACTTTTAGCGCTACCATTGCTATTGAAAAAATGTAAAAACATTATGATCCACCTGAAATTGTATTTAGCATGTTTCAATTACATTATACCCGAAGTCATAATTTTATGGGGGCAAATCCGTAATACAATGCACATCCCAATATGTGTTTACTGCAATATGGTATTTACATTAAAAATTGACATTCAGATAAATTAAAAGAGGTGAAATAAATCAGTAGCGTGGTTCTCAAACTTAGTAATAGAAATACAATTTAAAATCCCCCTAAAATTACGGAGCATTTCAGAGGGTCCGGCCTTAATTCTTTTTCCATCTAATGATACTGAAACTCTTAAACCTTCCTCAGCACATAGTACGTATGACCCGCTGGTGAATGGAGACGGCGTCGCGTAGAACGGAGGCTGCGAGGCGAGAGGAAGAGAGGAAGCCGGCGTTTAAACCTTCACCGGTAAGTAACTGCATCGGTAGCACATCAGATACAGCGGCGCCGGACAGGTGATCATTTTCGATAATAAATCGATTTTAGGGGCAGACACGCAGTGACAATCGGTTTCACCCGGTTATTTCGTATGTAAAACACCGTTCGATACGAATCGACCGCGGATGCATATTCATTCGGAATGTTTACCGAGACGCGATCCGTCTTCATTACGATATTCCACGGTGTTTATGGCAGCGGCCACTTATAATTGATACGGGGGGGGGGGGGATTCCAGTAGCTGAGCCCCCCGGGTACCGCGCTCGGACAAAGAAACTCGAAATCGATCTCTGCCCTGTTACGCGGACATTTTATTGTTGGGACAAATTATATCGCGTTGTATTCCGTGTTATGTCGTGAGGTTGAACACTGGACGTTTTTACCGTATAGCACGTTAATCACGTGTTATTATACTTTTATTTTCACATAAAAGCGCTAACTATTAGGCGGATAGCGCTCAACTTTCGGTATCAAAATAAATCATTCGTTATGTCTTGTATTAAAAAAAATAGTAGATTATTTTTTCTTGAATTAAAAAGACCTATGTCAATTAGACATAGATTTCTATGTCAATTAGACATAGATTTCAGAATAGTCATATATAAATAATTACGTTTTCTATTTTTTTTTTATTTTAAAATGTATGAAAAATTAAAATAAATTAGTAATGATGTTTTTTTCGTGCCCACTTATAAACTGCAAGTACATACGGTACAACCCCGCTAATCCGTCACCTACGGGACCGAGATCGAGGCCGGGACGTGAAACGGTCGGATTATCCAAAGAGTATTAAGTTCAGGGGTTTACTGCGATCGCGGAAGACGATGGTGTTGTGACCCCAAGAGACAATTAATATTTTTCCGAAATCGCAGAAGACGATGATAATTACGTTAACAAGATTTAAGGGGTTTGTCACTATTGCTACTATGCAATGATAAAGTTTACGTGATCACGGTAGACGATCATGAAGTCCCGTGAGTTCGGGAGATGTTAAATATTTTGCCGCGATCGCAGAAGGCCGATGGTGATTTTTTCCATGACCGTGAGATTTGTCTATGCGTTTTCCGTGATCACTTGTTCACTTACACATTCTATACACTTATGAAAAATGTTAAGCTGCAAGTGCACACTATATATTTAGTTTACACTGCAACAAATCTTCTCTTTTCCAACAAAGAAATCTAGAAAAACTAATGTAATAGTTTGACTTCCACATCGACTGTAAACTTGAGAGAATTATTATAAATGCATAATAAATTGTATTAACTTCTGAATGATTTTAATAGTAGCCTATTTGTAGTTATGAATAATTCTAAGAGGTTTTATACAGCAAATAACCAAAATTACAAGGATCTAAATAGTTTATGTAGGTATTTTGAATCTTTTGACATAGCGCACCTGCGAATGGCAATTTAAAATGTAATTTCCTCATGGGCTTCACTTATTGATAAAATGTATTTTAACTGTATTTAAAAGGCTACTTTTTGACAACTGTAACCTACTTGAGGTAGGTAAATAAATTTTTAAACATTAAATGATCTAAAATAAACAAATTTTGTGTGAATTAGTAGTTTTGTTTACCTAATAACTGTTACAAACTAAAATTATCTTGAAAAGGTAATCGGGTATTGCGCTGGATTCATTTTGCCTCGGAAAAACGTTGGGATTTATCAAACTCCGCAATTTTCTCATGGGTTCACTTATAATTGAATATTACATACAATAGAATATTGAACAACTACAACTCTTCCAATTTACTCACTTCACATAACAAACCCCATAACATCCCATTGCGTTCCCACGGCGATTCGACCCGCCTAAATCGGACTTAATTTCGAATATAATTCTGTGTTAAACTGCCGCCAGGTTCAAGAACGCTTTCTAATAGGAAATTGACATAAAAGCGTCGTAAAGGTGATCAGTCACGGATGCACGAACCCATTAAACACTTGCTCATGAAGCCTGGCACTGGTTGTCTCATCAGTACATTGGACACGCTGTAGTACACTTACCGCTGCCAGCCGTTTTTGTACAGATTGAAAATATGAGGGAAACGTTAAAGCATACTTCAAAAAGAGGATACCCCTGCCATAGCAAACCTGCAGACTAAGCGAATTTCCATTTACCTGGCTGGATTTCTACTAAAATATACCCTGAAAATTTTCAGATTTATTTCCTATTTAAATAACATAAATTTTAATAAGTACCTAGGTTTGCTGCTACAGGGAAGGTGTTGAGTTGTGTTTTTATTGAAACGTTGATGGCTTAGTATGAAATAAACAAAATTACCAAATTTGATTAAAATGTATCCATAAGCAAGCAAGCTACAACAGTTTTTTATTCTCCATAAGAATGACATGAGAATTTTAAATTTAAAGTTTTTTTTAACTATCACCGTAACCGTTAGGCATGCAACAACGCTTCAATATACAAAATTATTTCTTTTTTTAAGAAATAAATTATGAATGGTTCGCAAACTCGTTCGAATAAAGGTAGGTTTACACGTTTGGACCAAATTTAATCAAAACCGGATAATTAATGCTCAAGTTATCGCGCTAACAAACAAACAAAAAATTATACAATTATACAAACAATTATTATATTATAATAAATACGAATTTGAACGGATGGTGTTTTTGGCCTCTAGGGACCTCAAAACGAAAAATAAATCGATCCCGGGTCCAGGTCTAACCTTCGCCAATAGCTTATTCCTTATATGGGAAATTCACTAAAAGGTAATGATAAGAATAGGTGTTTCAGAAGACGAGTTTTTTTTACAGATTTTCCTCAAAATACAATGCTTTTCCTACACACGGTTTAATCGGTTGGCTGTAAAAAGTGCGATCCCTGTTCAAAGATTGTTTGTCATTTTGGTAAAATATTCTTATGTATGTTGTTCATTTATGTAATCAATTATGTGTTCATATGTAACTATTATAAACAAAATTAACAACACCCTACAAATTTTGACAGTTTTGACATTTTATGATAAGTGCATTTTTTTAAGAGAATTTAAAATACATATACGGTATGTTAGCGGAACGATTTCTGGATTAATAAGTTGTTTTTATGCAAAACAATGTAGATTTTTGTTTTTAAAATGTGTGAAATCAATTCCCATTATTATGGTTCATACGAATGTCAAACATGTTACCTAAAATACTGTATCAAAGAAAATTCCTATTAGACACTAAAGCAAGTAGTAGTTTGTAAGAATTGGTTCGAAACAGCATTCACAGCGATTATGCGTACAACGATATTGTATAAGCGGATTTTCATAAATTGTAAAAAAACTTACAAATTTAAAAATCAGCAAATTTGCAGAAAATGCAAAATGCAAAATTTGAGAGCAAAATCTCTCTAAACATAATTTAACCAACGATCATCGGTGAAATCTCAATTTAAAATTCATTACGTACCCAAAATTTGACAGATAAATCCCAATACGAGTCCAATGTTAGTTGTAAATCATTTTTCTACCTATGTAAATAATTTTGACAAGAACCGCTTCAACTTTGACCCATTCTTCTCCGAACTCATGAAACAGCCGAATGCTTTACACCTCAGAGCTAACTCAAGTTTCATTCACTGCCTCAGCCACCGCGGGCGCGATAAGATCCGAGATCTGGCAGTAAGTCATACCTAGGGAGGAGATAGAAATCAAATTAAGCGTTGGCGATAAATAAGTCGCGATGACAGGTGGAAGTATGCTAAGCGGCTGCCGGGCTTGGCTACTGTGCCGCGGGCAACACAAGGAATCCGATTCAATTTATTAGCTAAACGCAGGGTGTCCCGCAACAAATATGCGCGATCTCCGACCGAGATATTCGAGACTCTCTCCACTCAGAGCACTCACCCTACACTTTCAATGTCAGTAACGTACTTTTGATATGCGGAATATACAAATGTTCTAAACCCAAAATAATATATCGTGGATGAAAGTGGAAACGACGTTCTAGAAAAGAAAGTAAAAATAATATTGCTATAAAATATGGGGTAGCGGATTTTTATCCCCCTGGAATTTTACCCCCTGGGCAAACGTGACGTCACAAACCAGGGGGTAAAATTCCGGCCGCGAACTTTTGAGTTTCGCGACATCAGCTCGATGGATTAAACGCAGAATTAAACATATATTTTCACGGTTGTGAATTTAGTCAGAACACATAAAATTATAAAATCCTAGGATGTACGGCCCGGATTTTTACCCCCGGAATTTTACCCCCTGGCCAGATATATAAATTAGTGAGAATGATTGATTATCTTCATTCTGTTTTAATTTAATAGTAAACATTTTATTATTAAGTAGCCTATCTTAAATTATTTGCAACATTAACTAATCGAACAGGTTTTTAATTTTAATTTTGAGATTCGAGTATCAGGATTCGATCTTTGAAGCCAACTGGTTAATATGATCAAAATAAAACAGCGAATTCTGTTTACTTAAATGGGATTAAAAAAAAAATAAATAAAGATAGGCTACTAAATAATGAAATGTTTACAATTAATTAAAAACTGAAATAAGAAAATAAATCATTCAATTTTTAAAATCGGCCAGGGGGTAAAATTCCGGGGGTAAAAATCCGGCCCGTACATCTTCAGTTGTCTAAACGCTAGTTATATGGACAGGGGGTAAAATTCCGGTTTTTATCGCTAATCTAATTAATCACGCTCTGACTATTTTCATTAGACTTCCAAATCCGCGGGGGTAAAATTCCGGCCGCGAACAAACTTTTGGCCACTCAGGTTACTACGTCATAGTGACGTCAGCTTTGCCCAGGGGGATAAAATTCCGGCGACCCTAACATATAATTTAAACTAAAGCTTGTTTACGTTGAGCGAGCTTAAAGTTAAAAGTTGCAACAAGCTGCAGGGATAATATGTTATAGTCAAAGGTTATATCCTAACAGTTAACGGCCCAAAAATAGTTGCTAAAATAATTTAATATTTTAAATAAAAAAGTGATTTTCAAACACGTTGGTGAAATATATTGATGAACACATCGAAACTGTATTGCATTTTCTTTTCGCTATTAAATACTTATATTTAGATGAATAATAAAATGTATATGTGTAACTGGTCTAGTGGTTAGAGCGCGAGATTTTAGCCATGAAGTCTCTCTCAAATCACCTGTGGAAAGAGTGGTTCGGTGCCCATCAGAGACCAGATAGGACATGTGTATGACGACGGCATTTTCTGTACTGGAGGACTGTCAAGGTGCATTGTCCCTGAAGCGACTCTTGCGATAGTAGCTGAGCGATAGTAGCTCAGCTATAGTAGCTCAGCGATAGTAGTTAACCATGTCATTGTCCCTGAAGCGATTGTTCTAGAGCGATTCTGTATATTAGTTTGCTGACTTTCGAGTGAATTGGTGCTATGAGTGCCATGACACCTCCTAATTTTAAAACGTTTTTACTAGCTCGCTTTTTTGTCCGGTACAAACTTTGCAATAAATTTTAAACTAACTTCCCGACGAGCTAGAGAAATGAAACTAGAGAACACAGCTCACAAATGGATGACAATGTAATACTATAACATTTAATTTTCATATTTTCCTTGGGCTAAGCCCCATGGGCTTCCAAATTTTCCATGTTTACATTTTGCAGTCAGCCGTAAATACTTAAATTCGACAGTTCGAAAAGCTTGGGTAGAGGTACAGGTTCTGCTCCCGAGAGATTCTAAATATAAAATAAGCAGTTCAAAGGAAATATAAAACATATGACTTCAGATAATAAGGGTTTGGTATGTATTAACAGGCCATATAAAATAGATTTAACATATTTACACATTAAAGACTAAAAAGGAGAAAATAAATTATAAATAAAAATCCTTTTTTTTTAAATGCCAAGTTTTTAAACGCACTAAAAAGTAAAAATAATTTATAAATATGTGCAGGGAAATACTTAAAATATTTAAAACTAAAAACGTGGGGTGCATGCAATAGATAATAATAGTTCAATAGGTAAAGATAATTGTAAATCAGCATGCGCCCACGTTTTTTTTTAAATCTTACAAGTATTTATTCTCCCCACATATTTATAAATTATTTTTTACTTTATAGTGCGTTTAAAAACGTTGCATTTTTAAAAAGTATTTTCATTTATAATTTATAATAGTAGCGATTTAATATTACGTACATATCTGATATCTTCTTTATGGGTAAAAAACAGTTTTGTTTTCTTTGAAGACATTACGAGCAAAACAAGTCTACACACAACACAAATCGCTCAGCGACTGCGACTCTGACTGCCCTCAGAGCAGACCCGCTACAGTCGCTGTGTTCAGCCGCTAGCCGCTCCAGTCGCAGTCGCGTCAAGGACAATGGTCCCATTTGAAACAACGCTAACCAGTGCTCAGCTACTATCGCTGAGCTACTATCGCTCAGCTACTATCGCAAGAGTCGCTTCAGGGACAATGCACCTTTCCCCGAAATACACATGATAACAGAAAGATCCATGGTATAAGCTATAAAATTACAATGGGAATATATTGAACATAATCCATTACTTTAAACCCACTAGATAGCAAACTGAGATTTGGACCGCCCCCTTACAAAAATAATTAAAATATATAAAAAAAAAACAGAGAGAAAAATAGTTGTATGTTTTCAAAATATTTACGATCTAGATTTAGATCCACATCCTATATAATAATAGGCAAGCATGTTTCTTATAAATTAAAATAAGCTCAAAAATAAGCACAAAATATGAATTTAAAATTAAAAAAATAACATGGGCCTTACGGGTTGCAATGCTGGTGACGAAATAACAACAAAATATAAACAGAAAGTCACAACTAATGGAAGAAATACCAATCACATGTTTTATTTACAGCGTGTGGTGCTAATAGAGATGTCTGTCATTAAATATATTTGGTCAAGTATTCGAACACTGGACGACCTCTAGTATTAATAAAACTATAAATAGTGGTAAAAATATTCTTAAACAAAACGTAATGACACCCAACGAGGGCGCACACAGGGGTAGTTACTCTTACCCCCCCCCCCCCTTACCAAACACCACAAAAACCAGTGTTGAGTATTTGCACAACCTGCCGCGGGTCTTCACTGCTTGTTATTGCTATTTATTTTTCTGTGAACCAGTGCGAACCCTTTAATTATGGGCCATCGGTTTGGCCGGCTCACAGATGATTTAGAGCTCAATTCCATTGTCTAGCGGAGCTCGCGGCATTGGCTGTGCTGGAGCTCGTGTGCTTGCTGCTTGCTGCGTTACCACAAGACCCCGGTTTGAAGAAAATTTGTATTCATCTCAAAGTGACCGTAATGAGATCTTGTTAAGGTCATGGAACAAGTAGTACAACCAATTTAATTTTAACACTGCAAAATATTAAAACTTTTACTGTTTTACGAGGCTAGCCTGTTTTAACGTAAGCAAAACAAAAATAATACGTCAAACGATGGATTTTATATGGGACGCTGGAGAATATTGCTTCTAACGTTAAATAAATACCCCCGCTTCAGCAAACCTGCCGACTAAGCGAATTTCCATTTGCCTGGATTGATTTTCAATTAATCTATTAAATTAACATTTATGTTTAAAGAGTACCTACGTTAGCTGCTATAGGGAAACTAATAAAGTGTGTATTTAATTAAAATATCAATATCTTAGTATGAAATAAATAAATCCGCCGAGTTTGATCAAAATATATCCATAAACAAGCCAACTACAACATTTTATAATATTCTCCATAAGAATGCCATAAACATTTTAAATTGGCAATTTCTTGAATTTTCTCCGTAACTAATCACCGTAAAAAAACATTTGAATATGCTAAATTATTTGTTCTTTTATGCTCTTTAAAAAGGTCTGGGAAAAAATTATCAATTTTGTGTTTTTAGGGTAAAATATGAGAAAACCCCATTTTTACCCCATAAACCCCCCCCCCCTTAAAACCTGTTCCCATGGTCCGATCATGCTGGTTCGGGAACTCATTCAAGTTTATCCCGCTTTACAACTTCAAACCAAATTTTATTAAAATTGGACAAAAATTACTCAAGTTATCGTCTGGACGGACACACACATACATATACACATATGCATAAATAAAAAAAATTGAACGAAGGTTTTTTTGGCCTGTGGGTACATCAAAATGAAGAAAAAGTAAATCGGTCCCGGGCCTAGGTCTTACTATATGAGACCTTCGGTAATAGCTACTTTCCTATAGGGAAACCGTACTACGTTCTCTAGTTATGACCAAAAGACACTGTGTGGAACTGTGGTGAAAAATGAAATGAAATGAAATTAATGAAATGATTTTACATATTATTGCTGATAATTTTACTTTTACTCGTAACAAAACATTCGTATAATATACGACAAAAAGAATATAAAGGTACGAATTTGAAAATCGAATTTAACTGCATGGCCTCTCTTCTGCCCACTACTTTCTCAATATAAGGCCAAAAATCAGGCAAATACCTGAATAATTTCACCTGTCTCGAACACTACAACTTAGTTATATTACTATACTTACTACCTACTGTGATATACCTACAACCATCATTGGACACCTCGCCAAAACGTGAACAATATTAACATGAAGTTGAATTTCAACATGTTGACGATCACTTCACCTCGCCGGTAGAATTTTCCCCGCAGCCCTGACGACTCAGACAACATTTGCTGATTGAGTTGTAGCTCCTTTTATGAGCAAACCGAACCCGCTAACAACATAATGAGCGGCCCGTCGTTAGTGTGGACTGCTGGGGCCGTAACGTTGTAACCTGCGGTGTAGCGGTGTAGCGGTGCAGCGCTGTAGTACATACGCGGGGATGGCGGTGTACAGGAGAAACCAACATTTTGTACGTCACTAGAACATGCTGAGGAAACTTAGATCAACTCCAACATACACAACACAGTGAATGTTTAATTCCCAAAGTTTCGCGGCAATCGGATGGGCGGTTGGGTAATGCAAAATAACGCAACTATTTCAAATCGTGGTGATCGCCAAACTACTGCACCGAACCCCCGAACATGTAGCATCGTTAAAGTGTACACACAGTTGACAATAATATGGAAAATAAAAAAGGGTTGCTCCTTGGACATTACCAAATAACCATGCCATCAACAATCGATGTAATCGCCAATACAATTCAAATACGAGATTTGTTCCTTTTCAATTCCCTTCAAGTTACTTTAGGTCTTTCGCTCGGGGTCTCACATATCTTATTCTGAACGCCGAGAAAGCTTCCCATTCTGTATATTAATACGATAAAACACGGGTATTATAACCGTTTTTAATCTAGAATCAAAAAAGGTTTCTTTCTTAAATAAGAACAGAACGGCCCTAAGACCATAACAATCCATGCGTAGCGCTATTATTACTTCTATAATTCATACTACAATACCTTACTTAGTTTATAACAGTTACAGTTTAGGCGTAGTGTTTATTTTAATCAAACAACAACACATATCACACATTTACAGGTCTCTGAGTCTGAGCTTATGACATTTTTTTACGAAAACTTAAAAATACTATCCATAAGAATGTTTACATTCTCTCTACTCTACTTTTCCTGATAATACGAGAAGTTAAGACATACTCACCCCGTCGGAGTGGTTTGACCCTTCAGACCCGTACGACCTGACACTCTCATCGTCCATACTCGTCGTGGAGGGCACCAGGCGAATGTTCAACTTGGCTCTGTCATAGTTCAACTTCTCCTTGTGCTCGTTTTCGAGGCGTGCTTCAAAACAGTCCTGACACAGTTCTGAAAAAAAAAAAAACATAGGGAGGATTGTATATAGACAGACTACATAATACAAGGCGTGTACTCATTGTGGGGGATTGAGCAGCTGTTGTAGGGGTCCTGTGGTAGGTCTTAATGCATGGCCAATTCACCAAATACACTACAAGTGGCTTGACTGACAAGCAGAGTAAGAGTTAGCGATGCACCTTTTATTTTTATCTTTTACTGCAGCTATCACTGGAAATCACACATACACTCTTAATTCGATAACGGAGTCAGTGCATTAAGATCGCCACACAGGCAAGTACTGAACAATGTATAGTGACGGAAAAAAATAAATTAATAAATAGAGTTCCCCTCTTAACACATTGTACACTATGACATGAGTTTGAGCTATAACTATTGTCGTTAAAATGCACTGGATAGGTGCGGTACTATCCAATAAAATGACACTTGGCACATTTTATTCGGCAAAGAAAAGAAATAAATAGTGAAAAATATAGAAAAATTTTAACATAAAACCATAGAAAAACTGTATACCGATTATTTAAGTACTTTCAATGATTTGCCCAACTTTCAAATTATATATTTTTAACAAGAAGAAATTGAGTCATTATATATTTGAGAACATATGTTTTAAGTGCGAGATTTATCGAGCACTTTAAATATGGTCGATAATATGTATAGACCCTTTTTCACACGTGTTTTGAACGTTACTTTTCGCCACACTACAAAGAGCTTTTATTTTCTTAATTCAAACAAAAATAGGATATTTCTTTATTACAGTTGGGAACATTATAAACTCACAGCATTTTTAGGTTAAGCCTTCTTTTAAAGTTAAAATGAAGTTATATTGATTGTACAGTTTTGATTGTTGCAAATTGAAATGGTTGATGAAACAATAACATATAATTATTTGTTTATGTCGGCAAAATAAAAAGATAGTTATAGTATTTTTCGTACCCAGGGCCAAAAATGAGGTTTTTCCGGCTAGATGAGATAGTTTTTAAGTTCGAGACGAAGTCGAGAAATAAAAACGATCGAGAGCTGCAAAACCATTTCGGTCCATGGTACGAATGCTATTTTCACCACACTATACCCTATTACCCTACTATTTACCTCTATTCGCCACAATAATAATGCACACTTACAGTCAACACAACTAACATTTTAAGGTTATGTGAATAAATTATTTGAGGAATCAGAAAAAATAATAATAAATAGTTTGCTAGGCAGCGGGGACAATAAAACTAGTCTATTGCAATGCTATAGCTACTGATTGTGTATTTGCTGATTTTCGGCCCTAGGGATTGAAAAGCCTGCTCGGTCCCCAAATAACGATAACAGCTGGCATAGACAGCAATACGTAGCGTTCGGCCTCCAATAAACGTTTGTAAAATGCCTAAAAACATCATAGTGTGGTGAAATTATTCGTTTTGTGTTGTAAACAATACAATGATGAATTTTCTCAGGTATTAAACATATTACGAAAACAGGTAATTTCACAGTAGTGTAGAGAAAGAAATTACCATATTATGTTTATTACCTGCGAAAATTCATCATCACACTGTTTACTACGCAAAAATAATGTTTACTTTTTTAATTTTGCTGACATGCACAAACAATTATTTGTTATTGTTTCATCAACTGTTTTAACTTGCAACAACCAAAATTGTCCAGTCAACGTACATTTGAACATTAAATAGAAGGTCCAATCTAAAATATGTTATTACAGTAGTTTTGAAATCATAATAAGTGTAATAAAGAAATATTTCAACATCTATTTCAATTTTAAAATAATAAGTCTTTGTAGTTTAGCGAAAAGTAACGTTCAAAACACGAGTGAAAGTTCAACATTACAATCATGTTATCGACCATAATGTTTAAAGAGCTCGATAAATCTTGCACTTTAAACATGATCTCAAATATGTAATGACTCCTTTCTATTCTTGTTATGAAAAATACTACTCCAAATTAAATTAAAACTAAATGGTGAAGCATTTTATTACTTTTTTATACAGTTCATCAAAATACCTCACACCCGTATCAAAAGTCAAGTAGCCCGATCGACAAATATCGCGATCAAACAAGTATCTATTACAAAAGCCCTAATCTCTTTACCGATATACCATCAGTGGGGTCCTAATGGGACCCACCCTCGAAAGATATCTTGGCAAGTGGTCATCCCTTATCTAATTTGTGCTGAGGAGTGACCACCCGCCAAATACTGGCCCCTCCCCCGCCAAATTGGACACACCAGAGCGGATTAAGCTATCACCCGACCTGTACAACCCTTAGCCTCTGTCCACCTAAGCCACGGGATATGGGGTGGAAACTGAGATATGTGTATGACACGGTAATCAGTCTGAGATGATCAACCCTTCTTCTTCCCCGAGCTTTAATCAGTTTGTCACACTCCAATCCCGTCTTGTTTGTTTGGAATCATTTCTGTTAAGTTGTGGTTTTGTTTCGTAAAAGAAAATTGAGAGAAATCATATTTAAAAGTCCTTATAACATTGTTAAGAAACTAGAAATAATATTTGAGTTTAATACAATCGTTTTAACATCTTGTTTATGTCCCAAAACGTAGTAGTTAGGAATTTGTAAACTAGAACTAGGACTACAGTTTCATGTAATGATAGCACTGTAGACAAATTACACTTTAAAGTGTAGTTGAGATTAGTAGCGAATACAATTTGGGAGAAATTTTTAAATGGCGTTGAAACCGACTAAATTTTTACGCTACAGGCATTTATTTAGTCGGAAACCCAACCTCGATCACCATATCACGAAAGTTGACGGCAGTCACTACTGTATTACCTTTTAAAACCAATAATATTAACGCTGCATCGTAAAATAAGGTAACTATGTAAAACAAAATTCCTAAAAATAATATGTGAATTTTAGAAACTAGCAGAGTCTGATAGTGGCTGCTTAAAACATAATTCTGGTAGGTTTTATTTTGGTAGGTTAAACTCAAAATTGTATTGAAATACTTTTTCTCTCTCCCCCAAAAGAAGAATTAAGTACTGCAGACCAACCTTAAATTATTACAACGAGTAAATCTAAGCCTCAATTTTTAATTTTCTTAATATTTATTCAACTATCATTAAAAAAATACTCACTACGAAAATCATACAAGGCATTTCTGAAGTCGGAAACCGTACCGTATCTTTCCATCACGGGTCAATATTACCTCGAGGAACAACAACTCAACGCTGGCTGCAACGTAAAATCCAGAGGTTTCATAATTTAACCGAACTTGCCACAAAAACTAGGTGTAGAACTGACTTACGAGCTACAGTCACTGCCAAGTTTCACACTGCATGCAGGATTGTAGGGCGGAAGCTTAGATAAGGTAACCTAACCTCGTAAACTAGACAGTTGTCTGTCTAGACGTAGACACCTCACCTTCCCAACAGCTAGCTCTGGGAACCGTTCTCAAACATGTGAATATTTTATACTTAAAATATCTTCAAATAAAAATTTATGTTCCTCCAAGATTCCAGTTAGAAAATCACTGTAGAATAAACCAAACTTAATGTTTACATTAAGTTAAATTTAAAACATTTTTCCTGATTAGAAGGAGAATAGGTTTGACTTTTCTTTTACTTTGAAATATTATAAAAACCCGTCTTAAAAGCAACGCAAGACAAATAGAAAATAACAGATTTTATAAAAAATTACCTTATGAATAAAACCGTACCGAATCTTGTAACACATTGTAGACGGGGGATGAAGTGAAAAAAGGTGGCGTTAATATATCAAACTGGTGGAAAAAACTGGTAATGATGGGACTTCAACTGCCCCATTGCCTTCTCGGCTTGTAAAAACGAGCTGGCAACAGCTCCATAAAAATAAATACGGGGTAAAAAGTGAGGGGTGCGCCGGCGGTGAACCATCCCTTACTGGGCCAGTGGGACACCCACACAAGTGATAAGTACACAAGTGTAGCGTCTAGCACTAAGTAATGAGTATTTAGCTGTATCGTTGGATATTCTGTGTATTTCGGGGTTCGATCAGTATATGTGTTATGCTAACTAGCGCAAACACAGATTTTCAACCCGCTTAGCATTTCTAGCTAAAAAATAACTCCAACATCACATCAGGTGAACAAACTAGGTTTTTTGAGTTTTGTGGCAAAAAATAATTAAGATTCGATAGATTTGTTCATCACGGGGAAACAATTATTATGGTGCATAACTATTTATGGAAACCAACTAATGATGGATCACCATATAAATTACGAAAAAATGCAGCTCAAGCTCTTTGTGATAACATTTGTTATTCTTAAAGCCCCAAAAAATAAACGAGAACATTTCATTTAAGACACAGGTACACCCATAAATGTTATAACACAAGGTCCCAAACGAAACATGAGGTTTCCAGGTTTTCCGAATATACATTGTCAAAAAATTAGGTTATAGGGATTACAAGGGTTATAGAATTCGTATTTAAGATTAAACACTCACTAACAATTACAAAAATACATAGCACGTTAAACCAACTCAACGAATTGGAGTACTAAGTACACAAGACACAATTAAGACGCTTTCCCTGAGGGGCCCTTTATATTCAATATACCGGGCGAACCCAGTAACAAATCTAAACACAACGCAAGGCAGGGTCAAGGGACATCCATTACGGATTAATTACAATACTAACCAGATTACTAACGCGATCGCAACACGCCACCACGCCAGTGTGATTTACTAAGGAGCGGACTGACCCCGCACTAATGAATGGAACTGTTTCTTGCGAGATTAATACAGGATTGAAATTCATCGCCGAGCGTCGCGGTGCCTGTTTGGGCATTCCGGGGACGCTGCAGCGGAGGAGTTCTTAACGTCGAGGTAATAGTGGCGTGTGCATACGAGGGGAGTGGTTCCCTCGAGACATTCCACCACGTTGAATTTTGAATTGGAACACAGACTTATGGGGGCATAACTCAATAATATATTTTAAAATCAGCACAACTCAAAAACTGTAAAGATACTCAAAGAGGGAATTTGGAGCTCCCTGTAATTAACCAACACACATGACGATTCTCATAGAGGTAATTTGGGGTCCCCTTGTAATTAACCAACATATATGACGATCCTCAAAAAGGGAATTTAGAGCCCCCAGTCATTAACTAACATATGACGATAATCAAAGATGGAATTTAGGGCCCCCTGTCATTAACCAACATATATGACGATCCTCAAAGAGGGAATTTAGATCCCCCTGTCATTAACCAACATATATGACGATCCTCAAAGAGGGAATTTAGAGCCCCCTGTCATTAACCAACATATATGACGATCCTCAAAGAGGGAATTTAGAGCCCCCTGTTATTAACCTACATATAAGACAATCCTCAAAAAGGGAATTTAGATCCCCCCTGTAATCAGCCAGCCTAAATGGCGATCCTCAAAGAGGGAATTTAGAGCCCCCTGTCATTAACCAACATATAATACAATCCTCAAAGAGGGAATGTAGAGCCCCCCAGTCATTAACTAATATATGTGACGATCTTCAAAGATGGAATTCAGAGCCTCCCTGTAATTAACCAACATATATGACGATCCTCAAAGTGGGAATTTGGGGTCCCCTTGTAATTAACCAACATATATGACGATACTCAAAGAGGGAATTTGGAGCTCCCTGTAACTAACCAACACACATGACGATTCTCAAAGAGGTAATTTGGGGTCCCCTTGTAATTAACCAACATATATGAAGATCCTCAAAAAGGGAATTTAGAGCCTCCAGTCATTAACTAACATATGACGATAATCAAAGAGGGAATTTAGAGCCCCCTGTCATTAACCAACATATATGACGATCCTCAAAGAGGGAATTTAGAGCCCCCTGTCATTAACCGACATATATGACGATCCTCAAAGAAGGAATTTAGAGCCCCCTGTCATTAACCAACATATATGACGATCCTCAAAGAAGGAATTTAGAGCCCCCTGTCATTAACCAACATATATATGACGATCCTCAAAGAGGGAATTTAGAGCCCCCTATAATTAACCAACATATATGACGATCCTCAAAGAGGGAATTTAGAGCCCCCTGTTATTAACCTACATATAAGACAATCCTCAAAAAGGGAATTTAGATCCCCCCTGTAATCAGCCAGCCTAAATGGCGATCCTCAAAGAGGGAATTTAGACCCCCACCCCTGTAATCAGCCAGCATAAATGGCGATCCTCAAAGAGGGAATTTAGAGCCCCCTGTCATTAACCAACATATAATACAATCCTCAAAGAGGGGACTTAGACCCCCCCCCTGTAATCAGTCAGCATAAATGGCGATCCTCAAAGAGGGAATTTAGAGCCCCCTGTCATTAACCAACATATAATGCAATCCTCAAAGAGGGAATTTAGAGCCTCCTGTCATTGGCCGTCATATGTGAAGAGCCTTAAAGAGGGAATTTGCAAGATGTACTACGAAGTAACACTTGGGTAATTCGTTCAACATTTACGTAGCATATAACAGATATGAATCGTCCTTCAAGTAGGGATGCGTTAGGAAGTTAGGACACAAAGTACACTCCAATAATAGCCAGGATGGGTTACGTGTGACACGGAGGTAAGACTCGAGCCGCCCCGTGGTCGGGTTGTGACGTGGCACGGTGAGGGAACCAATTACCCTCCCTTTTCTCTTTTTTCACACCATTTCATCAGCGCTTCCTCGGCTAATCCGGCAATCTCCCCCTGCCTCCCCTACAAGCCGCTCATCCTGCTAATGTTTATACTCGCCGCTGATCCCTCCGCGACCAACCACTCAACCGCTCATATTTTGCAATAAACGAATGCTTGTTAGACATTAAAAATATGTTCTTAAGTTTATAGTCTCTAACTTCATGTTATATCGTTTTTTATTTGTATTATTATAACTCCTTTTCCCATATTTTTTTACAACCCTTCCCTATTTAGCCTACTATAGGATATTGATTTATATTTTTAATCAAAAATATAATACAAATTAAAAAAAATTGTTTTTTACGCAATTATTTACTGGAAATTGTCCTGCAACCAACATTCGTCGTCAAATGGCACTAATCGTAGCGAAATTCGAGAATATAAGCTTACACTTTACCTTAATAAGCCACTACGTCATTTAAAATTTACATTAACACAAAAAAAACACTATTGCACATGTGACTGTAGGTATGGATTTAAAAATACTGTACTCTGTATCATCAAAAGCACAGTAAAAATGTGTCGGACAAATAAATTACTAACCAAAGCTTATATTTTCAATATTTCCCAATTAATCATGGAACAAATTTGACATCAAACCTTCTCAAATTAGACAGTGTGTTAACTACTGTAGACATCGCAGAGAAACAAAATATAGCCAAGGATCTATTTTTTTCTTTTTTAGATAAAACCACTTATTCAGTTTCCAATAATTCTGAAGCAATATCGACAGACATTAAGAATTAAAACTCGTAATTTACAAAAATGTGTTAAGGCGTTTTGTAAATCTCTTCTAAAATCATTCGAGTGTTCCCCCATAACTAAATAGAGAAAATAATCGCCTAGACTGTATCCATTTTGTGTCTAGTTCCACATACCTATACCACGTAACTAAGAGCCAACGTATCCCAAACGACTTAAAACCATATGCGCCCCAAGTAATACACCAAATAAACTATAACAATTTAAAACTCGGAATGTTTTGACTGTTGTGAACAGAACGAAAGACATCCCCGCCCTGAGAGGACCTGTGTTGTGTTAATTTAGTGGTGTTAATAACTGCAACTGGGGCGGCATTCCTCTCAACTAGGTCCACAAATTAAACACGTCCCTTCCAGCCCATCTGACTTGGTCTTTCAAACGCTGTAATTAACCTTGTGGCTTCAGTTGCTTAGGTTGTACTTTGCCTCTGATAATCACTATAATAAATCTAAGAGATCAATTACCAATATTTCTAGCATTATACATAATTCCGTTACAGATTTTAGCTAACTTTTCTACGTAAGTGTTTTGTGTTTTGAGATCTTGTATCATTGTTTTCCATTACCTGTAAGTAAAAAATCTACTAGTAAGGAACTCATATATGTAAGCAAACAAAACCAGACAAAAGCAAGTCTAGTGATGAAATATTTAACTATGTATCCATCAGATTACATTTTTTATTGGACTTGGTGCTACTAAAGCAGTCGGATAGTAACTACATATAAAAAATTAAAATTAATAAGTAAATTAACGGTAGTCATAATATTAAAATTTGACATTTAAAAAGTCAAACTTAAAATTTATACTCAACTAAACTTCAAAATTTTTACATTCCTATTGGCTAAGTGTAAGGGGATTTAACAATTGACGTACTAAACTTTCGAATCAGATTTTAGATTTTTTTATTATTATTCATAGTATTTTACCAAATTCTGTTTGTTTATAAATTTACTAGGTGGGTCACCCGATGGCCAATCAAATTCACTTGATCTAAGGGAGGGGACATTAGATAAATACGTGGTGATATACTGAAAATACCACGGAAAGAAAATAATGAAACAAATTGATTTGTAAGAAAATAAACGGTATCAGCAATGTGACACATACTTTCTCCCATTAGCTGTGAACAACCTTTATCAAAGCAATTAGAGAAACTATGATATTTTTAATAGGTAAAATCTTAAAAGTTGCATTAACTATATTCAATAGTATCCAAAGTCACTGATATTACCTAATGGTTTTCAAAAGTGATATAAACAAACACACGACGACTGTATGTTTGTTGACGACTGACGACCCTGACGACTGACGACCCTGACGACTGACGACCCTGACGACTGACGACCCTGTGACGGCTGGCGAACGGACGACACAATCATTGCCAAGAATTGTCGACAACTTGTGTCAAAGCTATTAGAGGAGGAGACTTGTGAATAAGTTTGTGTGAGGGATCTTTTATTGGTCAGGCGATAGGTCTAGAGGGGGTCGTAGCGCCGTAGTCATGATTGTCTTGTAAACTTATACAACAACTCCCCCTCCCTCCCCCCCCCTACCACCGCACAACACTGAGAGCAGCGTGGTTGACCGCGTTAGATTTTATTTTTGGAACTCATCTAAAATAAATATTATTTATACTCCCCGCAAACTTTCGTGGCGGCTGAGGGATTAGGACGGCCGGGTGGTGGCCCGGCCCCTAATTAGCCCTCGCTCGGCTGCACTGGGTTTTGACCATGAGTCAACAACTAGGCGTAATGCATAGAGGATAGAGTTTTTGTATACCACCATAAAGTGTATTAAATAACGTCATTTTTGTAACCTGCATCAAATAACAAGAACATTGAGCCCAAACACGAAATAATTACGATGATTTTAAGAAGTATATAGGCCTACTTGGTTTTAAAATAATAGACAGTTTTTAGAACAAGGTATATATTTAAGGTTACTGTATTTCCAAACTATTTACACTGCTGTTCACTAACTATTTGCAATTTACAATTATGTACGGTACAGAGAATATTTTCCAAATCACGCCGGAGATGAATGTGAAACAAAAGGATAATTGCGATATTATTAAATACAGGCCTACACTTTGTTTTAGTATAAAATCATAGAATAAATTATATACATTTTAGACAATTTAAAAACTATTCACAATACTGTTCAAAATCCATTTACTATATTATGTTATCCAGATTCACTCATGAGCTGAATGTGTTACAAAATATTTTCTATATTAACAAGTACAAACCTACACGTTTTTAAAGGATAATACACAGTTTTCAGATCAAGATATATATATCTAAGAGTATTTAAATATTATTTACATTACTGTTCACTAACTATTTACAATTATATACATAGACTTGTTGGTTCTCGCAAGAGCTGGAGGTGAAACCATTTCCCTGAAAAGAAATATCTGTTAGCACCATGCCGTTGTTGTTCGTATCTATATATGAATACAACTAAAGTTTGGTCTAAACATTGAGTAGATTGGTGATGTTTTATCTTTAATTATTTAAGATTTATTAATTTTAACTTTGGACGACATTCTCTGAACATAATTGTAAATAGTTAGTGAACAGTAGTGTAAATAGTTTGGAAATACAGTAACCTTAAATACATACCTTGTTCTAAAAACTGTCTCTTATTTTAAAACCAAGTAGGCCTATATACTTAAAATCATCGTAATTATTTCGTGTTTGGGCTCAATGTTCTTGTTATTTGATGCAGGTTACAAAAATGACGTTATTTAATACACTTTATGGTGATATACAAAAACTCTATCATCTATGCATTACGCCTAGTGCCTGACTCATGGTCAAAACCCAGTGCAGCCGAGCGAGGGCTAATTAGGGGTCGGGCCACCACCCGGCCGTCCTAATCCCTCAGCCGCCACGAAAGTTTGCGGGGAGTATAACTGATGTTAAACGAATAAATGAACCAGGTGCATCATTGAGTCTATATCGATTAAATTAACACTTTTGAGTGGTATATAGTTACAAAAATCACTACTGTGAAATATACATTGCATCGCTATTTTTAAGAGTGTAGGGGTCCCGGCCTACATTAAAGTATTATTGTATTAGTTCATATGGCTGTAACCTGTTTTAGCTTACAAATTCGGATAAATTGATCTACAGGGCCGACAGAGTGAGGTGTTGTAAAACACAGCTTCCTTTCTTGTATGCTAACGGTTCAATCCAACTGAAAGGGCGTCAAATTTAAACTATTAGAAGAAATTAAAGATTGTCAAGTTGATGATAATGTTATACATATTTAGGCTCTTCCAAATAATCAAGCATGGTCTTTGTTTGAAGTCCACTTTTAGTAATTAGCAAGTTTGAAATCTTCAAGATTATTGTGGACATTTTCCATCAAATTTGGACAGTTTTCTGATCGTTTCAGGATCTGGAAACTGATCTCCTCTTAAGGTCCGTCTATATTTGTCTACTATTCTATTTTAAGTAAGCTACTTTTCCCCCTGAGGACAGGATCAGATTCCAGATCCCGAAACCTTGAGACAATTTGTTTTTGACCAATTATAATGGGAAATTTACACAGTAATCCCTCAAAACAACATAAAATGTTTGAGTACAAAACAGGCTACAGCTGATCAATTTAGCAGTTACCTGGGTTGGTGCTGTAGTCGACGTTGACGGTGACCACGTGGTCTGTAGTGTACAGTCCGGTCAGTATATCCCACTCTTGCTTGGTGACAAACACCAATCTGGAACAAAACAACATACCCTTCAAAACAAACACTTCACGAGTTCAGGAACGTTAAACGTCTCCCAGGACATAAATTACCAGATAATATTTTTTAAATAATAGAATCAGCCGCTAAGTGTCCGGTAGAACTTGGCAGGAAACCAAAATATCAGCTGAGAAATACAACAAAACAAGTGCTGTCCCACGAAGAGGTCTAAGATCCAAACATATCGAACACGCTACAGCTTTACAGTTATAATAAGTACAGTACACATGAAGAAAAAATACCCCCCGAGTCTCAATCAGAACAAAATGACGGAGCAAAAAATAACGACAAAGTTGGCGAAAAAGTCTGCTAGGGTGATAGCAATGGCATAGCGATTTATGAACTTGTACTTTATGAATTTGTATGAAGGGTTGTGAATCAAAAATCGCTTAACTGATGATAAATCACAATTATTTAACTACTTTAAGATTATCGTCATGTTCGGAGATTTTGTTCTGATGGATTGGATTCAAGTGAAACTCGTGGGATTACATGTGTTACTTTGCAGTTGTTATGTTTTAAGTTAGTGGCGTGTCCGATACGTCAAATATTAATTTAGAAAATAACAACCCTTTCAAATGGAACCTTATACTCAAAGAACAACTCATTGTGCAAAACGTGTAACAAATTTCAAAAACAACAAAGGATATTCTGTAGTTTCATCGTGACTTTTCGTTATTCTTTGGGAAATTTTGAAAAATAATTAGGCCTTTGGAACTAAAAAACTGCGTCATATTTTGTAAATCGAATGCTTATTTTTTATATTGTCGGATAATAGGCCCAAATACCGGAAACATTTTCTTAGGATTCTATACAAAATGCGTCTAATATCTATAAAAATGCAAATAATAGAAAAAATGAGTTTTTCAACGTTTGTTTTTAAGTTTAATAATTTTCAAAACACATTATCAGCGAAATCGTTAGATATTCTTTAAAACATTCTTTTTACCATTCAAAATATATCCTAAAAACACCGTCACTTATTCTGAAACGAGCTATAAAACCCACAGACTATAAAAGAACCTTTTGGAAAATTACAATTTCCACCCGCGACATCGGAAAACTTGAAATCAGCCACTTTAGTTATCACCACCAAAAAGTGGCGACGGGAAGTTAGTTATAAAGTTAATTAATCGTTGTAATTTGTTAGTGTTTAATGAGATTCCTTGAGTAATGAGGTTTGGCCCACGGGGCGGAACGGAATGCGACAAAACCCGAGCGACACGGTTGTAAGAAACGCGGGTAAACTTCATGTGGTGCTTCTGACGTGGCGGGAACATAGAGTATCACCAGTGATACCAACACAACAACATTTTTTTACGCGGGTCACCATTTCATTACGTCGGGGGTGAAAATGCCCTGATTACAAAGTTCCGACACATATTCTTTATATTCAATCACAAAATAGTTAAAAGTGAATTATACAGGGTGGCAATAAAGTCCGAAGACAGTTAAATCTTAAAAAAATAATTTAGATAGAGCAATTTTTTTATATATTTAACTGTCTTCGAACTTTATTACCGTATGTATTATAGTCGTAAGAGCATGATTCTTACAACCTAATGAAATGAAAAATAGTCTGTGACATTTTGCAAGCTCTTGTTTTCAACTATACGCTTTCACTACCTCGTGACCGAACAAATTCGTTTACGGTTGTTGCGAAGTAAACTATAAAATTATCTTTCATTGTTAAAACTATTTTGGAACTTAAATTTTCAACCCCTCATAAAACTGGATAACATTTTGATAGAATAATTTTTTGTAAATTTAATATCGCCGTATAGACAAATGTTCTCAAATATTTTTAAAAGGGTTCAAAAACTACCAGGTGTCCATAAAGTCTTGGCCTGATTTTAAGTGGGAAAGTTAACATACGCAATAACTATTGTAGAATTTGGGTCAGTGAAAATCCCAGGATTGTGATTGAAAATGAAAGTGCCAGCCCAAAACTAAATCTTTGGTGCGGTGTAATGCATAATGGAATCATTGAATAATTTGTCTTTGGGGAAGAAAATGTGAATGGGTTTGTTTACAGTTATGTTGGAGTTGTATGTAGTCCCTCAATTAAAAGAACGGCAACCTATGATAATTTTCCAGCAATACGGCACTTCGCCTCATTGGGCTAAATGTGTGATGGATTTTTAAATCTTCACTTCCCCGGATGCTGGATCGGGCGTGATGGCCCGAAGAAATGGCCACCTCGTTTCCCCGATGAAACCCCATGGATTTCATGTTGTGGGGATTTGTCAAAGACACTGTCTATTCTTCCCCGGTTCCTAATATTCACACACTGTGGGATAGATAAAGAAATTCTGTAGCGTAACCCAGGATATGCTGACTAAAACCTGGGACAAACTGAAAATACGGATAGAAGATCTGCAGGCCACTGTAGGCGCACACGTAGAGTTACGTTTGTACATACAGTAGTTATAAAATCTTAAGAAGTTTCCTGTTATATCTGTAAATAAATCTGTATCCTACTACTCGTTTTTATAATATGCGGTTTCTTTATCATACCAAGACTTTGTGGACACCCTGTACTTTTATTTACATACGTGTTTAATCATAGCCTTCTCTAGTACACAATAGTTAATAGTTTAATGCCAAGAATGCGAAAGTATTTCCAATTTTCTATATAGTTACAAATAATTTACATTCATTTTACGTTCCATTTTTACATTTACACCACACAACCTTGTGTCATTGCCTTACACGTTAATTGGCGGCTGAGATAATTAATCAGCTTCATCAATATTGATTTTGTCGATTAGTAATCACATAATTAAATACACCGTTTACTTACGGAAACGTAAATAAGTGCCAATTACTTTTGTAAAGGACGCGGTAAAAAGTCTTAACTAAAGATTGAGGTTCGTGTAGTATCAATTTTCATAATGTTGAATAAATTGAACAGCTAAACTGAAATGACCATCCAGACATTTAATTATCAGCCAGATTTTCGTTTAGAGAGGCAGTTCTCCTAGTAAGAACCCTTATTTATTGATAGGTGTACTACATCTTGAAGCTGGCTCTAAACCAAAGCAATGTCCCAAAGCTATACAATGGCAATTGGCGGGGTTTGAACTCGGGATCTCTTGGACAGAAGTCTCGCACCAAAAACTAGTTGGTAAAAACCTAAGGAAAAAGAATAAGAAACGTCGGCAAGTTACACAGATCCAAATATACTTTATTTTATAAAAAGTACACAAAATAAAATAAACATACACTTACAATGCAACGAAAATGTCTTAACCTTTACGACAAACTTAAAAAGTATGCTTAGAATTAATAGAGGTGACAAAAATCAATGATGACAGGTTTTTTACGTCAGGTATAGAAGAATACTCGGACCACAGTTTTTAGACCTGTGAGGTCATTGAGGGAATAACATTATTTCCAACTCTTTCTCTAAACTGCACTGCGAACCCGAGTGAACAAAATCAGTTGAGTCCATAGCTAAGCAAATAAAACTTTAGACCATTTTATCTGCTACATTATAAACTGATTGAGCAATATATTAATGTTATTTTACGTCCTTCATAGTCGGCTGGTGTCCATCTGTCTTTTCTCAATCCAACATTTGTTCATTCGTTCGAATATTAATTTCCTTTCTTCTTCCAGAATCGCTCTCCCTTTTCCCTTTCCTTTTAACTAAAAATTTTCCTCGGTGGCAAGTTCTATTTACGGTGGAAGCCAATCATCAGTGGCCGTTGGTCGATATTTATTTTTTATTCAGATTTAAATTATTCTTCACATAGATGTTAGAGTAAAATGTCTATTATGATGGTATTATCAATTTAAACGAGGTTACACCTGTATATTTAATATATCTAATTAATATTTGAACATTGGTTTTTTTTTATAATAATGCTTGTGTTAATTTCACTCAAACAAGTGCATTGACATAAAAAAATATTCTAAAAACTTGAGTAACGATTTTGTAGTTTCTTAACGTTACAAAAATTACAAAATGGTATCTTCTTATTCGCGTACACTGTCGCAAACGAAATAAGAAATATTATTACACGACATAGTATTTTTTACGATTTATTTATGTTTACTTTGTGTAAAATTTATGACAGCTCTCGAAATCATCAATATTTACTTCCAAAAGCCCAATCCCGAAACTTTGAAGCGTTTAGGTTAGAACCTCATTCTTCAGTTTACCTCATTCTTGCTGTACATATGTCTGTAAATTAAATTTGTCGGTTTAATAGTTTCATCTTCAACTCGGAACAAACAGATACCCACAAAACCACCTCAAAACTCATCACTAATGAAGATAGTATCGAGAAGCGAGCTGGCGTAGTGGTTAGAGCGCGGGACTTCAGTCGCTGAGGTCCCGGGTTCGATCCCCGCCAAGTCACCAATGGATTTTATCAAAGTGATAATGCCGCGAAACCCCTAGGTCTAGCCTGAAGTAATGTGAAAAACAATCCCAGGCTCGTGCCTAGCGTCCTAGGAAAAAAAATGAACATAGTATAACCGTATACTTACAATCAAAGTACACATTTCTGGATCACTTCAAAACACACCGCCAGAACAACGACACCGAACATCGCGAGTCCACAGTTGAAGGGGCAGCATTAGCATAGACGGCGCTAATACGTTATTAATTGTTCAATATGCTAAGAGCAGAACTGTGGGCGGGCTCAAAAACACGCGCATTTCCATAATGGCGACACCCAGACATAATGCCTCTCACTGTAAATCACTCTTAATCAGATGCGTGAATATAATTAGCATTGTCACCGTGGTCTTGTCCGCGCACTCCTAGTAGCTGTGATTACTGTGGTTAACATCGGTATTATTGGCATAGTCGGTGATTAAGATTGTATAGATTTTCTGAGGTGAGATAAACAAATAGTACAGATTTTATCTTTAATCATGAGTTTGTATTTAGAAAACGCCATGAGAATTGTCAATAAACCAGGAGTTTTATTCAAGATGCACACTAAGGTTTATTTTAACACTAACGAGCAGGTGTGCGTTTTGAGGTTGGGTGAAACGAGTAGACTACACAGATCTGACGATGAACAAGTACAACTGTATTATTGAGCATACAGTTGTATTGTATGTATGAATGTCCCACGTAAGGTGTCCCAATTTGATTACGGAAAAACGGCTTAACATACATAAAATTATTTCCCACTAAATCGACCCCAAGGAAAACATTTTCTTAACCTTAACGTCCTTATTTAACGTGAAAATATTTCAACTTTTTTTTCCGATACAGGGTGTGCCAAAAACTGAGGGTCACTAGTTCGAATCTCGGAATTTTCAAATGTTTGTCATGTTATACATAATTTTAAAGGTATTTAATAGACAAACATTTTGGCTGAAACAGATATCAATTATCTTTTTCCGTTTCAAAATGGTGGCAGTTTTTTTATTTATTTTTTTACACTGTATTTCCTACGTTAATCCTTGGGGTCGATTTAGTGGGAAATAATTTATTTCATCCTTGTACATTAAGCCGTTTTTCCGTAATTTGAGCCACCTTACGTGTGACACCCTGTATATAGAACGCGTCGCGTACAACTGAATTTTTGAGCACAAATCAAACCTAGATATTGTATAGGATGATGTAGCGACTTACTTCTCTTGGTCCTCGTCGTAGCCTGGGCTAAAGTGTGACAGACCATGGACACATAACAGTGCATCTACCTTTAGTGTGACTGGCGGCTCTACTAGCGTCCTGCCGTCCTGTCTGGTCATGCACCTGTAACAAATACACACAGTCATACACAGGTTGATATACTTACACCGGGAACCCTGCTGACTGCGTTGATGCTGATTCTGTAAAGACATAAATATGACAACTCTTTTCGGCGGAACGAAGATGACGGAAATAATAAGGGGAATGGATATTTACGTGGTCAGAGGCAGGTTCAGAGGTTATGTAAGTGGTTTTCAATTATCAATTATCAATTATTTAAGATGGGGACGCCACTATGTGCGTGTTTTAACCCAAATATAAGTGAAGGAT
Organism: Macrosteles quadrilineatus; assembly: GCF_028750875.1. Lineage (NCBI taxonomy): Eukaryota > Metazoa > Arthropoda > Insecta > Hemiptera > Cicadellidae > Macrosteles > Macrosteles quadrilineatus. The sequence goes on along the minus strand of NW_026542596.1, from coordinate 102,935,560 downwards.
AAGTGTAGGATGAGTGGCGCGATCTTGTAGTCTTGTTAGTGACTAAGGCCGACATGTTTCTTAGACACAGCTGTTAATTAATAGCCCATACAGCTAATGGCAACTAAGGGACCTACAGTTTATTGTGGAATCCGAACCACATTTTTTCCTCGTAATTAACTAATTGGTCTAATTATTAGGATAGTACTGCGGATAGTCGTAGTACTCACTAGTGCGGACGTTAATCCACACCAGGTAGCATCGCATCCACAGTGCCACAGAAAACGTACTACCTAGTACGTTTTCTGTGACAGTGCATCCCTATAATTATCCGCAATTCGTGGCCTCCTAGTAGCTGGATTACAGGACGACGCCACCCGTCCCAGTTAGATAAGCAGGTTGAAATAGCACCTGCGACTAATAATCTAATGTTGCTAAATAAAGCATTGATTTTCCATTATATGATGTGATTTTTAAATCCAATCAAATGCTGTAACTATTCTCATTTCAACCAAATTCTGGAATAGATCACTTCACTTAGGGTTTCGCCTACTACTTTTTTATGTAGGCAACTTTTAAAATTGTTAAGAGATTTTTAACCCAAACTTGGCTTTAAATTACTACTAGTGGCTTGTAGGGACAAAAGTCCCTAAAGCGCTCAAATGTAAAACAAATTATCGTAAGAATTATACCATCTTTGGGTGTGATTTCGTTTGATTTTGTTGACGTTATTTTCAATAAATAATTTGAATCACTTTAATACTTTTATACTTTTCAATGAAATTGCGACCATACAAAGTAGGTGTTTTAAGCCAAGTATGAATGGAGATGAGTGTAGGATGAGTGGCGCTCCAGAGGTTTAACTCTGCTAAAGGCAGAAAACATATAATTATTGTTTGTGAATAAATACTTTTGAAACATCATTTAACGACTTTGACTTTCGGAATAAATTTAAACGTTGCAAATACATAAGTAACAACTGATTAGAATGCAGACGTCTTCCAGCCCCCATGCTTTTCTTATAGTGGATATTTTATATTATATCTCGTTTTCTGGTAACTTAATGGGAATTCTGCTATTTTCCCGAGTCCCTGGGGTCAAGACCTTTACTTAAGACCTCTCCCACTTTTCTGAGACTTACCAGACGTCCACAATTTTCTGGTAAGGATTTTGTCTCAGAATTATATATAAGGATTGCTAATAATAATAATGTAATGGCAGATAATCAAGTCCAAAAACCTCGAAACTGTTTGGGACTTCGTTGAACAACGACGGGCCGAAATACACAAAATTAAGTATAAGGATTGTGATTTATACATGAAGTTTCCATCAATATTGGAACTGCATTTTTTAGCCATCAAACGTCTTTGAGATAACAATCATTGCTATCCAATGAACTAGCGATTGTATTTCCGTTGACTCTCTCCAACTATACATTTCTCTAGTGTCCAATGTACTGTATTGATGAGTGTTTCGATTGTGGCATTCGATTATCTCGCAAGATCGAGTGTCACTGGCTAGATGGATCACTCGGCTAATGATGGAGCTGCGGGCGCCCCAACCTACCCTTACCTTCCCGCGAAAATGCCCCTTCCCTTCCCGCGAAAATCATTTTTCAACGAGCTTATTTCCCTCCAGTTGTCCGACAGCCCGTGCGAGACTAGAAGAGTTAAGACGTCAATGCGACGGCTAATTTACTTCTCCTATGATACTAAACGTGAAAAATTATGATAGTTAACGGATTTTTGAATAGGGTACGTGGAGGATTTTCTATGTTGTCTCAAGGGCCAAAGCATTCTCCTCTGGGATTTGGCGAAATGATCCAGAGTGCCAATAAACTCACATAAGAAGTTTGTATTTTTATAAAATGTGTCAAATTTGTCGCGTTAATTATTACTAGAAAACGCTCATAAATACGAATTTTTATTTTACTGAATCGAACCAAGAGAGACTACTTAAATTAAGAGCTTCATTTAGTTGCACTTTTAAGTTATATCGTCGATTACAATATGTCTTGAGACTGTGATTCAAAAACTTGGGAGTCGCATTTCGTAAGATTGGAAACCAATTACCACATTTTGTATTAGAATTGTATTAACTGGAATGTTAAGTTCAATGAGAATAGTCCTACATGCGAGAACTTGATATAAGTGAATAAGATTTTTTTTTTTCATAAAAAACATTCATATTGTAAAATCCAATAAAAAAGAGCTTTCATTTTGTTATTTAAATACGTAGTTAATAAGTAGTTACAAAAACTAGAATTTTTCCAAACTTTCATGACATCCACAATCTTTCCTAATAAAAAGAATAAAAACTTCAGTCATGGACGATGAAAGTTAAACATGGTACAGATGGTAAAAACTTTGTTTTAACACCAAATTTTCGTAAAACGTGATACTGTAATATCTATTTTGTATTAGTTGGCGAACCCACCCTAGTAAAAATGATACCCCCGTCGCAGCAAACCTGCAGACTAAGCGAATTTCCATTTACCCGGCCTTTTCTACCAAAATATTCCCTAAAAACTGTCATACTTATTTCCTATTTAAATAATATTAATTTTAGTGAGTACTTAGGTTTTCTGCTACGGGGAAGATATTAAGGTGTGTTTTTTTATTATTAAAATATTAATAGCTTAGTATGAAATAAAAAATTGCGAAATATGATTAAAATATATCCATAAACAAGCAAACTACAAAAGTTTATTTATTCTCCATAATAACATGGGAATTTTAAATTTAATTTTTTTTCTCCGTATTCAATGAACAAACAAAACACTTCAATATACTAAATTATTTGTTTATTTAAGCTCTTCAAAATGGTATAGAGAGAAATTATGAAATTTTAAAAAATGTGGGAAAAATCTATTTTTACCCTATAAAACCCCCCATAAACCACGATTCCCATAGTCCGATTATGCTGGTTCGCGAACTCGTTCGAATATAGTAGGTTTACACGTTTGAACCAAATTTAAACAAAATCGGATCATTTTTGCTAGAGTTATAGCGCTAACGGACACACATTTATGTGAATTTGAACGGATGGTGTTTTTGGCCTCTGGGGACCTCAAAATAAAAAAGGAAATCGGTCCCGAGTCTAGGATGAGACCTACGGTAATAGCTTATTCTCTACATGGGAAATTCTTAAATATTCCCTATATGGGAAATTCGCTAAAAGTGGTTTTTGTACACAAAATGGGTTCAGTAACTGTTACACATTATTCAGATCAATTTCCATTCATGTGTATTAGTCCAGGAGCTGAGGGGGTTTGAGCATGCATGAAAGTAGTACGCAATGTTATTGCTGATTATAGTAATATTGACTGTGGTGATCAAAATTACGTATGTCGCCTATTTCAAAAGTGGTCGATAAGGTGGGGGGGAGGGGGCAAACATAGCGGTTTGTGCTATGCGTTAAAACGCTGATAGTTCGAAAACGGTAAAAGATAGAACATCGATTAAAACGTCGTTGGAATTCTAAAAATGTGGACAACAATAATGGTTATTGGGTCCGAGGTCGTATCTCTATAAATAAACAAGTTATTGTATAAAATATGTAAAAATGGACTTTTCGTGTAGTTTTTTTACCGAAAGTAGAATTCCAACGACGTTTTAACCGATGTTCTATCTTTTACCGTTTTCGAACTATCAGCGTTTTAACGCATAGCGCAAACCGCCATGTTTGCCCCCTCCCCCCACCTTATCGACCACTTTTGAAATAGGCGACATACGTAATTTTGATCACCACAGTCCATATTACAATAATCAGCAATAACATTGCGTACTACTTTCATGCATGCTCAAACCCCCTCAGCTCCTGGACTATATGAAGAGTGGCCGATTTCCTTGTAGGTGTCATTAGGATGGCATTGTGGTTGAAAACCGCATCCTGCTCAATCATTTTGTATCCACTCCGTTGATGTTACGCTCTTTCTCTCTCATTAGACACCCGCAGTGGTAGTTTGTGAACGCACAACTATTCCGTACTCTATTTGCCAAGTTACGATTGAATTGCTATGTTGCTGCTGCATCGTATGCAAAAAACTAAACACCGCAGCACAAAAATACTTGGCAAAAGTAAAATAAAGCAACTGAAAATTCACTTAGTATGCCGGCTAGCTACTATCGGGATATTTAAACAATTATAATCTTAAGTCAGTAAACTATTTTTTTCATTAGATTTTTTTTGCAACATGTATGAGTTAATTTATAGTAAAATTCCAGCAATGCATACATCCATCCGCATGCTATGAAAATGCCATCGGACATATTGGACCAGTGATAAACTATTTTTTTCTTTTTTTTTTTTAAATATACGACGCCGTTTTTATTTATCTGAGCTGATCAAATTCAAATAAGATAAACAACAAAACAAGAGTTTCATCAAACTGTAGTTTTACCATTTTTATGATTGCTAAGGAAATGAGCCTAATTTTGATCTAGAAAACATGAAAAACATATCTTAGCAAATTTTCTAAACAATTAGATCTTGTATGAGAATTGTACCATGAATTGTAATTGGTTTTATAACAAAATTTGAATCGGTTGAAATCCATCTGCGCATACTTGATGTACCAATTGCATAATAATTTAGGGATTTATGTGGTAAATTCTCTAGATTTTAGTTAACCTATTTCAAACTGTATAATTGACTATTTTGTTGAATAACCGTAATATCTTAAAGCCGATACCTACACAAGACCCACGAATACTAGAAAAGACCCATTATGTATCATAAACATAAACGAATTCGACGTTTTTGGCCCGAAAATAAACATTATTTAACATTGCTAAAATGGAACTGCCGAAACATGTTAATGCTATTAGTATAGGATTCGGGCCAACAACGTCATTTTTATGTTTATGATCCATACCAGTATTTTTCTAGGATTCGTGACAAGACCATAACTCACGTCTAATTACTCAAACGTCGAAAAAAAACGACCGAGGTGAAAGGAAATTACTTTTTAAACGGTGCTTTCAAATGGCAAGTTCTGTCATCTTTTAATATCGCCGTTTTTGCACCACCTTTCGCACCCCCGGTATTAAAAACGGTTGAAGCGACGGGCGATGTTGGCAAGATAAATCCCTTAGTGGCACAATGGCCGTTATTAATTACACTAGACAATAGAGGACTCTTATGTTAATGGATGACTTTCCGAAAACTTGGCCTGATTAATGACAGGGTCACCTCGCGGTCGCATGGGTAAATATCGCTCCTGCCTCTGTATCGCACAAGAAGTTACCACTACGCCCACCTTTCATCGACACCTCTCTTCGCTTCCCTGTTTGGATCTACTTTTTACAACTCTTCTTCCACTCGTCAATCGTCATAAAGTCAACCTTCACGTCAAAACTAATGGGTGAGTTGTAGACGCGATCGAAACAGATCTATGGGTTCCAGATGCGTCTAACGGGAAGACTGACAGGTCATTCCTTTGTACTGTATTACTATACAAATGTTATGGTTTAAAGGGATTTCGACTTTTAGTTGTAACTTACGTGACATTTGGTATCAAAATAAAACCATGAATATACTCCTTTAGTAGATTTCTCATCCATATACAAAAATCCATCTGACATCCATCTGAAGCAAATTGTATTGTTAGTTCTGTCCGGTGCACTGTAGAGGTCGTGTTTTTTTAACAATTGTTTCATGTTATATCGGTTATTTAAAACCTCCCTTAACCAAATAAAAGATATAATTATAAACAATAATTCGTCCCCTAGTTATTATAACCAAACAGTAAAGCACAAATCTTGCAAGCCTAAAATAATTTAAACAGAATTTCGTCGACACTAGCGATCAGTGTCACCGGATATGAGCTAGACACGAAAAACGAGCTTCAAAATTTACAATGGGATGAAAGTCTACTTGTGTTAAGTCTATGGTAAACCTCGTACTTTGTAGAGGTTGAGTAGTATTTGCGCCGAGTAGTATTTGCGCCGCGTAGCACCAGCGCCGCACCAGCTAATTAAATGAGGGTTAGCAGTTTTGACAGGTTAACAGGCGGAACCAATCAACTGCACTAATATGATTATTGAGGACGTAGTTCCTACCACATTTTACATTCAGCGTAAAGTGGTTGCATGCAGTCACCTCGTGACCCGTGCTAATGGTTACACATACATAACTTTAAATCTAATAACTGCAAAATTGATGCCACTAAAAATATCTGCAAATATTGTTCACTGGTTGACAACAATACACAGTACACTCCGCCGTTTCAGTATAAAGGCTACATAAAACCAATTAATTACCAATAACTAAAAAGAGAGGAAATAACGAAAAAATTGGTTTGTTTCTGTACCAGGTTTGGCAGTACTGTATACATCGCGGTTCGTGAAGCCTGGGAGTTGAGACAGGCCTTATATCAATTTAAGTTTATCTTAAGTCTAGAAATACAAGAACATATTACGTTTACAAAATAACTCTCTAAAACGTGTAGTGGCAAATACCACAAAGATACCTCACTTTAGGCGTTTTTTCCCATAAGAATAACATGGAGATATTTTTTTAGCCACTAATTCCAAAAATCCTGATATTTGCCTACATATCCCTACATATAATCCTCATATACTATACTCGGAATCAAGCGAAAAAGCTAATTCTTTCATTTACTGACCCATTAAATGTAAAGTACAGTAGGTATAATATAGTAATATGACCTCACTTTAGGCACTTTTTCTCCATAAGAATAACATGAGTGAGTTTTTTTAGCCATTTTCTAATGACCCTGCTTTCGGCCTATACAAGCCCATGCAAATGTTCAATACTATTATAGAACTCAATAAACATTACAAATCCCCATCCATTCCCACGAATATTTTAAAAATCATCAACTTGACAGTGCGAGGTTTGCACGTGAACTCGGGCGTGCTCCCGGCCTAAGCTTATCGCTTCTCGTACGATTATGATTAAATTTGGCATGAATGTGTAAGGTTGATATCGGAATGAAACCTGTTTGTTGTTATTTACCTACACATATAGGTATAATATAAATAAATTAACGATACTAACGTCTTCTGTACCATAATGTTAAATTCGCAAAAAATTTATGTTTTTAGCGAATTCCCTATAGGGAAATAGCTATTACCGTAGGTGGCACCGTGACCTAGGCCCGTGACCAATTTACTTTTTCATTTTGTATAGATTTATATACGCCGTGAACGCGATAACTTGAGTAATTTTAGTTTGCTTGTTTATGGATATATTTTGATCAAACTTTGCAAATTTATTTATTTTATACTAAGCTATTTATATTTTACCAAAACTCCACTTTAATAGTTTTCTTGTAGCAGCTAACCTAGGTACTCGTTAAACCTAATTTTATTTACATACATTCAATTGAAAATCAATTCAGACAAATGGAAATTCACTTAGTCGGCAGGTTTGCTGCGGCGGGGGTATTGTCTGTTTAGTTAAGTGTTATCACACAATGAAACTGTGTACCTGATACCATAAGGTTTTTTTTTGTGAAATAACTTTTAACCCATTTTGATTAACCAATGTTTTCGATGTAGGTGTCCTTGTACATCTTATGATATAGCAGAGGGACGAATGGTAGCTAAAAGTGTCATTTTGGGCTTGCCCCCCCCTCAAGTTATTGATTTATTTACATGGTTAACTTTTTTAGAACCTGTAATTATGACAAACCTTTTTATAATGGGGGTTTATGTATGAACCCGTGATCCTTCACTTCGATGTATAACCTTTAGATAGCAAACAAAAGACGAAACCATATGGGTCTAAACTATATAACGTTTTTAATCACCAGTAGTAAAAAGCCTTTTTAGTCCCTAGGGAGTACATGTCAACTGTTGTGAACAGTTGTAGATGTCGATTGTAAGCAATTGCATGGTTCGAAATTATTTATCGATTTATTTATTCGGTTACAGGTTTCAGAAAGGTTTTATTGTAGCTTATTGTTGCATTCTTATCAATTGTGTGACATATCGATGATATAATGTAGGCTACAGAATTGTAGTAGACGAAATGATTGAAAATTGAGCCCTCCTTTGTTGATTCTACGATGTTCATTCTGCTAAATTCTACTCAAAACTGACAATGACAACACCATTGAGATACCAAAGGTAACATAAGGGAGTGGGTTACTACGAAAGGTATGGGGATATATAGCAAATCCCCCTAATACCAATATGACGAGCTGTTTGCATTCCACATAGCACCGCAGACTATCCTGGTGCAACTATTTTCTAAAAATTTCATAGGAAAACAAAAGTCCCCCTTTCTCCTAAATTAGTAATGTGATAAGTAGAAAATATCTACTAGTCATAATAATTATAGCTCAGGAAAAATATCTATACTAACTCAATACTGCATGTGGTGGTATACAAGTGTTTCATCATTTTTTTTGTGCAACAGTGCACTACTAGTAAAAGTTAATTAGGAGTATGGAAAACACCACTATTTACAAGCAACTCAGTCAAGTAATGTGTAAGTAATTATGACCCTCGTCACTTCTGCATCATTGAACTAATCAAACTCCGCGGCGCTGGAAGCACGATTTAATCCGCGGCGCAAATGCTACTCGGCGCAACTGCTACTACACGCTTTGTAGATACTGTACACCATCTCTGTGTTGTACCATAATACACTCTCAGGTCTTCGACTGAAGCTTTTCACATGTACTTCTATGACTTTAAACTACTATCAGCTTATTTTATCGCATTCAAGTGTGAAATCAAAGAGTGCCAACTAATTAATCAGTTTTTATCAATATATTACCTTAATCCTACATCAATATCATTGACTTTTATGTATAACAGAGCAGACATCCGTCTATGTGGCTGTAGCCATTTTCTTTTTCAAATAAAACGAATTTTTATTGAGCCACTTACTCACACATTGCGCTACAGTTGAAATTCATTCGAAGTCAAATACAGTAAAAGAATAGCCAATTTCTGTACAACATTTCAATAACTATTTACTTACTCATTTTACAATATTAAAAACATGTGGTAATTAATTCACAAATAAATCATACAACAGAAATATAAAGATTAATCAATGGGCATACATATATATGAAATTAGTCATTAACACATAGTCATAGGTAAAACTTACTAAAAAAAAAAAAAAAAACTGTATCGAAATCATAGAATAAGACTAAATGATCTTGAGTTCATAATACCGATTAGATTTATGAATACAATTCATTGTACTGCTTACAAGAATTTTCGTCACACTGCAGCAAAAACAGCCGTTGAGGGTCTAAAGTAGCATTTTCACTCTCCATAGAGTAAAATCGTGGTATCGATTGTTTAATCGATTGTAGTCAACAGTTGCCTTATTGTAAATAGTTCGACTTATCGATGACATATCGATGCACTAACACAATCTTAATAGACGAAACGATTGAATCACTTGCTAAACAGCTGCTTGCTTTCATTAGAAAATTAAATGGAAAACAAGTCAGAAGTAGTTTTGAGAGATTATCTTCAAATGAAAACTATTTAGGTTTGATAGCATAGATTGCTAAAATAGTGGTGTGCAAAAATTACGAAAGATGTAGTTCACCACACGGGCAAAAGTGTCTTTTTAGGCCCTAGTGATGAAATACACCTTTTATAACGTATAAGTTAATTATTTAATATCACAGGCATTAGCCCATTAGGCGATTCTATTTCAAAATTTGCACCATTGTACTACTCTGTACTGAAATAAAGATTTCTTTCATTCATTCATTTTCTTTCATTTGCAACTACTGTATATTTCACCTGCTTTAATGAGGTGTATTAACATAAAATATTATACAGATAAAGACGAAAATTTTAAATAGGCCTATTATAATTTTAAACAGCAGTTCACAGGTTTAGTATGTATGTTTACTAGGGGTGGATGTTATTCACGTAATATAATGAGAATTCACTTCGCCCATTCAAGCTACGTACACGATACATAAAGCGTAATCAATAATTTTCATGAAAATCTCGTACATCTGGGAAATTCGGAAGTTTGCCCGTAATCACATTTTGTTTACTATCATCTATCATCGACTAAAAAAACGAGTGTATTTGGTAAGCTTTTAAATCCATTCTGCAGTTTTACAGTATTTATTTATGAAAACTCACATTTTACTATGTCGACCTTGCGAAATAAAAACTTGTATTCTCGTTTTAAAATTCGACAGCTGATTTTAAGTCTTGGTGGTGAATTAGGTCAGCAAAACGTCTATACTCTTCATCAAAAGACGTTTAGAAATACTAAAGCTTACTTCGTATTGCGAGAAGTACCCGTGAATCCGATGATTGGAAACGGAACAATTGCACATATCACAACGTTTACACATTATCTTGTAAATTCCGAGTCTACTGGCCACACAGTGCGACACGTGGCTAATTTCTATCCATGTTTACCTCAAGTCCCCCGAGATGACTTTAATTAGAGACTTTGCATGTCCGCGCAGTTTTTACACGTGACATGTTTGCGTTTTTCCACCGCGGTCTTGACTTGTCTGTAGTATTTGCCCGGGGATTTGTCCGCTCTCCGCGCCAATTAAGACAGCTGCTAATGTCGGGTTGTTAGCGTCATGACACTTGTAATCCCCCGTGTCTTGCTACACCCTGCGTTCTCCAATGCTCAGTGTAAACGTAGCCCTACTCATTTTATATGTATCATCCTTATGAGCGGAAGACAATTCAAATGTTTATATACGGTAGTGAGCGTTGTCTGTATCTGTAAACTACCGATCATCTTAGAACATTACCAGAATATAGTGTCTGCTAGAAAATTAACTTTAAAATTGTCAACGTACAATAAAAACACCAAAAGAAGCTTCACATGAGAAGTCAAGTCAATATGCAGATCAAAAGTAAATACAGATTCTAGAAGAAGTAACTTAGGTAATTCAGTCCTGAGTAGGCCTACCCAATTGCAAACTTTTCATATTCATATTGTAAACTCTGCATAACGTGTTTCTAAAATAATTCTTTTGAATTAATTTAATATTATTATTTTCTTAGTTTCGAAACTAAATTGATAGTTTTCCTCTTAGTCCAGTATTTAAAATGCCTAACGGCTTTGGGTTTAGTGATTTTTACTATCCTGTGCATTCGGGATGCTACCAGCCAAACACTTCAGTTGAGAGCGTGCCGCCTGCGTTTTGAAGGCTGCGTCAATACACAGCTTTTAAACTAAATCCCAACTTAAAAAATGTTCGCTCATAACAATAGTTAACAAAAGAAGTTAACAAGAGTTAACAAGAGAATTTCCCATCAAAAACATTTTTCTACAAGTATTTTTATAGAAATCACATTGGGACAAACTTATGAGCCACAATAACAATATAAATTAAACCTTTTTATTATTCAGCATGGTTTAATTTTCTATTCAAATTCTATAACCCACTAGATGAAATATTTGTTTATAAAAAAAAATATATGGTATTAATGGTTTTTTGCCTATTTACACGAAATGTGGCAATTGCCATTTAAGTATTAAAGGGAGTCCATGAAAAAATAAAAAATCTTTAATTATAATCCAAAATATTAAAACTTTCCCTGGATATTACCTATAACCGTTGAAAGGAAAAAATAGGTTGGAATTTGTCACCCCCTGTGGAGAGGAGGGGGGAGGATTTTTCACGTTTTACAAGGGTTAACTGCATGTAGGATTAAAACCCATTAAAGATCATTGATAACTTTTTGTTTCTAAGAGTTTCTTATAGTATGCTCTATGATCCGCAGGATGGGTTCTGTTTGAATACACAATTAATGGTCATATAACGTTTTTAATGTTTTGATAAGGGTTTATGTAGAAAATAACCATTTAAAAACATCATTAAAATGTGTTCTATTAGGATTTCCTTAAATCCGTCCTACAGATCCTCTTTTACATTTATACAATTTGGTTTTTCTTTTCCGAGTTCGTTTGGCTCTGCTACCCGGCCGATTTTCATGATTGAAGTCTCAAATTGAAGGTATGCACGCACAGATTTGCCATCAAGCATCGACATATATTTATCTATAATTTCACTCAGCTTATACATAAACAAAATTTGCTTCTCATGTATTTTTAATGGGAGTTTAATTCGGTTTCTCTTTTCCGAGTTCGTTTCGCTCTTCTACCTGACCGATTTTCATGATTGAGGTCTCAAATTGAAGGTATGCACGCACAGATTTACCATCAAGCATCAGTATATATTTATCTATAATCCCACTCGACTTATATGTAAACAAAATTTGCTCCCCATTTATTTATTACGACAGTTTAATTTTGTTTCTCTTTTCTGAGTTCGTTCCTATATATCTTGGTCTAAGAACCTTCAGTGAAATACCGGCTTTCATTTAAGCTATTAGTTAGTTATTCAAATCGGATGACTTTCAAGCAAACGCAAGGTGAACAACCAACATAAACATTATTTTTCATAAGGTTTTTCTATGATTAAAAATGAATAGCTCCAGTTTTGTTCATGTTTTTTTTTTATGTTTTAGACTCAAAATAATCAGTAAATTATAGACCTTAATTTGAGATACGGATCGTTTGAATCAGTTTAGCTCAAGATACAGCATTACTTAATCAAAAATCATTAACTTGATTATTTCTCAGATATTATATTTATTTTAACGCTGCGGAGCAGCATGGGTCCTCTAGTAAATTGAACAAGCTATCAAAAATAAACAAAAAAAACACAATCTTTTCTAGAAGGGAAGCTGTATAATATCCAGGGTAAAAAATATACGCTTTTCAGGAATCCACAGAATCAGCTGTGACATTTGCTTGAAAGCAGCTGTAGCCACCGCTCTTCTAAAATAAATAAACATCTAATCTTATATATTAAAAAAATTGGGTTTTCTTTTCCGAGTTCGTTTGGCTCTTCCACCCGACCGATTTTCATGATTGAGGTATCGAATTGAAGGTATTCGAGTACAGATTTGCCATCAAACATCGGCATAAATGTATCTATAATCCCACTCGGCATATACGTAAACAAAATTTGCCCCCCATGTATTTCTTATGGGAGTTAAATTTGGTTTTTCTTTGCTGAGTTTGATTGGCTCTTCTACCCGACCGATTTTCGCGATTGAGGTCTCAAATTGAAGGTATGCACACACAGATTTGCCATCAAGCATGGGCATATATCTATCTATAACCCCACTGGGCTTATACGTAAACGAAATTTGCTCCCCATGTATTTATTATGGGAGTTAAATTTGGTTTCTCTTTTCCGAATGCATTTGGTTCTTCTACCCGACCGATTTTCATGATTGAGGTCTTAAATTGGAGGTATACACGCAAAGATTTCACATCAAGCATCAGCATATATTTACCTACTATATTATTTAACCGAAAAACATAATTTGATTCATTTTCGAATTCTTACTACAATTTAAGATGTATTTTACCAGTTATAACTATACAATCTATATATTTTGATCTAAGAACCTTCAGTGAAATACCTGCATTCATTTAAGCTACTGTATTAGTTATTCAAATCGGACGAGTTTCAAGTAAACGCAAGGAGAACGACCTACACAAACATTTATTTTTATAAGGTTTTTCTATGACTAAAAATCAATAGCTCCAGTATTGTTCATGTATGTTTTAGACTCAAAATAATCAGTAAATTATAGGCTTTAAGTTGAGCTATTGATCGTTTGAATCAGTATTAAGATATAAAATAAATCATAAATTTGATTAGTTCTTGGATATTATTTTTAGTTTAACGCTGCGGAGCAGCATGGGTCCTCTAGTATATGATTAATATAGTTTTTGTGTATGAATTAAGTAGAGAACCAAAATATATCAATAAAAAGTTCTAAAAAATTCAGTTTTATTCATCAACTCCTCCCTTAACCAGTAAGATTGTTTAAATATGTAGTCGTCACTGATACGCGATTCACGGTTAATAGTGATATCACGGACTATTTAGGTAGTAAAATTAACAGAAATGACAAAATACTAGATAAATTTTAACAGAAGAAAAATGAGCTTATGTTCAATGCAAAACAAAACAACAAACTAAACTTTATTTACATTTTGAAACAGTTTAACATATGACTTTAAATTTAAATACCAGACAAAACAGTCTTTTAGAATAAATAAAAACCAGTCCTTCAGCAAAGGTTAATTTAAATAGTTAATTGAGGTTTTTAAACTAATAGTCAGTTAGGTATAACACGACAAATACAAGGCCCTCAACCCTATATAATATAGATATAGTTTTACCAAACTTGTGGATCGGCTTAAGACAAGTTAAAGGTGTGTTTAATGTTTATGTCAGTGTTTTGATGTCCCTGCTTCATAGATTATTTAAATCAAATTAAAATTATTGAATCAAAATGCATCTTAATTTATGCTTGTCTGAGGGGTCTGAGGTATTCTAGCCAGACTACAGTTAAGTGCACACAGTTAATCTTAGGTACCCTAAAATAACAGGAACACATTTTTAGTCAAAACCGCAAATTCTCTAAATTCAAATGATGAATTTAGAGAATTTGCGGATTTGACTAAAAATGTGTTAGGTGATTGCATAATGTCATTCAACAAATAAATTATTACAGTTTAGTTGATATTACATTTCATTGAGGATTTTTTTAGTTTGGATAATCAATTATTCCGGTAACATGTTTAGGATTGGTTGGCCATGATGCTTCAGTCGAATTGGTGGAGTCATTGCGAACTGTGCGATTAGTGTTTCATTGTGTGAACTGTTTACCCTACACCTTTTATAGACTTTAGTGTTTTGTGATTGGTTATTATTTCCATGTTGCATCATGACTTGACTGCTATACAGTGCATATAATTGACATTTTTGCCTTTGGTATAAACGAATTGGTCTAATTATCAGGATAATACTGCAGATAGTCGTAGTACTAACCCGTGCGGACATTAATCCACACCAGGGAGTATCGTATCCACAGTGCATGCCTATAAATATCCACAATCTATAAATAAATATAATGCAATAACCTAGATAGGAAATAAATCGGTAATACAAACGGTGTTCCTTTTGACCAATAAATTACGCAAGATGCAAACACGGAGCATATAAGAGTGAGTAGTATTTGCCTGTGGCTTGTGATAAATGTTGCAACTCCTCCGGGACACTGGCCACTCTGTGAGTTATGAGGTCTGCCCTTGTGATTCCAACACATAAATCATAACTTACCCCTCTGCCAATACTCGCCCACTTCTTATATCCACCACATGTTTCCTCATTTCACTAAGAATGTCCGACACTTTGGTTTTTGCCCAGGTGCGATTTGTCCTGCAGTTTGCAATGGAGGCTGTTTTTGAATGGTATATGGTTCTGGATAACATTTATTATCGTGTTTGCTTGGTTCTATTCAAATTTTTTTGTGAGGGGTATTTAAAATTAAGAGATTTTAAAACCTAAATTAAAATAATGTGGTTCTCCCCTTTACTGTAAATTACTTCACAAAGGGAATTATGAAATATGGAAAGAAGATTAGAGCTACGGCTGATCAAATATTTGATCTCGGGACATTGAACAGTTTGTTTCGAAATAGGTATGGGTTGGAGGGAATTTTTTAATAAGGCTATAGCTGCTTAATGTACATTGATTGTGGTCAGACCTTAGGTGAGTTACTTTTTTTTAAATCCTATGTTTTGCTTGCTGATAAGTGAGGGAAAATGAATGTAATAATACTTTGAACAAAATTAACTTACTAACAATGAACTTTAACAAAAAATTATACCAACACATTAATACAAATTTTACTCCTCAGTTTTATGAATTTTTCATTCTGGTATAATGGTACTTGTTTTCTTTGAATGTTAATAGCACTGACATGTATAATTTTGCACAAATAATTTCACAATACTCTGGTCGTAAATAACAGAAATACCTGCAGAATAATGTTTTTTGCGTCCATAGAGAGCAGTGTAAGAGCAATCACTCATTATCTGAGCACGTATTTGGCCGTCAGCAGGGCAGTATTTCCCTAACGACGGACACGGTGGTTACAGGGGGCCTCACTTGGAGCCTTATTGAGGGAAAATGTATGCAATAATCCAAGGCCTCCTTAGACAAACATAAAAACGTTTACTGGTCAATACAATCATTCATCATACGAGAAGAGCACCTAACGTCCGTTTACTGTTTTTTTTTATTCTTGTAACTCTCCCTGTAAAAATTGCTCAGTTAGTTCTTGTACTTACTGACGACAACGCTATATAAAGTAATCCGAGGAGAAATTTTAATTTTTCCAGGTCAACCACGGACATATCTTAAGTGCATCCTTGACTTCCATCGAGAAGCTATTTTTGAGATCTTTGTGCAAGCATACAAACAAGTATGAATACAAGCAAACATTGCTCATATAAGATTATAGGATTATATATTTATGAAAACGAAATATCCTTAAAATATCCAATGCCAGCCTTTACTACTTCCTTCACCACTTCCTGTGTCAAGGACCTGTTTCCATCCCTTCTCATGGCATTTAAGTATTAATGATACATTAATAAAACTGCCATAGACAGTTCCAACACTCCGAACCGTGCGTACGGCTTGACGGGCTCAGGTTTGCGGCTACACTGACTTGGTCGGTATCCTGCACTGAACTTTGGACCATGACGTCATCTTCAGCTGGTTACCATTCTTTCATTGTCCATCAGCCTAATAATAGCCGCAAACCTGAGCCCGTCCAGCCATACGCACGGTGTTATAATCGTAGTTTTTATAGTTATTTAAATGTATCGTACGTGTCGTGTATGTGTAATGAATGTAAAATGTGTTTGGCCTATTTATTTGATATATCGAGGTTGTTGCTACAAAATCAAAGCAACATAGAAACAGATTCAACCTAGTGACAGTGGAGCTGAGGATGACCTCATGGTTGAAACGCGTACTCCACAGCAATTTATGGATTGATGACGTAAGTTATTTAATTATTTGATAACTCAATCCGTTGTGCTACAATCTGAACATTATGTTATTGAGTTGATTACATAGTTTGCATAAGGTCCGGTCTCAAAGAGCTTCGCTCGCTCTGCTCAACTAAGCTGTTAATATTCTACTAAAAACACACTTTATTAGCCTAACTGTAGCAGCAAACCAAAGGTACCGTACTCATTAAACATAATGTTATTTAAATAGCATTAATTGAAAAACAAATCAGGCAAATTGAAATTGGCTCAGTCTGCAGGTTTGCTGCGGCGGGTTATTGTATAATTTTTACCTTCTTCTTACTCAAACCAGTAGAGACGCCTTCATCAGTTAAATTGTAAGAAGTACTTTATAGCAATTGCTCATTACGATCTCATTATGTTTAATTTGTTTTCATGTTATTCGGGATTTTCTTCAGCTCTTAATTGTGGTATATTGGAGTCTACTCTAGTGCAATGTAAGAAAACTGTAATTTAATAGTGTATATTATTTTTTTTATTGCCGGAAAACCTGGTTTTCCACTATTTGTACTTAATTCACACATTTTTTCTCTTAGCAGTATTAATAAAAACTTCTTATTTTGTGACCATTCATATTCTAAGCTCAAATATGCTTCTGTGACATCAGTGCCCTGTACACAACGTTGGTACAAATACTTTATGATTTTTAACAGAATTGCTGGATGTTGATTTAGGCCCCTATTTAATTATTTGAAGCAGTGAAATAGTTTATTCAGACTTACTGTTCCTACTTTGGAGTGCAAGGTTACATTTAATAACCACTCAATAGTTGGTTGTTTATAAACTTTAAAAAATGTTTATATCTAAATTTAAGTTGCTAAGATTTATAAAAGAACATTTTTAATGTTTGTTTAGGAACAGAATGGATATAGTTAGGATAGATTGTTAACAGAGCTTGTTGGAATAAAAAAAAGAGTTGATAAAAGAGATAGAGAGATTTGTCAATATCTGAGAGAGGAGCATCCAGTTTTGATGAAAGCAGTTCCTCACCAACCCACCAGAAACCCACCAAATCTTGTACAGTTTCAGAATCTCACAATGGGGAAGTAAGTAGATCGTTTTGGTTACTGGTAAGTTTATAAAAAATAATTCATAAAATAAGTAGGTTAGGTATTGGAAATTGAAGACAGTCTCAACGTCAATTGTGTACTTTTGTCTTCACGATTATTCTTCCACTGTATATCGTAAAAACTTAAAAATTGTAAATTTACAGGGTTGGTCTCATGCTTGCAGGAGAACCATTTGTCTTAAAAAAAGTGTTGGTAGCCAAGTGGTTCTTGTTCTTGCCTTAAAATCTTAAGATCACTGGTTCTATTCTGGACACAGATGCCATCTTACACATCAAAGATTTTGATGTTCCAGATAACAACAAGACCAGGATTTTTACCGTTCCCTTAGAAAAAAAGCTTTATAGTCCTCGCCACCCTAACTTGAGGCAGCCCAAGGCTACACGCTGTATACCTTGTGCGGCCTTAGGCTGCCTCAAGTTAGGGTAGCGAGGACTATAACTATAACTTGTCAATGGCATGGATTAACACAAAATAAATGATAAGGTTTATTGATTGAAATGTGTTTTAAAGATCACAGTAATGTTGACGAATGAAATGCCAACCTCTTAATGTAAACTTTTCCAATGTCCATACCATAGCCATTTATCAAAATTCAAGTAAAACCTATCTAAAATAAAGTCATAGAAATATAGAATTAGGTTTAGATTCATTGTTTGCCTCCAAGAAGATTTCAATTAGGAAAGGTTGCGTAGTCTACCACCATGTCATCAAAAACATTAATAGCAATGATTATTAAAGCTGTACTTTTGTTTTATTTCATACACAGAACACTAAAAAGCTGAATTTCATACTTTTTGTTTGACTAGATTTAAAATTAAATTAGACTTTACTAGTAAAAAACTTTTTTTATATAGTTTATTTACAATTTGGCTTGTCAGATTAAAGTTTAAGGAAGGTATTTGAAGGAAGTATTTGTATTCTATAACGGACAAATTTGTAGGTAAACATTTTAAAATCCACTCACTTCAATTACATAATTAGTAGTTGCTATAGACAAAATTCAAATACAACAAAAACTAAGTATCCATAGAGACAACTCATTTTACAGAGATATATTTTACAAGTGGCATCAATCAAAATTTACTCTTGGTTGAATATTTTTGAACAGTAAACAAGCAATGGATGTGATTCGTGTTCTGATGGTATTAGCAGGTGTGGGTTTTGGGGTGACCATAGGGTGGATTTTGGAGCAGTTATTCGATCGTCCACCTCCACCAGCTCCTTTCATCAGATACCTGCTCTTATAGATCAACACGACCTTCCTCCCACCCCCACAACATCTGGGGGTGAAGGTGCTGCAGGGGAAGGAAAAATGGAGCAGAAATATGCAGCAACAAAACGACCTTGATACCCAACCTTGACTACAAACACCCGGCCTTGACAACAAATACCCAACCTTGACATCAAATACCCAACCTTGACAAAAATACCCAACCTTGACTAGAAATACCCAGCCTTGACTAAACATAACCTATCACGAGCCTAAGCAACAGGAACCTTAGAAAGTTTTCAAATTGAATTGAAAGACGTATCAAGAAACATCTGACTTTGGAGATCCTGGAGCATCAACTATGAAACCTTTTTCAATAAACATTGTTTTCTATTGGATATTTTTGAATTATTTTATATATACATAAGTCCGTAGTAAGGATCATGGTAATAGGTTATAGAAATACGACATAGGGTGTGATGGAAATGTGAATAAAGCTAAAAAAAAATTTGAGTGTTTGGAATCAAGATAATGTTTATGAAAAGTCTTAAATCGGCTAAAAATTGAGATGTAACCCGAAAACTGAAACAAACAGTTAACCTAGATAGGCATCCTCCATCATACAGTATGATGCTAAGGGTATCAATCAATACTTAAATTTGACGAACATATGATTTGCATATAGTGAGGTATCGTCATACAGTTTGACGCTAAGGGTATCAATACTTAAATTTGACGAACATATGATTTGCATATAGTGAGGTATCGTCATACAGTTTGACGCTAAGGGTATCAATACTTAAATTTGACGTTCATAGGAATTGCATATAGTAAGGTATCGTCGTACAGTGTGACGCTAAGGGTATCAATACTTAAATTTGACGTTCATAGGAATTGCATATAGTAAGGTATCGTCGTACAGTGTGACCCAAAGGTATCAATACATAAATTTGACGAATATATGATTTGCATATATAGTAAGGTATTGTCATACAGTTTGACGCTAAGGGTATCAATACTTAAATTTGACTTTCATAGGAAATGCATATAGTTGGGTATCGTCGTACAGTGTGACCCAAAGGTATCAATACATAAATTTGACGTTCATAGGAATTTCATATAGTAAGGTATCGTCGTACAGTGTGACCCAAAGGTATCAATACATAAATTTGACGAATATATGATTTGCATACTGTATATAGTAAGGTATTGTCATACAGTTTGACGCTAAGGGTATCAATACTTAAATTTGACGTTCATAGGAAATGCATATAGTAGGGTATCGTCGTACAGTGTCACCCAAAGGTATCAATACATAAATTTGACGAATATATGATTTGCATACTGTATATAGTAAGGTATTGTCATACAGTTTGACGCTAAGGGTATCAATACTTAAATTTGACGTTCATAGGAAATGCATATAGTAGGGTATCGTCGTACAGTGTGACCCAAAGGTATCAATACATAAATTTGACGTTCATAGGAATTGCATATAGTAAGGTATCGTCGTACAGTGTGACCCAAAGGTATCAATACATAAATTTGACGAATATATGATTTGCATATATAGTAAGGTATTGTCATACAGTTTGACGCTAAGGGTATCAATACTTAAATTTGACGTTCATAGGAAATGCATATAGTAGGGTATCGTCGTACAGTGTGACCCAAAGGTATCAATACTTAAATTTGACGTTCATAGGAATTGCATATAGTAAGGTATCGTCGTACAGTGTGACCCAAAGGTATCAATACATAAATTTGACGAATATATGATTTGCATATGTAGTAAGGTATTGTCATACAGTTTGACGCTAAGGGTATCAATACTTAAATTTGACGAATATATGATTTGCATATATAGTAAGGTATTGTCGTACAGTTTGACGCTAAGGGTATCAATACTTAAATTTGACGTTCATAGGAAATGCATATAGTAGGGTATCGTCGTACAGTGTGACGCAAAGGTATCAATACATAAATTTGACTAACATATGATTTGCATATAGTAAGGTATCGTCATACACTGTGACGCTAAGGGTATCAATAAGAATAAATTTGACGAACATATGAATTGCATACAGTAAGGTATTGTCATACACTGTGACGCTAAGTGTATCAATACGTAAATTTGACAAAATGCCGGCCGTTTTACTATACACAAAGGGTATTGACACATAAGTTTGACGTATGCGTTCTAAGAAACCAACTAGCACGGACATAATAAAAAAAACACTACAACCCAACCAAAGCAACCATCACAAGGCAAATGACTGCTGAGAGCACTGCTGGTAGTGTGGTTGGGTAGTGTCGTTGAGGGGGTTCCCAATTCCAATGCTTACTGGTTTTTTTTTTATCATTGTTGTTATCAAGAGTGTGTCACAAATTAAAACAAATCACAATTAATTAACAAACATAGACATTTTTAAGGTGTGATTGTCTATGTACAAACCTTACATTTTTTTTAAGCCCTAGAGTAACAATAATAATACAGAACTTGTGGCTGATTACGTGTGTTAGTAGTCGTGAAGTGACTGTGGTGAGTAAATGGGAAAGTGGACTGGACAAGGTTGCAAGATTGTTGGACACAGACATGAATTAAAGGACATTGCCAGTGGTGTGCTAGTTTTGTATATTAACAATATAGGCTTAACAAAAGTAGTATGTTTTTATAACCTGTCAAGTTCCAAATAGTTGTTCTTGATTGTGCAATATCGATCAATCATGGCTATGGATGGAAATCATGAAATATTTTTCTTTAATGCAGCGGCGTATAAATGTCAAGGAATGTTGAAGATAGGCCGAAGTTTGTCGAGTCAAGTGCAGATGACTTTTGAAAATTATGAAAAAGGAGAAAAACCCAAATCTGTTCGCTTTAGTGATGCGATACAGACTCAAACATTCAGGTAATTCTAAGTTATAGATATGTATATAATTCAAGTTATATGTCATATAATTTAATGTAGGCTACATGCTCCCTTATGTTATATAATTTAATATTCATTCTGTTATGTTCAAATATATTTTATGTTCATGGGATTCAGTAAGCAAACCATTTACTTATAGGCAAAATTTTCATAAAGGGAATAAACAAATATACCGTAGATTTCATGGCAAGACCTGGACCCAGGATCAATTTCAGCGAATATCCCATTTAGGCTATTAACTATTACTGTATGTCTCATAGTAAGCCCTAGCCCCAGAACCAATTTACTTTTTTTGAGGTCCCCAGAGCTTAAAAAACGAACCGGTCAAATTTATACATATATATATATGTATGTATGTGTTTCTGTTATTCTTTAAACATAAACTTTTGTAAGCTAATTTATGATGGGTAGCGCCGTCCTGTAATCCAGCTACTAGGAGGTCACGAATTGTGGATATTTATAGGCATGCACTGTGGATGCGATACTCCCTGGTGTGGATTAACGTCCGCACAAGTGGGTACTACGACTATCCGCAGTACTATCCTGATAATTAGACCAATTCGTATATACCAAGGCAAAAATGTGGTTCGGATTCCACTATAAACTGTAGGTCCCTTGGTTGCCATTAGCTGTATGGGCTATTAATTAACAGCTGTGTCTAAGGAATGTCGGCCTTAGTCAATAACAAGACTACAAGATTGCGCCACTCATCCTACACTCATCTACATTCATACTTAGCTTAAAATACCTACTTTGTATGGTCGTCATTTAATAAGAAAGTATTAAAGAAATAAATTTTGTTCCTACCAAGTTGTAGATTTTAAAAAGTTAAATATTTTAGCCTATTGACGCATTGTTGTAAGATATGCTTTATGCTTACTGGTTACAGAGAAAGTTCCAAAATATATACCTAAATTGGAATTAGACAACTATGTTTTTCTTATGGAGAATAATATTGTAAACTGTTGTAGTTTGCTTGCATATGGATAAGTTTTGATTAGATTTGTCAAAATTATTCATTTCATACTAAGCTTTGATTATTTTACTTATATTTTTTAGAAAGAAAATCATTTTTACTTCTAGTTTAAGGAAATATTTGAGTGAAAAGCCAATCTGAACAGTGGAAATTCGCTTAATCCGCAGGTTTGCTGCGGCGGGGGTATTTATCCTTTTAAGTGACCAAACCACCTCAGCGCTCCTTTGATTTGTTTCTAATATTGTTATATCACATCCAAATGATGTTAGGGAATGCAATTAGATTCAATCCTTAAAACTGTACGTTGAATATGAAAAGATGAATATAACTTACTTAAGGAAGGAACACCATGGCTGGTAAAAGTGTTCTTTTGACAGCACATAGACAGGTTCTTCAGTTTTGCCAAGCACCGGCCTATTTCTCAGCTGGAACAAGTCTAGCAATGTTTTCTTCTGATTGACAGCTGTGTCATGGTATTGTTGTTTAACAACTTCATCTCTGGATGCCAAGTGCTGTAACACACAAGAATCTTGTGAAAACCACTACAAGTTTAAGTCCTATTTTATTTATTCATAGAATGTCCGTACATCATAAAATGACAGGAAATTTGTCAATACAGTATTATAATTTTAATTTGTAAAGCTAAATTAGTACGAATAACATCAAAATAAAATAACTATAATATTAAACCATCTTGATTTCTACTTAAACATTCATGAAATGTTTTGGTCACCAACCAGTCTTTGAATTTTTGTAAAAACATTTTTGGATTGGCAATGATTTTTTAATGATCAGGAAATAAGTGGTACAGTTTTGGTTTGATATATATTGAGAGGATGCTTCAAATAGTGTTCTCAGATTGTCTCCCTGATGGTAGCAAAAGCCAGATACACCTTTCAGTATTTTGGTTGATCTATGCTGGCAGGTGGAGGTTGTATTATGGCCTTTGCAGCTTCTAGTGATAGGTCGGTACTTCACGTCAAATGTCGGTTCCGGCGGTTCTCGGCAAAAGAACCGGAACCCAGAACAGATGGTGAAATGTCGCTAGCGGTACCAAAACCCGGCGCCGATAATGCCGGGAAATAACAGATTTTACCCCGACCGCGCAAGACGACGAACACATTTCCGGACCGCGGGAGATGATTTTGCCGCGATCGCAATCACGGACAATAATGATGACGTTACTGCGATCTCGGACGACAACAAAGACGTTTCCGTGACCGTAGGAGTTAATGATGACGTCTACACAGCCACGGGAGATTTTAATGATTTTACCGCCATCGCGCAAGACGACGATGAAGTTTACACAGCCGCGGGAGATGATTTTGCCGCGATCGCGATCACTGACGATAACAATGACGTTACGGCGATCCCGGGATACGATGATGATGTCTACATGGCCGCATGACGTTTTCATGATTTTGCCGCAATCGTGGACGACGACGAAGACGTTTCCGTGACCGCGGGAGTCAATGATCGTAGGAGAGGATTTTGCCGGGATCGCGATCGCGGACGACGACAAAGATGTTTCCATGAAGGCGGGAATTCATGATGATGTCTAACGGCCAAGTAAGATGTTTATTAGTGATGGACGAGATTTTTCACTTCAAGTTGAGAGGAAACGAGATTTTTTTATTCCCGCAGGACGGGATTTTTTTTCGGGACGAGATTTAACGGGAAGTTATAAAAAAATTAATATCAAAGAATTGATAAGGCAAGGCCATGTCTCGGTGTTTGTATCTTAATGCAACATTTTATACGGCAAGGCCATGTGTCAGTGTTTGTCTCTGGATGCAAATAACTTATATGGCAAGGCCATGTCTCAGTGTTTGTCTCTTGATGCAAATTACTTATATGGCGAGGCCATGTCGCAGTGTTTGTCTCTTGATGCAAATAACTTATATGGCAAGGCCATGTTGCAGTGCTTGTCTCTTGATGCAAATAGCTTCTATGGCAAGGCCATGTCTCAGTGTTTGTCTCTTGATGCAAATAACTTATATGGCAAGGCCATGTTGCAGTGTTTGTCTCTTGATGCAAATAACTTATATGACAAGGCCATGTCGCAGTGTTTGTCTCTTGATGCAAATAACTTATATGGCAAGGCCATGTCTCAGTGTTTGTCTCTTAATGCAAATTACTTATATGGCGAGGCCATGTCGCAGTGTTTGTCTCTTGATGCAAATAACTTATATGGCAAGGCCATGTTGCAGTGTTTGTCTCTTGATGCAAATAGCTTCTATGGCAAGGCCATGTCTCAGTGTTTGTCTCTTGATGCAAATAACTTATATGGCAAGGCCATGTTGCAGTGTTTGTCTCTTGATGCAAATAACTTATATGACAAGGCCATGTCGCAGTGTTTGTCTCTTGATGCAAATAACTTATATGGCAAGGCCATGTCTCAGTGTTTGTCTCTTAATGCAAATAACTTATACGGCAAGGCCATGTCGCAGTGTTTGTCTCTTGATGCAAATAACTTCTATGGCAAGGCCATGTCGCAGTGTTTGTCTCTTGATGCAAATAACTTATTTGGTGAGGCCATGTCTTAGTGTTTGTCTCTTGATGCAAATAACTTATATGGCAAGGCCATGTCTCAGTGTTTGTCTCTTGATGCAAATAACTTCTATGGCAAGGCCATGTCTCAGTGTTTGTCTCTTGATGCAAATAGCTTCTATGGCAAGGCCATGTCGCAGTGTTTGTCTCTTGATGCAAATAACTTATTTGGTGAGGCCATGTCTCAGTGTTTGTCTCTTGATGCAAATAACTTCTATGGCAAGGCCATGTCGCAGTGTTTGTCTCTTGATGCAAATAACTTATTTGGTGAGGCCATGTCTTAGTGTTTGTCTCTTGATGCAAATAACTTATATGGCAAGGCCATGTCTCAGTGTTTGTCTCTTGATGCAAATAGCTTCTATGGCAAGGCCATGTCTCAGTGTTTGTCTCTTGATGCAAATAACTTATATGGCAAGGCCATGTTGCAGTGTTTGTCTCTTGATGCAAATAACTTATATGACAAGGCCATGTCGCAGTGTTTGTCTCTTGATGCAAATAACTTATATGGCAAGGCCATGTCTCAGTGTTTGTCTCTTGATGCAAATTACTTATATGGCGAGGCCATGTTGCAGTGTTTGTCTCTTGATGCAAATAACTTATACGGCAAGGCCATGTTGCAGTGTTTGTCTCTTGATGCAAATAACTTCTATGGCAAGGCCATGTCGCAGTGTTTGTCTCTTGATGCAAATAACTTCTATGGCAAGGCCATGTCTCAGTGTTTGTCTCTTGATGCAAATAACTTATTTGGTGAGGCCATGTCTTAGTGTTTGTCTCTTGATGCAAATAACTTATATGGCAAGGCCATGTCTCAGTGTTTGTCTCTTGATGCAAATAACTTATACGGCAAGGCCATGTCGCAGTGTTTGTCTCTTGATGCAAATAACTTCTATGGCAAGGCCATGTCGCAGTGTTTGTCTCTTGATGCAAATAACTTCTATGGCAAGGCCATGTCTCAGTGTTTGTCTCTTGATGCAAATAACTTATTTGGTGAGGCCATGTCTTAGTGTTTGTCTCTTGATGCAAATAACTTATATGGCAAGGCCATGTCTCAGTGTTTGTCTCTTGATGCAAATAACTTCTATGGCAAGGCCATGTCTCAGTGTTTGTCTCTTGATGTAAATAACTTATATGGCAAGGCAACGTCTCAGTGTTTGTGTGTGAGTAATGTTTATGACCTTGTCGCGACCGTGAAAAACAGTGATGATGTTTCAGTAGTTGAGAAAGATATCGACCCATCACCAATTTAATCAAATATTTTTAACACTTCTGCTACATTACATGATTTGAATGTGTTTGGTTATTTAAGGGTGTTTGTTTACATATAAGTTTCATCTTCTTAATCACTTTAGTTTTTCATGGCCGACCTATACCAATGCAAAATACTGTAAAATTAAAAAATATGGATATTGTTTAAAAAAATCAAGTAGCCTATCCTAAAAATTAAAATAAGGTACCGATGGTGCCGGGACCGAGAACCGAGAATCGATTTTGGCTAGGAAGAGGTACCGGTACCGACTTTGAAAAAGTGGTACCGACCCATCACTAGCAGCTTCGATGATTAATTCTACCCAGATACTATTCCACCAACCTGACATAGGTCGCAAGGCCGGGACCCACTGGGGAAGGCAGGTGCTGACGGAAAATACTGTAGCAAGATTTCCCACACACGGACAGGAACTAGCCTTCTGTCTGTTTCTTCAATGGACAAATTACCTGCAACATTGTATTACATATAACAATGAGTAAATCCTCAATTACAACAGACACAAGAATCAAGAATTTTCAGTGGTGTTGATCTATTGAAAAAGTTAGCACACAATATAACAGTTCTACTAACACTAGCCTACAAACATAATAAAAAACTTTAAAGCATAATGTGCACAGTCTCTAAACGTTAACCAAATGACCAAAACATAAACAACATAACCTAAACTTTTTAATTAATATAATTACAGTAAACAGAATCCAACCCTTTTATATATTTCTCTAATGGACAAATTACCGGTAGCACTGTAAACCCCAAATACCCCAAATTTAAATTCATTGGACGTAAAAGAGTTAAAAGGGTAACATGCACTCTTCATTTCATGGATGTGAGTTATTTTGAAATACACTATTGTACCAAATGTTGTCTCATATGCAATTCTGGTTATATACAAGGAATTTTTGTGTATCTGTTTTAGATTAGCAGGAGATGACAATAACCTATTGGTTATCAAAAACACGCCGATGGTGTTTCCGTGACCGTGGGACAAATATTTTGTCCACAATTGCAAAAGATAGCGATGATGTCCAAATGACCATGGGAAATGGTCACAACATTACCACAATAAAATCTTCATTAATCTAGAACATCTAGGATGTGGTTGGATTAAGCGGGATTCTACTAGTTACTGAATTGTCAAATGATAAAACTAAAAAGTAAAAACTCACCATGAGGGCAGACGATAGCTTCGTTAAATCCTATATTTGAGTCTGATTCGTCCTCTGTTTTATTTCCTTCCTCATCTTCAGTTTTTACTGTAAAATTTCTATCATTATTAACAGGCTGAGTATTTTCCTCACAAGTTTCTTTCTTCTCTACATTACATTTTCTATCTACTTGAGTACTTCTATTGTGCCTATCAATAGAAACTCTTCTGCGACAATTAACTCCGATTGGATTCTTGAGTGGTGTGGCTAATCTTCTAAGTTTAACTACTAATTGTCTACACTGACTGAGCAGGCTATGTTCAAAAGTCTTAGGTGAATTGTTCGTTTGGTTTAGCCTCACATGGAGCTTTTGACAAAGAACAAAACACTCTTTTATTTCACTTAAAGGCACAGTCACATTTTGATCAGTTTTTCGTCTACGTAACATTGCACTCCGGATTATATTCTTTTTCCTATGAATTTTTTTTGGAGATGAATTTTTACCTTCACAGTTGGTAATTTCCTTCTTTGTTTCTTCCGTTTCATTGGATACTTTGTTCTCTGGATGGGTCTGTAAAGAAGAGTTCTCCTCAGTCTGGGCTTCTGAAGCTTCACCGTTCGGAGAAGATAATCTGTTGGACATTTTGCTGGAAGAGGATTGTTTGACTTCAACCATATTGAGCACTTTGGTGCGCCAGGTTTTTATGCAGTACTTGTTTACATAGAACCCAGGTTCGTCCCTAGAAAGAAAGTTATTTATTAGCAAAACCGTCAATTCTAAAAATAATAAAAACAACGAAAAACGACTTATAGTGTTCGAAAACAAAATTCTAAGAAAAATCTTTGGACCAACCTTTGAAAATGGAGAATGGAGAGTAAAGCACAACAGGGAGTTGAGAGATTTGTACAGGAACCCGGATATTGTGGCTGAGGTGAGAAGTATAAGATTTGAGGTAATGAGATAAAGTGACAAGAGACCTGAGAAGAATGGGAAGAAGAGAGGAGGAAGCAATGGATCGTGGAATCTGAAGGCAGTGTGTTGGCGAGGCAAAGTACCTCCTTGGGTACCAAGTAAGTAAGTAAGTAAGTAAAAAGTGTATTTAACTAACATATCCATTGCATTCCTAACTCTTGTCTTGTTACAACCAGTTCCAGAAAAACGCATCCTTTACTTTAATTATCTTTCACACAACGATTTCCCTCACTACTTCCCTCAGAAGAAATCCTGTAAAACGAGGAATACCGTACGTTGTGAGGTATAATTGTGAACTTTTTTTGTATTTTATAGACTACTGGACTCTCAAGTTTTTCTATTAAGTTATCGAACTCTATCACTTCTAAAAACTAGAAAAATTTCTTCCACACAAATATGGGATGGAATGACCTTACAAAAGTGTGATTTTAGTGTTAAATCTGTTTTGGCCAGTCTTCTATGCAAGAGATTTTGTCCATTTATGTTTTGTGATCAATGAATATTTTCTTGCTCTTAGAATCACATTTAATGGCCTAATATCAGTGATAGAGCCCAATTATGAGATTTTGCCTCATTACTGGTTGTAAAAACCCAACAAAATGAAACTTATTTAATATACCAAGTTATAATATACTGAAAATATCTTATCATATTAAGCTTTTAAATGCTGTCAAAATGGTAACTTTTTTAATTGTCGAAGCACGTAAAGCAATTAATAGATTTTGTCTTTACTTCTTTACGGTGGTTTGAATTGTCTTTTTGTTACAAAATATTCTATTTGTCTTTCATGTTAAAACTTGGCTGTACTGTCTTACTACTCATTCAACATAATATTTTGCATTCAATCATTAATTTTGTACTTGCTGTGTGAGACTTAATGTAGGGCTAACACAAATAAACTAGTGATGGGTCGGTACTTAACGTCAAATGTCGGTTCCACCGGTTCTTGGGAAAAGTAACGGGACAGAGAATCAATGGTGAAATGTTGTGATACCTTCGATACCAAGTTAATAGGTTATATTTTTATTTACTCATAAAAAAAATTCAAATTGTCAACCATGATGATTATTTCACTTAAGGCACAGAAAACATATTACTATAACCCAGTCAATCGTAGGCAGCGCCACCAGCGTTGCTATGCTGAGTGCATGGCAACGCTGGTGGCACTGCCTACGATTGACAGGCAAAGCTCTCTCAAAACACTTAATGCTTTTTACCATGCGGTTGGCATTCTGGGTTATAGTAGTATGTTTTCTGTGCTTAAGGCTATTTGAAAGGGCATATTTATCATAAGACATTATAAATAGTAGGCTGTAAGATGATTATTTCAGTGTTAGTTGGTTAAGTTGTATTAACACTTCTGGTATGGCATATATTATTTTGATTTGAATGTGTTTGGTTGTCAAAGTGTTGTTTGTACAAATAGGCCAAAGTTTTATTTTCTTAATCCCTTAATTTAACCAACCTACACTAATGAAAAAAAATCTGATTTAATAATTAAAATAGGGATATTTTGTTTTCAAATAAAACAATTAAGCAGCCTAATTTAAAATGAGGTACCGATGGTACCAAAACCGAGAACCGATTTTGGTTAGGAACCGGTACCGGAACCGACATTAAAAAAGTGGTACCGACCCATCACTAAAGTAAACTGTCCATAACCAGTATTGATGATATAGCTGGTAGAAGTATAAAGTTGCACAATTTTGGAAATACTGAGTTAGCTATGAAAACACACAAGTCCAATAACGTTTATAAAATACCAAATGCATAAAAATACCTACACTCCCATTCTCTTCTTCAACAAATTTGTGACCTCTTTACTCTCATCCAGAGTTTTGGCCTTTAACCTGAGAACTGTGCAGAAGTTGACGACGCATTCTTCACAAATCGATTGTGACATGTTTAAACGAGGGCCTCCGATGTACTGATCATACAGGAACTCTGCCTGTTAAACAAATATACTATTAGTGATTTACTCCCAGCATTTGAATATCAGTTGAACTTAACTGAAACTATATTGTGAGTAAGTAGCATAGAACTTAATAACTCTCCAAGCAATATTCTGGCTTGATAACAAATATATAACAAGTCAGTGAGTCAGTGGCTCAGTCGGTAGCGTCGCGGACTTCGGGCCCAAGGCAACAATGTCGTGGGTTCGGATCCTGGTCACTGCCACTAAAATTTATCAGTACAGTTCACCTTTGTACTGTACCGGCTCACACCTTGCTTTGCTGTAAACGTTCCACGCACAGGTGGTTAGTCTATGTGGACGGGCAAATGCAAGGTTAAAAGAGGCCGCCAACCACTTAAAAAAAAAAAATATTGGTTGCATGGCTTTCAGTCAGTCGCCACTGCCAATTTAAAATATGAGAAATTAGCAACGATTACCAATAAATTAATTCACAAGTCTATAAAAGATCTCCCGAGGCTAAATTCAAACCTGTATGCCTTAATAAACTGCAAGCTTTTCTTAATGTGGTATACAAGCCCAACAATTGTCCAAGAAAACGGTAAGATTGTGACAAAAACTTACCGTTCGAGCTGAGATGAACTTGGCTTGTGTAACGGCGCAAGGATCTAGCTTTTGGTGAGGACACAGCAGTTTGATGTTGTCTATCTGATGCGAGTTCCCCTCGCCGCCTTCCAGCCAAGACATGAGCCAATCGGTGGATATCGCATCAATCTCCTCCAAGTCAGTCACACCGTCTACAGGTAAACATCTGTACATGTCCAACAATTCCTCCTTCTTCACCATCCCTAGTTGCTAAAACAGTAACAAACAATGATTTGTTTATTTTGAGTATTAAAAACTTGGTCTTGTTGATTAAGGTCACTGCTATCAGTCAACTGGGAACCTTTTGAATTGTCAAGGTGGGCACTTAAACTACTCAGCTACCCAGTCAATACACCCTCAATATTATAACAATTTTGTATAACCTAGTTTGTAACAATTGCAAGGTGTCCAGTGATAATTTCCTGCAGTCGTGACCACATCAGTGATCATATCTTACAATTTCAGCAAAATTTGTGATGATTCTCGCGATCGATAACTGTAATCATTTTCCACGATCACAGCAACACCCCGTCATAATTTCTTGCGATGTCGGACATCTGTGTTTATATCTTACGACCGCAGCGAAATTCATGATTATTTCCGCCATTCCAGCAATATCTGTGATCTTTAAGAAATATATCTTCTTAAACAATTTCCATTAGACTTCACGATGTATTCTCCATCATTGGAACCTCTATCTACTATGGTCCTGTACCGCTTTAAATCAGTTATCCATACATGAACCCCCTTTTGCAATACAGTAGAACTCCAATTATCCGAACTCCAATTAACCAAAACTCCGATTATCTGAATTGCTTACTTCAACAATTTTAAAAACGTAAAGCTCCAGTAAGTTTTGCAAAATATCAAATAATTGTTATTAAACACATTTAGCCAGAGTGTAATTTTGGACTTTGATGGAAAACTATTAACTCCCCTTAATAACATGTAAAGAAATGTAGGAAATGTATAGAAATGTTAGAACACTTGTAGGCCTACTATGAGCATTGTAAACTGTAGAAATGTTCTTATTTCATTTATTATTAATTAAAAGTTCATTTAGTACAGAAAATGGGGATTTTTCTTTAAAATTCCCAGAATTCCGTAAGTCGGAAGAAGAGAATTCCGAAATTCTCAATATTGAGATTGAAAAACTGTGCATTTTGAGTGCTAATACAGCTGACATCAGCACCAGTGTCAATTTTAAATCAAAACAAAGTTAAGAAAATCTGTCCTATTAACCAAAGTTTTACAAAAAACGGCTGGGACAAACTGATATTTGATACCCAATAGTAACAGAACTCAGAGCAAATAGATTAACTTTGCTAGATGTTGGTTCAGATTCAACCTCTTGAACCACTGAATTGAAACTTTTATGTTTACATGCACGACTAAAATGGTCCTTTAATCCGCATCTGAAACAATCTTTATCAACTGCTGGACACTTTTCCTTGTAGGGAAACTGATTTGAACCACATCAACTAAATTTCTGACTATTGTGATTAAATGCTGAGGCAAACTCCTTTGTCGCTGATTTTACCAAACCTTGATTAAAACGTCTTTCTTGTTTCCATGACTGATGTTTCGCTAATCCCTTCCGAGTTAATAGTCTGTTGTTCCATTGATTCTGCTTGCCGTGCGGCTTGAACTGCCCCAGTCAACGTTATCCCATTTTTGTAGGTGATTGGATAAACTCTTACTAAACACTCATGTAACAAGCTTAAGAAGTATCATTTCATCATTAAAATGTCTACTCTTACAATTGCTGCATGACCAGTCACATCTCTCTGACTTTTGATGTAAATCGTCAATGTACAAGTCAATTTTCTCCCCTGGACATTGGTCTTTCTGTAGAAACATAGCCCGATGGTAAAATATATTCTTCTTAGTTTAAAAATAATCATCAAAAGTTTTCACTACCTCATCAAATGAAACCCTTTTTTTTTCAGACATTCCTACTTAAGTTAGGAGTTCCTCCGCTTCTTGGCCTATGCAGTACAATAACATGTTCACCTGCTGATCTTTTGATTTCAAAGCCTACCAAGTAGCTTTACGGAACATTCAGAATACCTTTATCCAGTTTGACCATATCGCTTGATCTTGATAGTTAAAGGGATCAGGAGATTTGACTTGGTACATAGGTTCTTGCCTAGATTTAGCTTATTGGCCCATTTTCGTACAGAACAGAGTTTATTACATCTTTCAGTACTTTTGATGTCAATTCCATTATAAAATATTCTGTTGGTTCTAATAATTTGGCGAGTTGGTGGATAAGTCCGTAGCGCCACTGACTTCAGACCCAAGGCAGCGATGTTTTGGGCTCGGATCCTGGTATCTGCCGCTACTTTTTATCAGTTCAGTTTGCACTCGTACTGTACCCCTTGCTCTGCTAAATACGTTCCACAGGCCTGCGGCCCATATGGGTTGGCTAATGCAAGGTTAAAAAAGGCTGCCAACCTCGTTTTAAACAATTTTAACAAATAATAAAATATCTGCATTGTAAATTTTAGATATCTTCCACAGCCTAAGCATAGTTTAGTCCCTAAGTTTGTAAATCTAAAAAATTAATAGGGTGTAAAAAATATTGTTGAAACATTGTAAAATAAATTTGATTGGAATTGAATTGAAATAAGTTAGTCTTAAACACCCTACGTGGATTGATTAACACTTGCAAGTATTTACACAGTTTTCACTAGTAGACCTATCACAGTAATTACCTTGCTGGATTCGATTTCGTCACAGAAGTCATCAAATTCTTTATTCTTAGAGTTAACATAGCTCTGCAGCCTGGCAGGCAGTGGCACTTCAGTCAAGTTAGACTTGCGTTGATCCACAGTGTACACCAACATGTAGGCATCTGTGGAGCCTTGAAACCCTTTGGGCAACCTTGGAAGCTTCACCTTCTTATTGCCTGAAATAACATTTTGTTTAAGTATTTAAAAGATGAAACTTGTAATGAGAAGTATAAATGGTTATGGATGTAAGATGGTATAAGGGCCTAGGTTTTTAGGATTTTTTGTGAGAAATATCAGGCATACCTGCAGGGGAAAGACTCCAAACTGGCACAAGAAAGACAAAACTTTACACTTAAAAAACATTACAATATTTTACTGTCACTAACGACATTTTCAACTAAGGAAGGTATTCTGAGTTTAAGAGAGGAGATGATGTTGTAACAGTGTTGCCAATACATACACATTATGATTATACCATCTCAGTTTTTGTTGATAAACTTTATTGGCTACAAGTAAAATAATATGTATGTAAGCCGGCTTACTAGGTTGTGCATTGAAGTGGATTGGACAAACGGTGTTATGGTAAAACTTATAGTAAAACTTCCAGGTAAAACTGTCTACAAGTCACGAACACAATTAAGTAAAAATGAGTTTAGTTCCTTGGTCACTTATTCAGAGCTCATGAGGTCAGAATAAAAACAATTTTGGACTATAATTAATTAATTTCAGAACTCATCTACTAGATAAGACATAGTTACACATTACATGTATGGGAGGATTTAAAAATAAAACAGAATAAAAAACCTAACAACAATTAAAAATAAACCAGAATAAAAATACTTAGCCTACTTTCTGGATCTTCTTCATCAAGTTTCAGCTTCTTCCCTTCGAGTTTTTCAACACATTCGTCATTAAACGTATTCCAAGTTCCAGATACACTGTCCTTTATGTAGGCTGAAAAAACGGTTTTTTGAGTAAAAATGAGTTAGTGCTAAATACATATTACAAAAATACAGTGTGGGGCAAAAAACCAATTTATTTTATGTAGCGCATTCTTCAGCAACAGGTCGTCTGAGAGTGGTGGAGTTAGGCTCGTTGGAAAGCCTACACGATGCCGTTATCTGTGGCCATAGAACAGTGGTCACCTGAGCAAATGCTTTTGTTATCGAGTCAAATTTAAAAAGTAACGATTCAGTCAATGCAGTTTCATGTATTCTTTTAATTAGGGCGACGTGGATTCCATCAAGTAGCACAATCATGTGGTGGGTTAACAACTTTAGAACAACGGCTTCTGAGTTCAAAAAGAAGCTGGAAAGCCGTCCAAAGCAGATCTGACGAACAACCTGTGTTCCTGCTGCTGTGGAAAACAGTCCTCGTTGGCCCACCCGAAAACAAGCATCTGCTTTGAATATGTTTGATCGCTCAGTTACACAAATTTTGAGGTGTGTTGTTAATTCTTATCCCTATAAAATAATTTGTATTTATCTGTTTAATTTGTTGATTATCCATATGGAACCTAATCGTAACGGAACCTCTCCATGTCGACCTAATTTAAAGAGTGCACAAAACTGCCACTTAGTTGCAATGACTGAATCATTACTTTTTTAAACGACTTAATAACAAACGCACGTCACTTAGGTGGCCACTGCTCTATGACTATCAAATAGGCTATCCAACAAGCCTAACCCCACCACCCTCAGACGACCGGTCGCTTAACAGTGCGCTAGAGAAAATAGATCGATATCTTGTCGCACCCAGTACTATACTTCTTAATTTAGTTGATTAACCCATATTAGATTCGGTTTGCAATTTGGTTGTTATACATCTAGCTTTTGGAACCTTAATAGTTTGGGTGTGGTAGAGCGTAAATCACAACTTTCTCTTATCACAGATGTTGTGATGTGTTCTCCAATGTAAGAACACCACGGTAGGAGGGGGAGGGTGAATGTGACCAAAAGAAATGTTTGAAAGTGGTTTCCCACCATTGAAACCACTTTGGTTAAACCACTATTGAATCATTGTTCCGAAAAGCTGTTGACATCTAGCCAACTACGCACAATTTCCTTTAGTGTTTAGTAAAAAAACTAATCAAATTGTGTTTTTTTTTTATATTTTATAATAAAGGTTTCTGGGATTTTATTTACCAATAAAATGTCCAGATGATGCTCTAGTCCCCTTGTGGCTAAGCACAGCGCTTAGGTTGTAAACTATAGACTCTTTGTCCGTCTCAAAAAATTCTTTCATATCCAACACTTCAGGAAATTGGATCACAGTTTTCAGTTTCTTCTTTTGCCCCTTCTCTCTGAAAAATAAAAAAAAAACTTCAGCAAAAACATAAAGAATGACACTTAGAAAAGGTCTAACGTAATGTAACATTTTGTGTAGCCTAGCTATTGGAAAAAACAAGCGATTTTTAACTATAAGTTTTAAGGCCAACACAAACCGGTTGTGAGTCTGTCAGCAGATGAATCTCCCATGGTTACAAAGGAAAAATTCAGAGACAGGCCCGGACTAGGACAATTTGGGGCCCTCAGCTACATGCTGTCGATGTACAACAAACAAGCAGACGATGTATTACACTACAACAACGTATCAACAAACAATAGGCTACAGTAGGTTGTATACCTTTATACAAACGGCAAGATGTAAAGGAAAATGTAAACAAAACGTTACTAAGTACATGATAACTTATAACAAGCATCAATATTTTATTGTAATTTAAAAGCGAGAAGGGGCCCCTTTGGGGTCCCCTTGAGCCGGGGGCCCTCCGTGATCGCGGACCTAGCCAGTCTGGGCCTGTCCAGAGATGAGGTGGCAAACAGCCTAAGAACAGAGTAAGTGATGTATCTAACACTTACCTGCAAAAGCTTTTGCAAGGTGTGTTAAAGATTGGTTGGTGGCAAACCCATTTTACTCCTTGCAGGAGTTTTGGAATTCAGATACCCACACAATGCATTAGAAAGAAATAAAGAAAACAAAAATACATACATATATTTATATTACCTAAATCCTTGCCTACAGGTATGAGTGTGGTTTTTAAGTTTTCCGTTTTGCTTTTTCTCTGCTTTGTTAATTTTTATATTTTTTTCTCCGCTGCATGTTTTACAGTTTTGTTTTGCAGTTTTTTATTTATTTATCTATTTTGCATGGTGTGCTCTTTGGACATTTTGTTTTGTAAATCAAGAGGAAATGCATTTCTGTTTTGCTTTTTTTAGTGTTAGTGACTTGGCCAATTGTTATAAACTGAACGGCTTAATAAATCTTGAATCTTAACATTTTTGATCATAGTGAAGAAAGAATACGTTTAACAAATATACTCCTTGCTTGCAATTTGTAAGGGCTCTATATAGCACCAAAGTATTCCATATCAGCCATCACTACTCGTTAGCTTCAAACAGAAACTGCAGCCCTTGACAGCCTCTGGACGTCTGCGGGAAGGACAGACGGTGTGTGTTGGCTTTTAACTGTTAGTCAAAGTTAATACTTGTTAAGTAGCCTATGGGTTATATTTGTTAGACTAGAAAAGTTTAATACAAAAGTTCTATAAAACTAAAAGTCATTAAATTGAGCTAAAATGTTTAAATAATTCAGCAGGCTTGGGTAGATTTACGGTTAAGCTTGTATGTATTCAAATTAAAAAATTATAACTATCTGAAGTCCTATAATGAGCATAGGACTTCAGATAGTTATAACTTTTTCATTTGAATATAAGGAGTTATATAGAGGGTTGGGTTATATATTTGGGGAGTACGGTACCAAAAGACTCTCGAGAAACACTTAGGAGTCCACATGTGGCTGACTTTCTATACGACTGTTGTACACCAACCGCAGCACATATTGCTGAATGCTGACATTCTACAAACCTGTCATACACAAACCGCAGCACATGTGGCTGACTTTCTACACACCTGTCATACACAAACCGCAGCACATATGGCTGACATTCTACTCACCAGTCCTACACCAACCGCAGCACATATGGCTGACATTCTACTCACCAGTCCTACACCAACCGCAGCACATATGGCTGACATTCTACACACCTGTCATACACAAACCGCAGCACATATGGCTGACATTCTACACACCTGTCATACACAAACCGCAGCACGTGGCTGACATTCTACACACCTGTCATACACAAACCGCAGCACATATGGCTGACATTCTACTCACCAGTCCTACACCAACCGCAGCACGTGGCTGACATTCTACACACCTGTCATACACAAACCGCAGCACATATGGCTGACATTCTACTCACCAGTCCTACACCAACCGCAGCACGTGGCTGACATTCTACACACCTGTCATACACAAACCGCAGCACATATGGCTGACATTCTACACACCTGTCATACACAAACCGCAGCACATATGGCTGACATTCTACACACCTGTCATACACAAACCGCAGCACATATGGCTGACACTCTACACACCTGTCATACACAAACCGCAGCACATATGGCTGACATTCTACACACCTGTCATACACAAACCGCAACAGTTGCAGGTTCAACACGGGTGGAAGTGACCGCAGCTTGATGAAGCGCACAGCCTCCTGCTTGGTCTGACACACCGTGCAGCTGTAGCAGTCCGCTCCCTCAAGTCTCTCCTGCTGCAGGAACTCTGATAAACACTCGTCCAACGTGTTGTGACCCTTCACGTTCAGGTCTAGCTCGTAAAACATGGAGGGGCTCACTGACTCTGTCAAGCACTTGCAGCACCTGGAGAAAAAAATTGTTTACTTCTATTTTGTGACAAGGTACAGATCATGTCAGCTAGGCTGTTACTAATTAGTGAGCAAAGTCAGTCGATCGTTTGCTTTATCAAGTTTTCAGAGGATTTTACAAAATACTTTTATTTGAGCGTTGGTTGAATGTCATATTTCATTTGACGTGGGAAGTAAAGTAGGGTGGAGGGAATTTTCTCGACCATGTTGCCAAACTAAACTTATATGGCTAAACAAGATGTCTTGACCATTGGGGTTTTTTCATTGATGGTCCTGAGTCCTGACCAAAAAATAACAGCTTGCCATACTCAGTAAAAACTGCATGAGGCATTTCACTCAGTCTTTTGTCAAATTAAGAATAAAATACAAGTACAAGTGAAATACTGCAATTAACCTATTACTATTACTATTGTTCTAGGTATGGTTATCAACACAAGAGTGCAAAAGCTCACCTTGTTACATAGCAGTATTCTCCTCTAAAGTTATCACTGACAAGGTTCTGTAAACTGGGCAAACTCTGGTGTCTCAAGGCATTTTCAAGCAATGATATAAACAATTTGGAGAACTCCTACAAAAATGACAAATCATAGTAGCATGATACACAATAGTAGGAAGATACACAAAAATACAGGCAGTTGTTAGCAAACAAAATGTTCACTGTAAAATTGATTGGATATTTCACCTTTAAGAAGGTGTTCATTTTATAATATCGAATTTATTACAGAATATTGTTTCTTAAGATCACCAGCAGAAATACCAGTAGTCATTACTAAATTATTATCTCATTTTCTCAGTGAAATTAAATCTTTTGAGTTCTAGATGTTAGTGTAATTATAGTTTTATGAAAACTGAAGTTTGAGAAACTGGTAGAAGTATGATGAGATACCTACTTTTAGTTCACAACTTTTTTAACATATCTGAAATGAACACATGACAATGGCTTTGCATAGTCTATCAGTCACTAAATACCTAATACCTTGTTCCAACAAGTCTTCAAACATCTGAAGGCCTACTTTAACATCCTAGCAATATTTTTTTTTTTACAACAGATCGACAATAAACAAGAAACTCCTTAAATATCTACAACCAAACCAGCGTAACCAAAATAAAGGGAGCAAGGCCATTTTGGATTACTTTTTTTACAATTATTCTACAATTTTTTGAATTTTAATAATAGTTTTTGTTAAATGAAGTACGATTAAAAGTGTTTTACTGTACCTATTATGATTCTTCTCAAGAAAAGAAAGTTTTGTAAAGCCATAATGATCAGGTGAAACGATTTAAAAACAAATAATAACAATAACTTTCACGTTGATACAAACCTGAGCATCTTGTTGTGTTGACGTGTCTAGCCTCAGCGACTCGACAAGAGGTGAAGGATCAATATAGCGACACTTGCTATGGTACATGAGAGCAAACAACTGTTGCAAATGACCAACCACTGTTTGCGGAACGAACAACTCATCGTCCGTTAACAATGTTGGGTTGTTCCGTTCAACTGGATCTTCCAGAGGGTTCCACAAAAATATTGCATCTCTGAAAAGTTAAATGGATTTTCTGAGTACAGACACAATTAGGCCTAGGCCTATTTTTAAAATTTAGATAGTTTTTTTTTAGAAAAAAAGCAACTTGGTTTTGGAATAATTATTGAGGAGAAAGGAAGGATACACAACTAACTCACCTGAATAAAGAAGTCAGGAGGTCAATAGAACTCGTATAAAAAGTACACATTAAACTGATATTTCGTCCGAGGTAGAATGATTCTGACTAGGGTATCTTTCCTTTCTCCTCTAAAATTTAGATTGTTATATAAAATTTAGATAGTTCAGTAAAACTGGTGTGTGAACAGTTTTATGGAGCTAAATGTTGCTTGTTGGTTCATTTTGGCATCCGTGTTACTATTATTAAGCTACTTTAATTTTGATTGGACTTAATTTATTTTTTTATCTCCATAAACCTATATCTCATGGTAATAAATAAAAAAAGTATTAAATTCCATAGAATCCACAAGTTTTCAGTTTACTAAATAATAGTCATTAACCTAGCAAAATATGCATGTATGAAACAGAAATTTAAAAGTGAAATGATTCTCAAAGTCTACTAGAATCACAGGTTAGATACCGTAACTGTAAATGTTTGAGTGAAGGATGATGATGATGATGATAGAGGTTATAGGGCTATTAACTATTTGTATACAGCTGACATAAGTTATGCATAGCAACCACAACAGCTTTAGGCCTACCTGAAGGCTTTGTTATGAAACCATAGTTGAAGAAGGCTATTAACGTAACATGTTGCTCCTAGGTTTTTTAAACCAACAAAACTTCCGACCGCCCTTCTTTGAAGCGTGTTGTTTGTGTCTTCCGCAGAACTGTTGAGGTTTTCTGCTAAACGAGCTTCGCCCAAGCCTGATAAACAGAAAGGATTTCCTCGGCAATTCCTCCTGAAAAATGAGCAAACCATGCAAAAAAGTTATTTTTTAAAGACAGCAAATGGATGCAAATAGCCTTGAATGTGTTATCAGTTCCTGGTAAAAATCAAAGGTACCGTACCGGTAGCTTAAAATATAACACTTTTACCACTGGTGTCAGAGAAATAGTTTGAGTGGACTACATTAGGCCTATTCATTACTTTATAATGTGTTTATAAATCTGTTGTCCCATCAAATTATATTGGTCAATCAATGGGATGATAGGCCTACTTATATTAGTTTGATCTAAAAATATTGATTAAAATATTTCAATCCATACCTAGTAATATAAATATTAAATCATTTAAATGTTCTTTTTCTGTTACGGTATGGCACTTTTCAAGTAACTTAGTGAGCTGCCTGCCACATTAGATCTATTCAAGTTCAGTTAACTTAAGTTTTAGAAACTCATTAAAAAGAAGATACCAAATACAAATTGATGTCTTAGTAAATTTATCTGTTAAAAAATTGACACAAAATATCATTAACCTTATCGACCGGCTGGCACACGTCACTGAACTGGTCGACGATGACAGTTCAACTGAGGAATTGTGGACATCAAGGTAGGCCCTACGTAATTGATTAGATAACTTCTTGATCAGCATTGTACATGTTATTAAATTTACGGAAAGTAAATAAAAGAAACGTCTTATTACACTTAAAACATATATTTACCGGTACGCTTATACTGTTACTCGCAAGATGGTAAATATACAAAAAAGATGGTAAGTGGTGATAGATTTCAATTAGACACTCCAATCATCATCAGACCCAATAGGCAAATGATTGGGTAGCTGATGATGATTGGAGTGTGATGGGAAAGGGTGTGGGATATGGAT
Source organism: Macrosteles quadrilineatus (assembly GCF_028750875.1). Lineage (NCBI taxonomy): Eukaryota > Metazoa > Arthropoda > Insecta > Hemiptera > Cicadellidae > Macrosteles > Macrosteles quadrilineatus. The sequence continues at coordinate 102,893,225 of NW_026542596.1, read as the reverse complement.
GTGCCCTCTTTTAAGAGAACTTACTGAAAGATATACTAATAAATAGACCACTGTACTCCTGGAAAGGACCTAAGGATGAGCCCCTCATGAGATGAGTGTCTGTTCACCTTGCCAATTTGTAAATGGCCATAAGAAAAAGTTTTAAGTGTAAAGCCTACAGTAAATAGGTAGTTTATTGTAAAGTACCTAATAAATTTATTATTAGGCCTAAATTATTAAAATATGACACAATCTATCGGACTAGCTCTGTACTAACTTAATAAGTTACATCGTACACTCAGGAATCCAAGTGTTGATATAGGCCTAGGCCTATATGTTACAAGTGATATGTTGTTACAAGTTAGGTAGACCAATTTATTTTTATTTATTTAACCAGGAGGCCTAATTATTAATTTTGTTATGCTAGCCTAACCTCAGTAAGAGTTATTTTACAATCAAACACTGATTGGTAACTTAAACAATTTGTGGTTGTAATTCAGTGACATAGGCTATGCCTTTTTACTTACTTGCATGTCTTGTTCTTACAAGAGTTTTTTGTTAGTCTGTAGGCAGAGAAAATGTTTTCTGGAGATATTTCTTTGGGGTCTGTTACTTCAACCCATCCCCAAGCAATTTTATCTTGATCCTTTAAAGTTAATGCCGGCATTTTTGTGGCTACAATTTATAACTGTAAACATAACTTCCAATAAAATCCCAAATGAAACTCACTTAACCTCAATTTTAATTTGCTATGGTTGATCGGTTTGATATTTTGTCTAAATAAGTAAATAACATACACATAACACAACTACACCACACACAACACCAATCCACAAAACGAAAGCACACCAACACTGAACACTCTGCTCAACACACACAGGCATAGAGGAATAGGTAGGCTAGGAGCTAGGAATAGGATGGTGTGGTGGGACGGTGGGATGGGAATGAGAAAGAGAAACACGAAACTCTATGTTTATGCAATGCCACCAATGCTATGGTGAGCACTTTTTTCAGGCGCCCCGCGCACAGGTGGCACAATTTGTTTTTCAGGATTAATTTTGCCAACAGTGTCATTTAGAGGCTGCTGATTGACTATAACCATAGACTAAATGTTTTATCTATGTTATAACGAAGGTTTAGTAATTGAAAAATTATTTTTTTCATAGAATAAAATTATAAATGCCTCAAATTCAATTTTATATTTTTTTTATTATGAAACTAAACCGTCATAACCTAACCAAACCAACCAAACGTGCTGACAATGAAAAAATCTAATGAAGGTTTATTAATCGAAAAAATAGTTCTGTTCATAAAATAAAATTATAAATGCCTCAAATCCTATTTTATAATTTTTTTTATTTTAAAATAAACTATCATAACTTAACCAAACTAACCAGACTTGCTAACAATGAAAAATCAAATGAAGGTTTAACCGAAAAAAGTATTTCTGTCCATAAAATAAAACTATAAATGGGTCAAATTCAATTTCATAATGTTTTAATTATAAAATTAAACCGTCATAACCTAACCAAACCAACCAAACTTGTTGATAATGAAAAAAATCCAATACAAAAAAATAGTGCTACGGATGGGATTCGAACCCGGAACCTTTGGATCATCAGCCCAGCACTCTATCCACAACACCACCGAGGCCATTGGCATCATCTGTATCGTTTCGTTGCGGTAATGATGTTCCCTCAGCCAATCAGAAGCCTCAAAATAATACTGTAGGCAACACTAATCCTGAAATAAAAATTCAGCGCACGGCAGCACAATTTTTATTTCAGCTGCGGATTTTCAATACGGACAAAATGAGAGTTAAAAAGATGAATAAACGGTATCAGAATTCTGACACATACTTTCTCCTATAAGTTTGTCAACAACCTTTATCATGTGTAAGCGGTGAGAGTAAATATACGGAAATGGGATTTGTACAATTTTGTTCAGAATGTACCTTATCATGTAAAATGTACCTAATCATGTACCTTTACCTACCGAAATTGTATATTACTCTACAACTTGGACGTATACGTCTAAGTTGTAGAATTATATACAATTTCCGTGGGTATAAAGGTACATGATGAGGCCGCTGTAGGTTGTAGGTGAAGTTACATGATGAGCCCGCTATGCCCTTGTACTTCAACTTTTATAGTTATTTACAGTTTAGGAAGTGGTTTATTTTTAAAAGAAGACCATGGGATTGCATCGCAGTTGGAACAGCTTATTGCGCACCCTTATTAGCAGGTCCTCATTCTCAGTCAAATTCTTAGTGAACCCTGAGATCCTTTTGACTATGAGACTATGGTTACCTGTTCTACCCTTTGATCTCCGGTTGATAAGCCAAAGGATTTCACACGCAGATCTTTTAGGGCTGGGCACATAAATATCACGTGGAAGGCTGTCTCCTACTCCTCATTGCCATATTAACTACTAAGAGGCTTTCAACTTCCATTCTTGGGTATATGTCCCCGGAATACCCAGTGGCCGCTGATGAAGCCAACCACTTTCGACAGGTACTTGCTATTCAGTCCAAGGGCATCTGCCGCTAGCGCATCGGTAGGGTGTCTGTAGAATTGTCTTTGACTGTAAGTTTTCTTCTGTTCTTTCCCAGCTCCTTCAATGTATGTTCTATGAATGTTCTCTGTCCATCCACTGACGAACAGCTCGCTGTGCTGTGTTGTAAGCTAAAGCAATACCACACGTTGGCTCTGGACCCATGAGCGGGCTTTCGGCTCTTTCATTTGCTCACTTGTCAGCTCCCTCATTCCCAGCAATACCTTGTACCCTGGAACCCAACTAAGGATAGCCTTGTTGTTGTTTCCCAGAGCATTCATGGTCTGATGACAGTCAGGGCTGATTTTCGAGTTAGTAAAATCATTGATATTTTTTCTTATACCGTGCAGAGAACTCTCGGCCTCCCAGCGTGAGCCACGCCACGTCTATATGCAGTATATACACTAAGAAGAGCATCAAACGTTTCACCCATGCTATGATGACGAAATCAAGGTAAATAACCTCTTATTTAGAGTATGTTAAATAGCCTATTTTATGCTTGTTATGAGTTATGACTCATGCGTGGGGTGTCATAGCTTATAATGTCATAGCTTATAATCGTGAATTTGTTCCATAGCTTATAATGTTGAAAATGTGGCATAGCTTATAATCAGTTATAAGCTATGCCACACTTTCACGAAAAATTATAAGCTATGCCACAATTTCTCTAAAACGTTATAAGGTATGACACATTTTCAGTTTCACATCTTATAATGGTCAAATAGTGGCGCAGCTTATAATTCCGATTCTGTTCTATAGCTTATAATCCTGATTTTGAGTCATACCTTATAATCCTGATTTTGGGGCATAGCTTATAATTGAAGAGAATGTTGCATTGTGGGAATAACATCAGCTGCTCGCTTCAGTCAGGTCTACCATATATACGATATTTTATGGTAGGATACGATAATTATTGTAATTATTGACCGTACCGTACTGACAACTGCGATATCGTAATTTATAACCTAAACATTTATTTATTTAAATCTTTTAAACGATTTTTATACGAGAAATGGCAACAATTACATGCTATATGACAATGAAAATGCAAGAAATATTTATAGTGAGAAGTTAAAAGATATGAAAATGAAGTGAAGGATAACGGCATTGAAAATTAATGAATCTTGTCAATAGTCCGGCTGGTGTTGACAGAAGATCAAGAAGAGGAACAATAATTATTAATAAATTGTAAACATCAAAAAATTCCAAAACTATTGAGGTGTTGAAATCCAGTAAGTTGTGTTTTAATCCAATCCTGTCCCTAGGCCTTGTTATTCAAAGTAACAAAATGCAGTAGGCTATTATTTGCTTGAGTGTTATTAGGTTAAGTTAGTAGGTACAGTTGCCTAGCCTACTTAAGCTTAAGGTAGCTGTGACTCAAGTTACAGATTTCCTGTGACAGGCCTAAACAATTAACTTAATAAAAATATCAGTGAATGTATTCAACGGCTGCACTTTATTTTACGTCCTACACTCATTCGAATGAAAATATCGATTATTAGATTGTTTCATTCGATATATCGTTTGGTTAGTTAGGTTAGGTTGCCTAATAATCGATATATCGATCGATATTTTCATTCGAATGAGTGTAGGACGTAAAGTAAAGTGCAGCCCTTAAGTTTACGTCCTACACTCATTTGAATGAGTATTAAGTATTCGAGTAGGCCTATATTCGATATAAGTAGGCTATCAAGTTTGTATCATTTGTGTAACCTTAGAAATGGTAAGCGTGATAATACTGAGCCAAGAGATTTAACTTGGGTAGGCCTACAGTTTCTTAACTGGGCTACGCTAACTTAAGTTAATATATTTTATTGAACTACAGTATTGAATTAAAAATATTGATTAATAATAGATATTTTAAAATATACCTATCTAAGTTTATTATAAAATTAAATTATCATAACCTAACTTAACCAACCAAACTTGCTGATGGTGAAAAAATCGCATGTAGGTTTACTATAATCGAATCGATAGTTTCAATAAAATTAGCGTAGCCCAGTTAAGAAACTGTACCCTTTAACTTATTCTACCATCAATACTGTTAATACTATTCAATGAAATGGCGACGATACATATTAGGTATTTTAAGCCAAGTATGAATGGAAATTTAGTAGTCTATAAAATAACTTATAATAGGCAACGTCACAAAACTTAAGTTAGGTTAATTTCACACAGTAAACAAGGCAGCAAACCATGCAGTTAACTTATGGCAAAAAAACATGTAGGCTACCTAAGAAAATGAAATTGTGACACATAGGCCTACCTGAGTACATGAATAAAATTACAAATTAGGCAAGTAGGCCTATGGGTCAACTTTTTTCATATTAGCCCACCATACTTACAATTGATTGTAATTGGCAAAGGCAAATATCCTTGTATTATGTTTCTTTCATAACCTAAAATCAAATGAAAATTCGGTTTGAAGGTGTAAGGCAGGATAAATCTGAATGAGTTCGCGAACTAGCATGATCCGAACTAGCATGGGACCGGGTTTTAATGAGTTCTATGCAGAGAAGGGGCCTAGGCCAAAAAATGGGGTTTTCTCATTTTTTACCCTTAAAACACAAAATTTATCAATTATTCTCTAGACCTTTCTAAAGAAATTTAAAAAAAATAATATGTCATCTATGTATCGTGTTGTGTATAGTGGAGTCGTGGATTAGTTGTCCGCTTAACTGTGTGTGTGTGTAAGTGTTCGCATAAAAAACTCAAGCTAACCGTTGCACCTATAGTGTTAAAAAATTGCACGAATCTTAATTATGACACCAATGGAAAGACACCATAAAATTTAGACGATTCCGTTCAGTAGTAATTATAAAACCCTCAAAATACATTTTTAAATTTGTCCCATAAGAATAACATTAGAAGCTACCTTCTTCTACTTTTTATTTGTTTATGTTTTGCGACCAACAAAAAGCTTAACTTATATTTTAAAATATATATATAGGCTATATTTATTTTTATAAATCAAACTTGAAAGCTTTATTTTATACTAAGCTATGTTTTAATAAAAAACACACTTTATTAGTTCCACCTGGGTAATGACACTTGGGTCCGAGAGAACCAGTGGCCTTCGAGTTTTTAAGTTTTTATCTACCAATCCAAATATTTGTACAAAGAAAATATGCTCTACCTTGAGCTATAGTTCTATATTCTGTTTTTACTTTTAACAAGAAGTAGGCCTGAATGATGTACACTGCCTATTTTTGTTCCAGGTAAATTTTCTTGTAAAGCTTGGAGCATTGCAAATGTTTGGTGTTAATGTATGAGAGTACTTCACATTTAAACAATATTGATGAAGTTGTCTGCTTATTTGGGGCCAAACAAGAAGGAGAGAAATTTTCTTGGAAAAGAATCGAAAGCAATAAAGATAAGTAAGTTTGGCTAAGTTATCAATATGATTAAAAAGCATTTTCAGTCCTTGTTTAACATTAACACGTTGACTGCTAACACCGACTCTAGTCGGCGTCGCTAGCACTTCAATGTGGCGTGCGCCGACAAAAGTCGGCACCAGACCAACAGAGATATATTGAGTCAGTGTGAGCTTAGCCTCAGACGGAGACGTTATAATCGTTGCCAGCCTGCCAGCTTAGAATGCGAGCTTTACTTTGGTGTAGGTTGGTACTAAAATTTCCCGTAAAATCCTGTCTGGCAATGCTTTTGTCCCGGTTTCGGGGATTTTTTCTCTTCAACCCACATTACAAAGACACTGGATACGGATCCGTGCAGTACTGCTACCTTTGGGTGTTTCAGTGAACTACATCCACTCTCGGGGTAACGCAGCACAGTCACCACTGCTCTTTTGTGATTCGTCAGACTGAAATATTTGAATGCCAATTACGTTCGCTGATTCGGTTGCGTGCCGGGGCTTCGCCCGCCACTGGGGAGCGCCTGTACGTTGTTTTCAGCAGTCATCGTGTTAACTTATGATGTGCTGTGGCGGTTAAGTTTTTATATTTGGAAAAAAATACACTTTAATCAACTTACAGCACTGTTCAAGTTTCAGAGTTACCTATGGTGACAGAATAATACAAGGCATGTTATTTAAGTAAGTACTGTTTTTAAATTTCTCCGTTTCAGTGCTGCGATTGGCATTTTGGACATTTGTGCTGTGTATGTGGATGTATTGGCAAGCCTGCGCTGGAAATTCGGCACAAATCGGCTGTGTTTACATCCGGTTTAGAGCATTCAAAACGGTGCCGCCAATTGAGACTGCCGTCGCCTGTGAAGTTTGCGCTGTACCGGTAATTAGATTTTTAAGTGCTAAAGGTGTGAAAGCCATTTAAATTCATTGACAGATTAGTGAAGTGTATGGGGAGAAAATTATGAGTGGCGGAATGGTACCTACGCAGGTGGGTAAGGGCATTTAAAGATGGCCGCACCAACGTTCATGAGGAGCAACGCACAGGGTGGCCATCTATCAAATTGTCATGGTGATTTCCAGGATGTGAATCCGTTATCTTCGGAACCGGAGACTTACGCTGTACAACTACACCAGTCTAAATATGTGGAAAGATCAAGTTATTTGTTTATAGTTTATTGCCCCCACACAACTGGTAACAATAAAGTAGTTTCACATCTTTTTGTGGTAAAAAAATGTTAATACCAGCACAGAATTAAATTAGTTATTTTTCCCCAACACCCATTAAACCTTAGATACATCGATTGCTCATACGTAGGAGCTTGAACAAAAACAATTATACTAGTTTGATGAGACACCGTGCTTGTCAGATCATGTGAAATGAGAAAGGCTACTATCTTATTAGTATTATAAATGTGAAAGTTTGTGCGTTTGTTTGTGTGTTTGAAGTTCAATCACGTGTTGATTACTGGATGGATTGGGCTCAAATTTGGTATGATGATAGCTCACATTCACAATTAACATAGAGGCATATTTTTATCTCAAAAATCCTTTCGGGCTCCGCCCCAGTGGCTCTAGAGTTTCCCATGTTAACCTTATGAGTACTCATATTTAAATGGAATTAAAGAATTTAGTCAGCTGTTTCAACTAAAAAGGTTGGTTCTATGACATGCAAAGGCATTTAAAGTTATAAGATTTACCAACAGGATGCAGCACTATTATTTTTTTTTCATTTATGAAAACAGCTAATTTGAACTAAGCAGCAACAAAAAACTGTGATACACAATGAGAACTGTCTGTTTACAGTTATGTTTATGTTTTTTAATTTCACGAATAATTTGTGATATTTTGTGAATCTTTAATAATTAATTTTTTCTTTTGTTTGGGTGAGGTGGTAGAACACTATGGCTATGGTAGATGTGTAATACTATATTCATAGACAATAGAGTAAATATAGACAGTCAAAGAAAGGTTTTGCAATCTGCCGCTAGAGCGTTTTTGCCGTTTGATATCAGTTATCAGTATTCGATCCAGTGTCGTCGTCGACTACTTGCCAGCTGTTACCAGCACTACCACTCTTGCAAACGAAATGATTACTATTCGCTATTGTCATCTTCTGCAATCGCGTCAAAATCATGAACATCTTCCGCGGCCGTATATACAATCGTCTTGCGCGATCGCAGAAAAGACGTGATCATTCTTCCCGTGGTCCGTGGTCACGAAAACGTCGTCTAGCACAGTCGCGGTTTCAGAACATCTCCCGCGGTCGTATAGACACATCATCCATCGTCTTGTGCCGTCACGGAAACTTGATCGTTGTCTAGCGCGATTGAGGTAAAATCATGAAATTTACCGACTTTGATATCAAAATAAAGACTAAATCCCAACTTTTCAAGACCATTTTGAAATTCAATACTAATACCTGACTTTCCCGTTTTCCCTGACTACTAGACATCCTGGTTAAATTTTATTTTGACCTTGCAAATATAAAACAAAACCTTCCAATAAACCACTTCCTAAAATTATGGATTAATAAAGAAAAACTTTGAATCATTGTAATGAAACTACAAAAGTATAACAAATATATGTTTAAAAAAAATACAATAAAATATGGCATTTAAATTAATTTACTGCTTAATATTAAATAAGTCAGTAAACTCCAATTCCGGGGGATTCCTCCAAAGTTGTCAACACTAACTCCCAACTACCAAGTTGTTATGGAAACGGTCGCTAGCACTTGATGCTGCAGCGGCGTGCGCCGTAACTACACATTACCTCTGGCAGTCGGCGCCGGAATATACGCTAACCGCAGCACAGCTGGCCACTCTACTCCTGCCCAGTATGGTCAGACCAACTAGCACATGGTTTTATGAAGCCGTACTTGGGCTACCGCTGTATGGTTTCATCATGACATGTATTTCAATCATTCACTGGGTTATAATTTGTATGTATTTGAATGGATACATTTAATACTTAATTGATAAAAGTCTATGAAAACCGTTTAGTGCTCTATGGTCTTCTATAGTGCTATGGTGGACACTAGAGCGTAATCTGATTTGGTTCTACAGTACTTTACTTTACTTTAATTTTAATAGTAGCATGCTGTTAGCAGGTTTGTGCTGTGCTGGGCAAGTGTGTGCAATATCCATGGAAAAATTATGTTGAATCCTCTCACCTTGTGCAAGGATCCTTTAAGTCAATCTCAATTTCTCTTGCAGCAAAGTCCAGGACAAATTAACCACCAAGCTAACAAGACACCCCTTTCTCTATTTAGTTTTGATAACAATTTTGAGTTATTGTTTATTTGTTTCTGGATATCATGACAGAAGAATGCAGAAGGGTTGCTCAGCTATTAACTTCGCCTTATAATCTTTATTTATTTCAATTGTGTTGTAAGAAGTATTTTTTAAACAGTAAAACTTTCTCCAATTTATAGACTACCTAATATGATTCATTGTTGTGTTTTATTAAGGTCCTTACCCTTATCTAAAAAATATTTTATAAACCAAAATGTTTAATGTTGTTCGCCTATTATTCTTGATGAAACATTAAAATACACTCCATTATTGAGCCTAATCATATATATTGATTTTCTACTTTAAAAAAAGTAAGTAACACAACCAAGACCAGTCCTTAAATAAAAGTACTTCATAATTATCCTAGTAAGACATAATGGATTTCCAAATTCCTCCCTAGGAGTTAATCTGCATCCGGACAACCAAATTTTTAAGATTATTATATTTAAAGAATAGGCTTGCTAATACAAATATTATGTTCATTTATAACTTTTTTCTCATTATCTATACATAAAATTGATTAAAATATGTGAATGCGACTATTATTACTGGTGGGGAGGGGGCGCCACAACCACCTTTGCTCCAGGCGCTGCCAACCTTAGGGATAGCCCTGATATTTACCTTAGGCGGCCTAAGGTAAATATCAGGGTTATCCCTGATTATGCGGCCTAAGTTAGGCCCCTTTTATGCTCAAGTTTGGGTTGCAACTAATGCTTGGTGTGTTGCCCAAAACAAGCGACAAGCAAAATTTAAATTTCTTTCTTTTGTACCGAATGTGATGCAATATAAACAGCAAATTAGAAACGCAAATCCAGTCAGCTGATTAGACATAGGCGACTTACCCAACGGCCCTACGACGTGGTGGGGAAAGCTTCTAGCCAAGGGTCTGTCTCAGTGACCAGTGTGTCTCCAACCTTCCTATGCGTGGGGTGAGTTGTTAAGTGGAGTCGTGCAAATCAATTCGTAGTTTGCAGTGTTAGTTGGCAAAAATTTAATTTTCAACAAACCCTAAAGCCTATATCCCGCAGGGATATATTTTTTTTGAATTAAATTAAGTTAGGAAAAACTCATTTCATCCTCACCAACTTATACATACCGCTCCCGAAATTTCACGTCTTAGTTCAACCAAAATTCAATTTGTCCGCATTTTGGAAAAAAACTCATCCGTATTATCTCTGATTCCTTAAGTGTTTTGTGTCTGACGTCCAGTTGTAATTAACTATATATTATTTATTGTATTAGTGTTATAATTACTCTTAGTGGGTCGTACAAGCCGTTACATTTTATGTTATGTTTTGGCCTCCTGTTCTTGAGCACATGTTTTCAGATTCAGATACTGATAAGTACATTTTGTATCCATTTTGATCTAATTAATTGGTATTGATACATAGTCAGTGATATTATTTTTTATTCTAAAAAATAAATAAATGTTCAATTATTTGTGATAAAATTAACGTAATTTGATTAAAATGTTTGTATTATAATCGTCATTGCACACACATTGTTCCCATAACACAGTATTATTCCAAACAAAAGGTTACAAATGTATAATTGCCAATGGTGAAATTAATTGGAAAATTTAATACACTTGGAAGGGCTGCAGGTTTGATTCTGGCTTGCGATTGTAGTTAGTGGGAGTGTATTCCAATATAGACGTATCCGCCATAACACTCTTTAGCTATAAATAATAAATAATCTTTCATACGATTGCCTTGAGTTACGTACAGTTATACTGTAACAAATTGGACAATGAGATCTACACTTCAATTTTATAGTCTTTCAGGGTGGCTATAGTGACGTGGAAATGACAGGGAATATTAAATATCTGGAAAAGTCAGGGAATTTTGTCATAAGTCAGGGAAAATTGTAAAATGTTTAAAATAATTGTTAGTAAAGGTCGATCTGGTGAAAGTACGTATGCCGTGTCACGGAAAACTAAAAAATATGTTTGTACAAATAAATTTTGTGTTTTTGTACAAATTAAATTTTGTTATAAACTGTGTATCATCTTATCAAACTCTGTTTAATTTTGATATCGTCAATATACGTGATTCAATTGATTTGATATCACGGACGATTAAACATTAAAAAAAAATGACAAAATAAGTGTTAACAAAAACCATCTTCTTTATTACATTAAAACAACAACTAAAACACTTATTTGTTTTTAACCAAAAACAATTTAAAAACATCTGACTATATAATATTTTATCTATATAAGAAAACAGTCTTTTGGCAAAGAAATAAGAATATTATATTGAGGTGTTTTCTTTGTAAATGATTTATCATCGTACGTCAATCATCCCCCCCAAAACCCTCAATATATTTTAAATCTTCCTCTTTCTAGACCTTAAGTTATACACAGGTGATGCATTGTTATGGTCTTCTGCTTCTTGTTCATCATCTTCGGCTTGAGTTGCTTCACGGAGAGTTTGCGGAAGTAATTTCAACTCCGACATGTGTACCTTAATTGGTGGATCAGACCTCAAGAGGTACACTCCCTTCCCTAGCTTGTGTTCCACTTCAAAAGGTCCAAGCCATTTCCGTGCCATCCCTGCATGCACATTTTTAAGCTTACTACTCAAGGGATGGTTTCGCCGAAGAACCAACGTACCCGGTTTCAGGTCCTGCTCTTCAGGTACATCGTTTCTCTCAGCTTCCCTCCTCGAACTTTCTTCAGCTTGTCGATTCATATGTTTGATTTGTTTCACGTTTTCTTCATGCCATGCAGTCAAATTCATAGTTTCAGGAGAGTTTTCATGCATGAAGTTCCAATCCCCAGTTCTTTTTATTTCCCGACCAAGAAAAAGTTCTGCTGGGGAGAAGCCTGTGACGCGATTCACTCGCTGTCTGATGGCAAGGAGAGACTCATGCAAGTGTTGATCCCATTTGGTATGTTCTTTGTCAAACAAATGAATCCTAAACAGCTTCTTAAGTTCCTGATTTCTCCGTTCAGTAGGATTTGCCTGAGGGTGGTAGATTGGCGTTGTCCAGTGTTCAATAGCCCATTCATTTAGATTCCGTAACCATTGTTTTGACGTGAACGGACTGCCATTATCTGTGAGAAGACATCGTGGATAACCATAACGACTAAAGACCTCTGTTCGTAGGATCTGTAGAATTCTTCCCGACGTAGCTTCAGGAACGGCAAATGCTTCGACCCACCTGGTAAAAAGGTCTGTCACCACCAAAATTCCAGTCTTCCCTCGAGATGTTCTGGGATATGGTCCCATAAGATCTAGAGCAACAACCTCCCACGGCTGGTGTGGCCGACGTCCTCTCATGCTTGTACTAGCTTTTTGGTTGTTAGCCTTGGTACAGGCACAGATAGTGCAGGATTGGACGTAGTTCTTGATGTCCCGATGCATATTTACCCAGAAGAAACGACGCCGAATCGAAGTGTAGGTCTCGTCTTGTCCTGGATGGCCAGCTTCAGGGCTGTCGTGGTACTTCTCTAGAATCCTTATAGCCTGAGACTTCGGAACTACAATCACAGGAGAAGATTCTGATAGATGAGATTTGTACATAAGTAAACTGTCTTCCAAGCGAAGGTTCTTATAGCATGTCTTGAACTGGAATGGGACAGCTTCAGAATGAGTGTAACGTTTGGTTATCCAGGATTTCATTCTACTACAAGCTGCATCTTCATTCTGCCATTTCTTTACCAATTCCAAGTCAATGTCACAATTTTCCCGTTGTGCCACCATAAGAACAGGCTCAATCTGTCTTAACTTCATTGGGACTGGAACTTCCCTCTCCATGAATTCTTTGGATATCTCACCACTGTCTACCGGGTTTCTTGACAAGCTATCAGCGGCTTGATTTAACTCTCCTGGGACGTGATTTATTTCAAAGTCAAAATCAGCCAACATTAAAGACCATCGCATCAGTTTTGACTTGGTCTTTGACTTCAGATAAAGATTAGTCCTTTTGAAGATTTAGTTAGTATTAAAATTGTAATTTTGAATTTGTCGATCAGGGAAAGTTTAAAAAAATCATGGAATCGCCAGGGAAAAGTCAGGGAATTTTTCAATGTGATTTCGCTAGACAAAAAAAACTAGCATATTTGTCTTTGGATTTTGTGAGTGTTGGAACGTCTCAAACATTAAAATTTCAAACCTTAATGTCACTGTCGCGGCTATATTGTAACCGCGCCAATCACTTCATTCCTCTACCGAGAGGTTCGATATATGAGTGAAAATTTAAAAACGTACGTTTTCATGTCCCTGACCTTTTACTTCGTAGATACTGGATTTGTAGTTTATTATTATGTGTTTTAATATTTTTGGGACGGGGGCAATATGTTACACACATTTATTTGGTTTTAAATAGGTTCTAGGTATTTTTTAGTGTTTTTAAAGTCTCGAAATTCACGACCATGACGTGTCCCTAGGGTACATTTTCCAACTTTCACGCTGTTTTTAGGCTAATTATTCATGCCGAAATATATAAAGCCATATTTTTATGTCATCCATGGTTTATTCAACTTACAAAAAAGAAGCACATTATAATTTTATTGTCATTGCAAACTGACTACCATGACAAAATAAGTCTGTCCCTCGATTTGGCGTCACGACCATTTGGGAAAAATTTTCTACTTTGGAGCACGACAGTGGCAAGCCTGGCGTCGATGGAGTCAGTTGGTTTTAGAGACTAGTTCGGGGTGTACGTCAGGATTGTAGTGCCGGTCGTTTCGAGTTGAAAGGAGGAATTACAAGATTAATAAAGGAAAGATTGTGTTTTTTAGCGAATTTCCCTATAGGGAATAAGCTATTCACCGTAGGTCTCATGGTAAGACTTAGTCCCGGGACCGATTTACTTTTTCATTTTGATGTTCCTAGAAGCCAAAAACACCATCCGTTCAAATTCATGTATATATATATATATATTTATATATATATATGTGTCCGTCAGCACGATAACTCGAGCAAAAATGATCCGATTTCGATGAAATTTGGTACAAACTTGTAAACCTACGTTTATTCGAACGAGTTCGCGAGCCAGCATGATCGGACCATGGGAACTGGGTTTTATGGGGGGATTTATGGGGTAAAAATTGGTTTTTCTCATTTTTGACCCTCAAAACATAAAAATTTCCCAAATTTCTTCTAGACCATTTTGAAGAGCTTAAAAAAACAAATAATTCAGTATATTGAAGTGTTTTTGTATGGTTATTGGTTACGGAGAAAATTATAAATTAAAAATTCCCATGTTATTCTTATGGAGAATAAGTAAACTTTTGTAGTTTGCTTGTTTATGCATATATTTGGATCAAACTTGGCCAATCAATTTTTTTATACTAAGCTGTTAATATTTTACTGAAAAACACACTTCATTACCCTGTAAGCAGCAAACCTAGGTACTCGTTAAACCTAATGTTATTTGAATAGATTTAATTGAAAATCAAATCAGGCAAATGGAAATTCGCTTAGTCTGCAGGTTTGCTGCGGCGGGGGTATTGTAATTTTAGTGTGCCCATGACCGTACATAGTCATTCGATGAAGTAGACATGGTGTTAATTTTTGTTTATAAGATATTTCAATTGCTAGATTAATCTAGAAGTCCACTTTGTATCCTCGAACATGAGGTGCAGGGCAACCGCCAGAACAGAGCCAAATAACACGTAATTTCACGACCAAAGTTTCACGACCATTGCGGGTTTTTTCACGACCAATCTAGCCTTATGGATTATAAAGTGTTTGGTCGTGACAATAACTTTAATATAATTGTAAATTGAACAGTTTAGTTCAATTGAAACACATATTTTTATTATAACTAACAGTATAATTGAAGGATTGTTTAGAAAGATTAAGATCATTTCAGAAAATTCACGACCGTACCGCTTGTCCCTGACCATCACGTTTATGATTTCTATCATAAATTAATTTAAAAAATTAAAATATCGTCATATTTTAATGTTTTATACAAAAAAGAAGCACACCTCTATACAAACATAAAGATTTTTCGGGTCTCAGGTAAGTTTTTTCGGAGTTATACAAACTTAAAAAGATTTTAATTTTTTTCAATTTTTTGAGTTTTTTATTTTTTTCTAGAAAGACCAAATATACCAAAAGCTCAGTGACCTTTTTATTGTATAATGGTCATAAAATTAAATTAGTTTATAGCAAAACATAGTTCTAAAGATAATATTAACTATTTTTAATATTCATTTAAACGTCTGTTATGGTCGTGACAGGATTTTGTGTTTTTCCACTAAAGATGCTCTTTTAAAAAAACTACCAAAGATATTGCGTTACCATGGACATTTTATGAAACTTAAAATGTTAATGAAATAAAAATAATAATAAAAGTTTTGAAAAAAGGGGGAAAAAATTTGCAAAGTGCTTTTCCTGAAAACGTACGTTTTTAAATTTTCACACATATAGTAGTGATAACATTAATGGCAAATATATTAGGGTAAAAGGCCATACATTTCGTAACACATCACCTTTTGTCATCGTTATATTATAATTATATTCTCCACTGAAGTTGTTTTTAAATATATGGAATTGTGATTTATTTACTGATGATTACCTTTAACCTTTGGTATTTCAATCCTAGCATAAATATAGTTCTTTCAAAGAGTCGTAATTATAACTAATAAGAATCCACTACAAAAGATACACCTTGGGTGCAACACTAAGTTTAGTGTGGTAGTGTGCAAGGTAGAGTCAGTGTAGTCTTAAGATTGTTTTCAGCCTTGGAAGAACTAAACACTACCAAGAACCCCCTTAGGACTTCTGGGGGTAATTTTATTCCACAGGGCCCACTAAATTTTTATTTAACATAAAGCTTCCACTGCCAACACTCTGTTGTAATATTTTTGTTCACTTATAGTTCTTCGAACCCAGGGGCAACCAATTTGTAAAGAACCAGTCAGTCGAGAGGTATTTGAGAGTTTACGAGTAAAAATATATTTGAATATTTATATATTAAATATCTTGTTAGAAATCCGTTTTTTCTTTACACTTTTACTTAGTACTGAATCATTTAATCAATACAAATAAAATCTTAAATTAACTTATTACATTACTACATTATGACTATTTTGGTAACTAAGTGCCTTCTTGTGTCAAGTTTTGCTAATGACGTAGTCGAGTTCAGTATGGATTTTAGAATTTTAGTACTGTTTATAAATACTTGGATATATATCATTTTTGATATTACAGAAATTACATCAATGGACAAAACTATTGTCTAACGTATGTTTCCAATCTTTGGGAAGAATATTTTAATTTTTCTTGCAATAAAAAATCATGCTTGGGTTACTTTTTAACAGAAAAGTTGCATTAACTTTTGAAACATAATGTTTACAGAAATGGGGGTTGCACTGTTTTGTAGTTCTTGTCCTGTGACACTGACCGCTACATGACAAGATCGTTTTATTTGGCTAAATGAAGGCGTAAACAGTGAAATAATAAGAAACAAATTGTAAACAAAACATGACCTCTATAATCT
Source organism: Macrosteles quadrilineatus (assembly GCF_028750875.1). NCBI lineage: Eukaryota > Metazoa > Arthropoda > Insecta > Hemiptera > Cicadellidae > Macrosteles > Macrosteles quadrilineatus. The sequence continues at coordinate 102,876,575 of NW_026542596.1, read as the reverse complement.
ACATTGCACCGTACAGAAATAAAACTAAAATTTGGGCTTAAGCTGCTCCATAAGTATGACAAATCTACTAAACATGTTTTGATCATAGATCAAACATTAAGTCCCTTAGAAGATTTGTCATTCTTGTTTGAAAAGCTGAAGCCAATTTTATTGCTATTCTATGCCAACTGTAGAGGTTGTGTTTTTTTACAATATGTTTCTTAATATTGTTATTTCAGTTATTTAAAACCTAATTTAACCAAATAAAACTATCTAATCATAAAAATAACTGGTCTCCTAGTTATATAACCAAACAGTAAAGCACAAATCATAAAACTACCCTAATATAATAGAAACAAGATTTCGTTTACACTAGCGATCAGTGTCGACGTACATGAAATAGACACGAAAAACAAGCTTCAAAATCAACAATGGGAAGAGAAGTCTACTTATGTTGCATAGTCTACGGTTTTATCTATGAAAAAGTATTTTTACACCGGTATTACACAATATTACAAAATAAATATTACCTATACAATAGTTATCATGCATAGCATAAATAAGCAACACGAGCAATA